>NC_041382.1:449211025-449351244 GCF_002162155.2 Triticum dicoccoides
CGCCCCGCGCCGCCGCCGCTAACGCCGCCGCCGCCCGCTGACCCCGCCGCCGTCACCGAGGTTGACCCCGCCGCGCCGTTGGTTTTCACTAGAAAACCGTTCGGTTTTCCCTTCGGTTTTTCGTCGTTTTTTAGATCCGTTTTTTTATTTAGACCGGTTTATTTCCGGTTTAGTTTATTTAGTGAGCGTTCGCTCGTTCGTTCGTTTTAACGAACGCGTTCACCGTTTAGCTACAGAAAACGAACGTTTGTTCGTTAATCTGTTCGTCATTTTTCTTTTTCTCGGATTTTCCGCGATTATTTCTGATCGCGATTTCTGATCCGATTTTCGTTCTAGTATAACTTTTCGCTCGTTTATCGGAATCAGGCGATTGAAGCGCTTGGAGTTTCGTCTCGAAACCCTCTTTCCGTTTAACCAACTCAAACAAGTTTTTGCTTCTGTAAAATTTGACCTAGATCCAGATTAATAAACGAAGCTTGTTTCTTTCGCCATTTGACTTTCGTTGCTTCATTCGATTTGATTCTTTTTGCAAACCGGAGTTCTTAAGTTGAACTTTCTGGTTAGTTCTCTTAATTGAGTTTTACCTATGCATTAGTTGAGTACTTATTGTATGCTTGTTTGTTTGCGATAGAGTACCTGAAGTGCGCCGCTTGCTACTTTGAATCGCTAGGTTCCGCGGATCATCAACAAGGCAAGTAACACTTTGATCATACCTCCTACTACCCAGTTTTTATTGCGTTAGATCAATCCTCAAACATTGCATGAATATGATCTAATTAAATTGTGGGTTTTGGGAAGTAGATGAGGTAGTACCTATTACTTGTTTTATTATCAAACCCTTGGGAGTTACTTCTACGTTTGCTTATATTGCCATGCTATGCTAGTAGACGTGGATTGGGTGAGTGTATCCATGACAGATGTGAGATTGATAAATTGATGGTTTATTTAAGGTGGCAAATTAAACACACATCTGGGTGGATTGAGGCACCTAGGTATTCCAGCGATTGCCTGTTTTTTTATGGACCGCCACCCAGGCTCAAAGGCATCATGAGATTATTCATACTAGAAACTTCCGTGTGCAGCCACAAGCTACTATGGGCTCTAGCATAGCTGATTAAGTCGTGCGAACTCTTACAGTGGTAGACTAGCAGATGTAGGGGAAAGTAGGTGTAACGGTCTACCCGTTCGTAAGGTGCTAGCACTTCTGAAAGACTATGTCTCGGTCACCCGTTTCTCAAACACCATGTAGTGCGAGAATCCCAACGGAGGAGATCGAGTCTTGTGGGGGGAAATGCGCAAATCTCTGTAGAGTGTATAAACTAATCAGGGTTAGCCGTGTCCCCGGTTATGGACAACTTGAGTATCTAGTACTTGGATTATCATGTGAATCTCATCATGTTACTCTAATTAATATTGTTGGGTTTTATATATGATGCTTAATTGGGATTGAGAGGGTGTCTACACTCTCAATGTTTAACAACTACCATGATAGTTAAATAAAATTTATTCCTTCGCAGTAGGGAAAAATTGGCTTTATGCAAAACTGAAACCATAGAGCTTTCCACCAGCCAAATATGTATGTAGTATAGCCTTATTCTTTCATTACTCTCTATGTGTTACTTTGCCAGCATATTCCATGTGCTGACCCATTTCGGGCTGCAACGTTCATGTTGCAGACTTTTCAGACGACGAGTAAGGTGCCTTTAGGTCGTGGTTCTATACTCAGTGATGCCGTTGGAGTTGATGGACTCACTTATCTTCCAAGCCTTCCGCTGTTATCGTTATTAAATGGCCTTAAGCCATATTTATTGTAATAAGTTCTCTTTTGAGACATTCGATGTAATAAGTGTGTGATTGCTACTCTGTTATAAATCCATTCAAGTACTGTGCGTGTCAGCATTACTGGTCCAGGGATGACACTGAGGCACAGAGATCGGACTGTTTGAGGTCTGGTCGCTACAATTTTGTGGAAGATTATATGTGTAGATCCATTATGCTATTTAATACCCCTCTGATCTTGAGCATGATTATCATTTTTGAGCGGTTACTTTTGTTCTTGAGGTCACGGGAGAAACCTTGTTGCAAGTAATCATGTGAACTTGATATGTGTTTGATATTTTGATGGTATGTATGTTGTGATTCCCTTAGTGGTGTCATGTGAACGTCGACTACATGGCACTTCACCATATTTGGGCCTAAGGAAATGCATTGTGGAGTAGTTATTAGATGATGGGTTGCGAGAGTGACAGAAGCTTAAACCCTAGTTTATGCGCTACCTCGTAAGGGACTGATTTGGATCCAAAAGTTTAATGCTATGGTTAGATTTTTATCTTAATACTTTGCTCGTAGTTGCAGATGCTTGCGAGGGGGTTAATCATAAGTAGGAGGTTTGTTCAAGTAAGAACATCACCTAAGCACCGGTCCACCCACACATCAAATTGTCAAAGTAGCCAACACAAATCAAACCAACATGGTGAAAGTGACTAGATGAAATTCCCGTGTACCCTCAAGAACACGTTGCTTATCATAAGAGACCGTTTTGGCCTGTCCTTTGCCTCAAAAGGTGTAACACCCTAAGAATCCTGCTATAGTAATTGAAAGGATTGATATGGTTGACTAGGGGGGTGAATAGGCAACTACCAAATTTTAGCTTTTCTTTACCAAATTAAACTTTGCATCAAAGTAGGTTGTCTAGATGTGCAACTGGTGAGCAACCTATATGATGCAATAACAACAAGCATATAAGCAAGCAAGGGAAGAAACACTAAAGAGCTTGCACAAGTAAAGGTAAGAGATAACCAAGAGTGGATCCGGTGAAGACGAGGATGTGTTACCGAAGTTTCTTCCTTTTGAGGGGAAGTACGTCTCCGTTGGAGCGGTGTGGAGGCACAATGCTCCCCAAGAAGCCACTAGGGCCACCGTATTCTCCTCACGCCCTCACACAATGCGAGATGCCGTGATTCCACTATTGGTGCCCTTGAAGGCGGCGACCGAACCTTTACAAACAAGGTTGGGGCAATCTCCACAACTTAATCAGAGGCTCCCAACAAGACCACGAAGCTTCACCACAATAGAATATGGCTCCGAGGTGACCTCAACCGTCTAGGGTGCTCAAACACCCAAGAGTAACAACATCCGCTAGGGATGAGTGGGGGAATCGAAAATCCCTTGGTGGAAGTGTAGACCGGGGCCTTCTCAACCACTCCCGAGCCAATCAACAAGTTTGATTGGCTAGAGAGATGGATCAGGCGAAAATGGAGCTTGGAGTATTTAATGGAGCTTGAGCAATAAATGGAGCTTGGGGAGGAAGAGGTAGGTGAGAAGGAAGAAGGGGACTCCCTTTTATAATGGGGGCAACAATCCCGTTGCCCCCCACCAACCAGCCCCGCACAGGGCGGTACTACCGCTGAGAGGGGGCGGTACTACCGCCAGGACAACGGTACTGCCGCGCTAGCCAGCGGTACTGCCATGCTGAGGAGACTAGTAGGGAACGGACCCAAATGTGGTACTACCACGGTGGTAGGGCGGTACTACCGCTCCTGGAATGGTACTACCGCCACTACAACCGTGACTAGTGCCGCAAAACCCGACACGAGAAAAAGACCTCTCGAATCGAGGCGGTAGGAGCCAGACTGCCCAACCGTACTACGGGAGTGGGGTCAAGGGCGGTAGTACAGCTGTTGAGCGGTACTGCCGCTTGTGACCCTTCGGCCATAGTACCGCAGGCAGTGCGGTACTACCGCTGGGACGCGAGAGAGAGAGAGAAGGAATCTCTCATAGATGTTGAGGACAAGGCGGAGGTGCCAGGCCCCCAGCGGTACTACTGTTGTGGAGCCACGGGCGGTACTAGCGCTGCAGAGCGGTACTGCCACTTGGCTCCTCAGCGGTACTACCGCTGGGTGCGCGGTACTACCGCTTTGACCCAGACAGGACAAGGAAGAGAGGAGAGATCTCTTCAATGGAAAGGAAAAGCTCGGAGGGTGAGAAGCTGATGTGTACGTGATGATTCCACCCATGCAAAACCCCAGCGGACCCCCTCTTGATAGTACAGTGCCCTCTACGCAACTAGTCCACCGAGAAAGAAACGAAAGAGCTACACCGTCTTGAAATACAGTCCGAGGGGAAGAAGGCATCTCGTGCCAGGGGAGAATCTGTGAATTATTCAAAGCACAAGATTAGTCCGCAAACATGTTGTCATCAATCACCAAAACTACCTTGAGAGAGATATGCCGTAACAATCTCCCCCTTTTTGGTGGATTGATGACAACTAGGGATTTGCGCAAGGAAAAGAATTAAAACGAAGAAAGCTAAGAACTACAAAATATAGACGGGCTCCCCCAAAATGTGTGCACCAATAGATGGCACGACACACACATTCGGATCAACACTCCCCCTATATTTTATAGTCCAACAATACTAAGCACAAGATATATGAGAGAAGTGAATAAACAGGACAAGCATGCATCTCACAATAAACTACAGTACTCTGACATGACATAAGTAATAAGGTAGCGATAGGGAGCATATGTCTCACACCATATGTCTAGAACTTAGGTCTCACACCAAACCAAACCAAAGAAGGACACCGAGAGAACACACAAGAAACCACAAGACGACTCAAAGCACGACACAAGAAGAAAATCCCTACACTCTCTCCCCCTTTGGCAGCGAGACACCAAAAAGGGCATAGAGTGACACTACGACTCCAGGTGATGGGAGGAGGAAGATTTCGAACATCACATCTCTGCATCTTCATCGTGGGTCGAAAACTGCTCGTCATCGGAGTCGGTCCAGTGGCAATTCTGATGAATCCAGTCCTCCTCTTTAGTGATCTCACCCTCAGATCCACTACCAACTGTTGCTCCCATCTGACGCATGAGCTCCTTGTGGCGTGTCCTGGCATGCTTCTCCGCCACATGAGTCATGTACTGACCATGAGACTCCATGCAGAAAAGCTTCTTCATCTTGCGCTTAAGCTTCTGTGCCCACGACGGTTCTGCACTAGAGGGGCCAAAGTTTTCCTCATGATCATCAGTAGCAGCCTCACCCTCGGTCCCCATGGCAGCAGCAGCAGCAGACGGACCCCCTGTGGCAGCAGTAGCAGATGGACCCCCTGTGTGAGGCGCTGTCCAATTGTCCTTCTTCCTCAGACGCTTGATCTCATGAGAAACCAAGTCTCCAGTCTCTAGCAGCACTCTGGGATAAGTCTGTGCCCAGGCCCTCTCAATGAGCCTCATGATGAATGGACCATAGATAGGACACTTGCGCTCAGACACGGCAGATAGAAGTTCAGACCACATGACATGAGAGATATCCAGGCTCTCTCCAGTGCTTGCTTCCTTCTCATGCTGACAGAAAAGGAGCATGTCCACGAGGTAAGAGTGGACCATATCCAGATTCCCGATCCGAGGGAAGAGAGTCTCACGGAATATGTGATGAAGAATGTCCAGATATGGAGACAGCTCATAGGTCTTCTTCTCAGTTACTGGGTGAACCTTCAAAGTGTAGTAGGGCCAAAGGGCTTGCTTGTGGGTGGATGTAGCATTGCGGTGAGGACGAAAACCGACAGGAGTCTCAAGCTTGTGGGTGGATGACACGCGGTGTTGATGGCTTCGGCCCAAAAGTTGTACGGAGATTTGAACTCCACCATCATGGTCCTTGCCGCATCCATCAACGTCCGGTTCTTCCTCTCCGCAACACCGTCTTGTTGAGGGGTGTATGGTGCGGAATATTGATGCTCGATTCCCTCATCACTAAGAAATTCATCCAAGGTGTAGTTCTTGAACTCGGTGCCGTTCTCACTTCTTATTGTCAAGATCTTTGCATTGTGTTGACGTTGTGCTTCATTTGCAAAGTCAATGACAGTTTGTTGGGTCTTGCTCTTCCTCTTGAAGAAACACCCACGTGTACCTTGAGTAGTCATCCACAATCACCAAGCAATACTTCCTACCTCCAAGACTATCGAAGGCTGGGGGCCCAAAAAGATCCATGTGAAGGAGCTCCAAGGGCCTCTTTGAATAAATGATAGTCGTGGGAGGGTGAGCCTTCTCATGTAGCTTTCCTTCGATACAGGCACTGCAAGCACGATCTTTAACAAAACTAACATTCGTTAGTCCACGAACATGGTCCCCCTTGAGGAGACTTTGCAAAGATCTCATATTGACATGGGCTAAACGGCGATGCCAAAGCCATCCCACATCAACTTTAGCCATTAGGCATGTCGCGGTCTTAGTGGGTCGCTCCAAAAAGTTAATCACATATAGACCGTTCTCGACATGCCCAACAAAAGCTACTTTAAGAGTCTTGCTCCACAAGAGGGCCACGGTATCGATATCAAAGAAAGTGGCAAAGCCCATGATTGCAAGTTGACGAACGGAAAGTAAATTGTATGCAAGGGACTCAACAAGCATGACCTTCTCGATCGTGAGATCATGAGAGATGACCACCTTGCCAAGTCCCAATACCTTAGAGGATGAGGCGTCACCCCACTCGACATTGGTGGGCATAGATGGAACTTTGTGCACGTCCACCTTCAAGTCCTTTCTTCCGGTCATATGATTTGTAGCTCCGCTATCGAGCAACCATGATCCACCACCGGAAGCAAACACCTACAAGAGATCAATGCTTGGTTTTAGGTACCCATTTTGTAATGGGTCCTTTGATGTTAGTAACAAGGGTCTTAGGAACCCAAATAGACCATTCAATGTACTCATGAAGAGAGCCAACAAATTTGGCATAAACATGCCCATCACTAGCACGGCATAACACATAAGAAGGATTAAAATCACCGGCTTTGTTGGGAGAGGTGACATTGCCCTTCTTGACATTGTTCTTCTTCTTCTCCTCGGGGGCACTCTCTCCCTCCCTCACAAAGGTTTGCATGAGGGGAGGAGGTCGTTTGGTCTTGTCATTCTTCTTCTTGTTCTTGGAGTCGGGCACGCACCCAACCCCTTCCTTGGCCACACCTCCCTTTTGGTTGATCAAGAGATCGTTGAGGTTCTTCTTGCCTTGTATGCAAGTCGCAAGACCTCTCTCAAGTTGCTCCTTCAACTTAGCATTTTCCTCAACAAGATGTATATGCTCACAACACGGGTTAGTAGCATTTGCATTATCAATTAAAACCATATGAGGAAAAGTTGCTTTCTCCTTAGTAAGCTTCACTTGGAGTTGATCATGAGACTCCTTGAGACTAGCGTGAATACCCTTTAAGGCCTTGTGGGCCTTGTCAAGTATATCAAACTCCTCTTTGAGTCTAGCAAGATCAACCCCGAGTTTGGCCTTCTCGGAATTCAGCACATGAGAAACAATGAGGGCATGATAATAATCTTTCTTTAACTTAGCATGATCAACGTTGTGTGACTCCTCAAGAGCCAAACGAAGACCACGATCTTCCTCAAGAGCATTGGAAAGATCCAAAATCTCATCGGCATAGTCACGACTATGCCCTTCCATCTTGGAGATGGTGTATTCATGAGCCTCGATCATGTCATTGGCCTCACCAAGTTGTTCCAAGAGAGCAACAAAGTGCTTCTTGGATTTTCCCTTGAGTTTGCCCATAAAGGCCTCAAACTCGTTAGCCTCCACATTAGCTCCCTCAAGTTCATTAATGCTACCCGTTGGGGAAGGATGATTAATGATGGTAGTTTTGATGTTGGAGGTTACCTTGTTGGTGGCTTTAGCCATGAGGCACTTGGCGGTGATGCTCTCGTTGGGTGAGTCGAAGAGAGACACCCGTGACGTTGTTGCAATGGCAACGGAGGCCATGGCAACCGACTCATCATCTTCATCATTGTCATAATCCTCATTGTACTCTTCTTGCACAACCAAAGCCTTGGGAGGAGTCTTCTTGGTGAAGTTGTTCTTCTTGGGGAACGACTTGGCCTTGTCCTTTCAGATGAGTTTGCCACCATTGTCTTCCCTCTTCTCATACGGGCATTCCACAACGAAATGACTCACGTTGCCGCAATTGTAGCAAGTCCTTACACGTTGCTTGCCCCTTGTGCCACTCGAGTTGTTTTTGCTAAAGTTGGGCCTCGGGTTTTTCTTGCTCCAAAATTGCCTTGAAGCAAGTGACATGTGTTCATGATATGCATACTTCGTATCTTCGGGGTTGCTCTCCTCTTCTTCCTCTTATTCTTCTTCCATGGTGAGCTTGGCCTTCAATGAAAGGTTAGGCTTCTTTGCCCGTTGAGAACGGAGCACCGCATTGTCGGTGGTCTTGTCCAAAATGTTCATGGCCACAAACTCATCCAACACTTAGCTTGAGGTCAAAGTGTGGAAGTCCGGTCTTTCACGAATGACGGAGGACATGGCCTTGTGGTAGGGCATCATTGCCTTGAGGAATTTGCGCTTGATCCAATTTTCATTCGTGTCCTTGCTCCCGTGATCTCGTAGTGAGATCGCGAGTTTGGTTACTCTCCGATAAAGCTCACGAGGTTCTTCATCTTCCTTCATTGCAAACTCATCGGCCTCATCTTGTACCACTTCATAGTTGGAGCGTTGAATGCTTGCGTTTCCCGGTAGAGAGACACGACACAATGCCATGCATCTTTGGCCAAGGTGAAGGGATGAAGATGAGGTAGGTCTTCGGGTGGAATTGCATCTTGAATGATGAAGAGAGCATTCTCATTGAATTGATTGTATGCGGCTTCTCGAGGAGTGAAGTTGCTTGGATCATGTGGATAGAAACCTTCTTCAATGATTCTCCAAAGGTTAGTGTTCACATGATTTGAATGACGTTTAAAGCGGTAAACCCAAGAATCAAAATCCTCATTTTTCACAATCTTAGGGGGAGGACCGGCATGATTCAAATGAGTGGAAGGAACCGGTCCACCATAAACAAGTGGTGGTTCCACATGGTCAAAGATGCCGGTGCCATTCTTGCCACTAGAAGAAGGAGCCTTTTCACTACTAGCTTCCCCCTTGTCGGGGATAGCATCCGTCACCTTGTTGGCGGGATCACCCACTTTCAACGGTGCGGTGGATAGTTTAAGCCCCTCAAGAAATTTAGTAAACATGCTTTCAACTTCGGTCGTCATGGAGGTTTTCAGTGTCTCCAAGGCCACATTGAACTCCTCACGAGAGACCGAAGTTCCCCCATCTCCCGTAGACGAGATCGGATTCACACCGGAGTGTTCCTCCACACCGTTTACGGTATCAACCATACTCTTTGGACGGTAAAGTCCTTAATAAAGAGACGAGGCTCTGATTCCAATTGAAAGGATCGATATGGTTGACTAGGGGGGTGAATAGGCAACTACCAATTTTTAGCTTTTCTTTACCAAATTAAACTTTGCATCAAAGTAGGTTGTCTAGATGTGCAACTAGGTGAGCAACCTATATGATGCAATAACAACAAGCATACAAGCAAGCAAGGGAAGAAACACTAAAGAGCTTGCACAAGTAAAGGTAAGAGATAACCAAGAGTGGATCCGGTGAAGACGAAGATGTGTTACCAAAGTTCCTTCCTATTGAGGGGAAGTACATCTCCGTTGGAGCGGTGTGGAGGCACAATGCTCCCCAAGAAGCCAATAGGGCCACCGTATTCTCCTCACACCCTCACACAATGCGAGATGCCGTGATTCCACTATTGGTGCCCTTGAAGGCGGCGACCGAACCTTTACAAACAAGGTTGGGGAAATCTCCACAACTTAATCGGAGGCTCCCAACAAGACCACGAAGCTTCACCACAATGGAAAATGGCTCCGAGGTGACCTCAACCGTCTAGGGTGCTCAAACACCCAAGAGTAACAAGATCCACTAGGGATGAGTGGGGGAATCGAAAATCCCTTGGTGGAAGTGTAGATTGGGGCCTTCTCAACCACTCCCGAGCCAATCAAAAAGTTTGATTGGCTAGAGAGATGGATCGGGCGAAAATGGAGCTTGGAGTATTTAATGGAGCTTGAGCAATAAATGGAGCTTGGGGGAGGAAGAGGTAGGTGAGAAGGAAGAAGGGGACTCCCTTTTATAGTGGGGGCAACAATCCCGTTGCCCCCCACCAACCAGCCCCGCACAGGGCGGTACTACCGCTGAGAGGGGGCGGTACTACCGCCAGGACAACGGTACTACCGCGCCAGCCAGCGGTACTGCCGCGCTGAGGAGATTAGTAGGGAACGAACCCAAATGCGGTACTACCGTGGTGGTAGGGTGGTACTACCGCTCCTGGAACGGTACTACCGCCACTACAACCATGACTAGTGCCGCAAAACCCGACACGAGAAAAAGACCTCTCGAATCGAGGCGGTAGGAGCCAGACTGCCCAGTGGTACTACGGCAGTGGGGTCAAGGGCGGTAGTACCGCTGTGGAGCGATACTGCCGCTTGTGACCCTTCGGCCGTAGTACCGCAGGCAGTGCGGTACTACCGCTGGGACGCGAGAGAGAGAGAGAGAGAGAGAGAGAGAGAGAGAGAGAGAGAGAAGGAATCTCTCATAGATGCTGAGGACAAGGCAGAGGTGCTAGGCCCCCAGCGGTGCTACTGTTGTGGAGCCACGGGCGGTACTACCGCTGCAGAGCGGTACTGCCGCTTGGCTCCTCAGCGGTACTGCCGCTGGGTGCGCGGTACTACCGCTTTGACCCAGACAGGACAAGGAAGAGAGGAGAGATATCTTCAATGGAAAGGAAAAGCTCGGAGGGTGAGAAGCTGATGTGTACGTGATGATTCCACCCATGCAAAACCCCAGCGGACCCCCTCTTGATAGTACGGTGCCCTCTATGCAACTAGTCCACCGAGAAAGAAACGAAAGAGCTACACCATCTTGAAATACACTCCGAGGGGAAGAAGGCGTCTCGTGCCAGGGGAGAATCTATGAATTATTCAAAGCACAAGATTAGTCCGCAAACATGTTGTCATCAATCACCAAAACTATCTTGAGAGAGATATGCCGTAACAGTAATCTCCCCGTAATGGTGGCCATGTCATCATGATTACTATCCAAATTACCATTCGACAAAAATCAAAGCCAATTTCAAATTTAAAATAAAATCAAATAAATTATTTCTTCAAACTATCCAAGAAAAATGTTCGTTGGGTTACAAATAATCACTAAGTATTTTTATGTAGAAATAAATATTATTTGAAATATTAAATTGCCCCCAACCTATTTAAATCATTGCCCAAAACAGCATATGTAATCCTTTTGTTTTTAAAAGAAATTCAAACAACTTCAAATCACTCCCAAACATTTTTTGGCACTGACGTATATTGCATACTAAATTTTGAGACCAGCCACACATTTTAGAAGAGTCATTTGGTGCTCCAATTAAAAGCAAGTAGTAAAGAATTAAATAACACTGAAAATAAAAGGAGAAGGAAGAAAAGGCCTAAAGCTACGGTGCGACTGGGCCTTAAGTGCACAGTGGCCTAGCCCAGCCGCACCTCCCCTGTCTTCCACCTCGTTATAGGGAGGCAGGGGATCGTGGCGCTAATCTACCCACCATGGCCGTGCGTCGGACACGCAACGACCATCCCCCGGCCCTCTGAGGGCATTTTCAACGGGAGGCGCTGGAAGGAGGCGCTAGGAATTTAATCCTGATAGATTGGCGGTTATCTTGTCGATTCCCAGCGCCGCGTCTGGCATCGATGAAAAGAAAGGCATCGAGCGCTTGCTCTTTTTTCACGTACGAGAGAACCAGATCTTTCTGTCTAATCTATAGTTCCAGCCATGGTTAGCGCCCGTTGTTAGCATCGGTCGTTGGACAAGCGAGCGCTAGCTTCGTGGCAATTTTTTTTCGCACGATAAGCGCCTGGATAAGCGTCCAGCATTGGACATGCCCTGAGAGGTTAAGAGCATCCCTACACCCCGCGCCCTGCCCGCTGCTCCGCCTACTGCGCGGCTGCTGCTTCCCCGCGGCTCCCGCCCGCCTGCTCCTATGCTTGCTCCTGCTGCGCGGCTGCTGCAGGAGCCCAGCGCCGCCCCGCTCCCTGTGCCTTGGCCGCCCACTGCCGCCTGCGCCTCCCGGCCCGCACGCGCCTGCGCTGCCTTGCCGATGCCGCCCTAACCCCGCGTTCTGGCTCCGCCTCCGCCCGCTGCTTTCGGCCGCCTCACCGCCGCAGTCGAATGCGCGCCACCGCTCCCTGCTGCTCGCCTACTATCGCTGCTCGCCGCGTCGGTCGTCGCTACCGGCCGCGCCGTGACCGGCCCCTGCCTGCTTGTGCGTGACCACGCCCCGGCCATGGCCTTAAGCCAACGCAAGTTAGGGTCGACCCTCTGTTTAAGATCAGGGGCTAATCCCCTGTCAGCTTTTAATCTTTTATTAGTTATGTTATTAATTATTAACTAGAGACTCTATGACATGTGGGCCCCCCTTAATTAGATTAAAGAAAAATCTTTTAGAAATCATTAAAACACTAACGTGTGGGACCCCCCGAGCCTTGTTGACCAGTCAACGGGTCAACGCTGACTACTGACTGGGCAGTCAACAGGGCCCACTGTCATCCTCTGGTGCGCTGCTGGGTGCATTCCACCGGGTGCACCTAGCATTTTCCCGTTTAATTTTGAAATATTAATAATTACATAAAGTTAGAAATTGTTTAAAAACTTTGAAAATTTATATAAAATAAACTGTAACTCGGGTGAAAAGGTTTTATATATGAAAGTTGTTCGGAAAAATCCAACAAATCCGAATACATGGTCTGTTGATTTGTCACATGCCCCTAGCATGCTGAACATGAAACTGTCCCCTCTCTTTCATTTGTCCGGAATCCGTCTAACGTCGGGAAATCATCCTCGGATGTTTCCCCCCTCCGTCTGCAACGTGTAGCACTATGTTAGGTCAACCCTAGTTCCGCTTATCGTATTGTCCTGCTTAGTAATGCATCTATGTGCTTGTATTTACTGTTTCTTCCCCCTATTCTCTCTGGTAGACTTCGAGACTAACGCCAATGATGCCCCTGTGTTCGACTACATCACTGATGACCGTCCTTCTCGTCTGAGCAACCAGGCAAGCTCCCCCTTTGATCATATTGATATCACCCATTCCATTCTCTCTCTTGCTTGCATTAGATTTTGCTACTGTAATTGATTGCTCATATTCTGATGCATAGCCCGCTTTTGTACCTGCTATTGTTACCTACCTGCTTATTCTAAACTGCTTAGTATAGGTTGGTTAGAGATCCATCAGAGACCCCCCACCTTGTCCTAGTTGCCTCGCTTTATGTTCGATGACTCGATCAACATGATCGACGTCCAGGCCCCGACACCGCACATCACCCCCTTAGTTGTATGACTCTGCAGAGTTATTATCGAGTGTCGAGGGTGATACCTCGTCAGCACTTCTCGTGTCAACCCCTGTAGTGTAGTTATTCAGTCGTGGTCATCGAGGGTGATTCCTCCTTCACCACTCCCGATAACGACTCTGTCGTGCAACCCCTCAAGTGTGGATCATCGAGGTTGATTCCTCCAAGTCCACCTTGACGGTTACATAGAGTGGGAATCCATTGAGGGTGACTCCTCGGGTTTCCCCCTTGCTGTTTCTAACACACGGTTACTTTGACTTACCACAGAACCATGATGACATCGGGTCAGCCTCGAGGGGTACCCGCGAGTGATGTGAAATCGGGTCGACCTGGAGGGTACCCGAGAGATAATTATGTGGCACGGCCGGGCATTCTTAGCCCTTGCCGCAAGTCCACGAGACGGGGCGACGGAGTCACATGATTGTGAGTCTCTGCTCGTTACCACACACTACCAAGACACTAGCTGTTCAGATATTTGATCCGAGTAGGCCTCTAGCCTTTTTCGCACTAACCACCACACGGGAATAAGTATGGGCACTCTGTGTCGTATGTATCAGCCGAAAGCTCAACGGACGTCAGCGATGGAGCGACGCGCGCCGGGTTGGACTGGAATGCCTCGCCTTGTATAAGGGGGGCTAGGTCTGCTCATCGGCCGCGTGCACAATGTGCAGGAGTGCAAAGGGTGATGGGCCCAAGTCCCCTGCGCGCTAGGATGTAGACCGACGTGATGGTCTCTCTGATGAGCCTAGGTAGGACTGCGGTTTGTTGATCAGCCGAGGGAGGTCATGACCTGATGGTGTGTCCGACCGGAGTTGATCGAGTGTGTTGGGTAAGTTGGTGCATCCCTACAGGGAAGTATTATCTATTCGAATAGCCGTCTCCACGGTAACGGATGCTCGGAGTTGTATCCCGATCGATACAGCTAGAGCTGGATGTTGAGGCATGTAATGGCAATGATGGCTCCGGGATTGCTTTCTCGCAGGGAGTCGAGGAAGTGATCTTTGGGTGATGTTACAACATACTTTAATATTATAGTATGATACTCTTATCTCTTCTGATGTTGCAAGATGCTTGAAGATGCTAGTCTTCGATAGGCTAGGCTTTCCCCTTCTATTCTGGCATTCTACAGTTCAGTCCATAGATACTACCCATTTCATTGATACCGATGCATATGTAGTGTAGATCCTTGCTAGCGAGTACTTTGGATGGGTACTCACGGTTGCTTTGCTCCCTCTTTTCCCCTTTTCCATTCATCTCGGATGTCGCAACCATATGGTGGAGCCTATGATCCAGACGCCGCCGACGACAACTACTACTACCCCGAGGGTGCCTACTACTATGTGACGGACGCCGATGACCAGGAGTAGTTAGGAGGCTCCCAGGCAGGAGGCCTTGCCTTTTCGATCGTTGATACTTTTGTGCTAGCCTTCTTAAGGCAAACTTGTTTAACTCATGTCTATACTCAGATAATGTTGCTTCCGCTGACTCGTTTGTATTCGAGCCCTCGAGGCGCCTAGCTTGTAATATAAAGCTTGTATTATTTTAATTTGTCTCTAGATTTGTGTTTTGATATATTCCCGTGAGTCCTTGATTTTGATCGTACACATTTGCGTGTATGATTAGTGTACGATTGAATCGAGGGCGTCACAAAAGGATTGGGCTACCTTGCTGCACTCTTTGTTACCGTTACCGTTACTTGCTCGTTACAAATTATCTTGCTATCAAACTACTCGCTACTTATAATTTCAGTGCTTGCAGAGAATACCTTGCTGAAAACTACTTGTCATTTCCTTCTGCTCCTCGTTGGGTTCGACACTATTACTTATCGAAAGGACTACGATTGATCCCCTATACTTGTGGGTCATCATACCGCCATCAGGGAGACCAAGAGTGTGGACATCTGCCCTGAGCTCTACGGCGCCGTCATGGAGCAGATTAGCTTCAGCCTAGAGGCTCTCATGGTGGCTCTCAGCCACCTGCTGGACAACAAAGCCCAGGGTGTTGGGTTTGTTGCCATGGGAGCAGACCATAGGGTGCTCTGGCTGAGGATCTGGCTGGGAAAGCACTACTACTAGTGTTGCTTCTGCTGGTGGCGATGGTGCGCATGATCCTCGACGGCGATGGCTACAAGACTGACGATGATGAGACGATGTATATTTTGTGTAGTTAGTGCTTGAAAACAATCTTGTGGTCTATATATTTTTGGTGAGGTGGTATAAACTAACCCTTCACGGTGATCCCCATGGTGATCACGAACTTGCGGTGGTAGGATTACAACCTCTTTTGGATGTGGTGGTAGGATGACACCAAAGTAGTGGTAGGTTGAACTTGCTATGATCATGCATACTTACTAATGCTCTTCTGCTCCATTGCCTGCTCCTATAGTTCTTCATTGCTTGTTGTTTGTGTGTTGCAATGCTTGTTGCTTGAACTTATTGCTCGTTTGCACTATCAGGGCAAGTGGTATGTCGTGTTCGAAGGTAGGGTTCCAGGGGTTTACAGTTCATGGGAAGCTTGCAACAAACAAGTTTCAGGGTACGGCGACAACAACCACAGAGGAGGGTTTAAGACTAGGCAGGCGGCAAAAGATGTTTACTCCAAGTATATGCGAGAGCATTCATGCAGTAAGGTTGGGGTTGACAAGGTGGATGGGCCGTTAGGGCTAAAGAACTTCATCATCTTCGTCCAATTCATCGCCATAGCAATGTTGTAGCGTTGATGTGCTCGGTGTGAATTTGTGTAAGGTGTAATGATATTGGTAAGCTCACCAAGTAGGGTACAAGGTGAGCACAACTCTATGCTCGTATGTAAACAAACAACGTGCACTCGCGTGAGCACATACAATGCGAGCAACCAAACACAGTGCATAGAGGCGTCGCTACGATGCAGGGAAAGAACATGCAGGCAACCAATCAACATGCAGATGTTAGTTTTTTGCCTGCATCTGCTCAATCTGATCCAACTGAAACAAGTATGCAAATGAGAAAAAACGATGCAAGCAACCAAACATGCTCTATATCAATCACGTGCGTCGTATCTTCCGTGGCTGGTGGTGGGCCGACCGTGAACTGTGAACGGCAACATGTGTCGACGTGGGGACAGCGAGCCCGGATATGGCCAATGGATAGAGATATGGGATGTGGTGCATGCGTTCGTGTGGTGATGACTTTCCTGCTTGCCCAGCCTCCAGACAGAGATATCTTTGTATTTCTCTCTGTTTTAATTCGACGTGGAAGTTCGAAAGGGAAAAAAAAGAAACAGGAAAATGGACGTGGAGGAATTAATAGATGATATTGTGTGATGCAACGTCCATGGAATTAGAATCACGCGTCCGTCACCGTTGGCTTCGTCATCTTTGATCTCATCGTCGAGTTCATTTGGCACCATTGCATTTATGTGGTGATAGGTATTGAGCGGCTTGAAAACGGAAAGCTAAGCCCCGTTGCTATCCGCAGTGAAAGTTTAGCCATTCCTCGAGTTGATTAAAAGAATTTGTCAAAAATAAACGGCCTTTTTAGACTTGTACATAAAAATTTGAAGTGTGAGTAAGGTGTCAATGTCGATTTCTATTATTTCATGTCCATCTGTTTTAACTCACCAACCACGAACCACCTAGCCTGTCCCAGTGGAACCACAAATGGAAGGAGACAAACAACGCAAAAAATGATGTAGATAACCAAAAGCAGCCCAAGAGTCTGGAGTTATGGTGTAGGCTTCTAAAACGTGTGCATGTGATCTGCGCTTTAGGTAGGCCGCATCGGTTGTTGATCCCGATACGTTATGTGGATGGATCAACGACAACA
The DNA here is from genome assembly GCF_002162155.2 of Triticum dicoccoides. Classification (NCBI taxonomy): domain Eukaryota; kingdom Viridiplantae; phylum Streptophyta; class Magnoliopsida; order Poales; family Poaceae; genus Triticum; species Triticum dicoccoides. The sequence goes on from NC_041382.1 coordinate 449,228,064, forward strand.
CCGATTTTAGATATGGAGAGTGAGAGCACTCCACATTATCGAGTCTATAGGTATGAGTGGTGGCTTCAGGTGGATTGATATATGTTCTTGTCAGACCTTTACGGAATAATTAACAAAGATGGCTGCATGCATCGATTGATGCAGAGGCCGAGGATTTGACCTCCTTTTCTAAAATAAAATAATAATAATAATAATAATAATAATAGTAATAATAATAATAATAATAATAATAATAATAATAATAATGATAATGATAATGATAATGAGTCTGGAGTTATATGTTGTGACTAGTACTAATTCTTAGTGCAAACATCACCTACAATTTATACCAGATCAACTGAATGCCACAAATGCCATCAGCTGTAATGTCTTAAGAACCACCTAAACTTTCATATAATCATCGTTCGAAAATATTTAGCAAAATCGGTAGGCCGTGATGATCTAACCTGACCACTCAAGCCGCCATTTAACAACAATTGTGTATATATACTTATCTGACAAGTGACTAGTGCAGTGTAACCTTTTTTTACTGTAACTACTGCAGTGTAACCTATTCTATGTCCTATCCATATGGTTAAAAAAAGGGCAAATCAGTTACAGCTTTATACAGTTCCCTCCGTTCGAAAATACTTGTCATCAAAATAGATAAAAAGAGATATATCTAAAACTAATATACATCTAGATACATCCTTTTATTCATTTTGATGACAAGTATTTTCGGACGGAGGGAGTATATACTTGTACCTAGTTTGTGTAGAAGGAGCGTCAGTGGTATTATGCAGCCTGGTAGAACTGTCGACTGCAGCAACGCGTGCTTTACCTGCAGCGAAGAATGTGTTCCTTAAATTCTTTGTTTAACTGCTCTCTTGACAAAGAATTCCAGACTTGTGGTGGGTTCGGCTTTCAGCTAGCTGCTGCGACCGTGCATCCTCTTATATGAATGATCTCAGATATGAAGCGCCTCAACCGCTCTCCAGCACGCCCAGGCCTGACAACGTTAATGTCGCCCCATTCCGAGCACGCCTCCACATCCCCGCCTCCTTGCTTTTCACCCAAATTCCGGCACCACACACCAGGAACCAACTGGGCCGAAGAACGGTTCAGTAGCTCATCATCAACCTTCTTCAGCACTGGTGCTTCCTCCACAAACCGCCTTGCGAAGGCAGCGCTGCTGTTCACCATGTTATCGAGATGCGTTTCATCAAGAATACGCGGCTCCAGCCCAGGAGGATCGTCCCAAACAAAGAAACGTAGATCGCCGTTGACAGTGGTGTTTCTAAAGTCAGATGAACTGCATATGACAGTCTGGAAATATGATTCCATGGAGTAAGCAGCGTTGGCAAAGTACATCAGTAGCCTGCGGGGGAGGTTGTCCCAGCCATGCACGCAATGTTCAGTGAAGTTCCTACTCAGAATTACCCATGGAGAGCCTGCGAGATAGGAAATAAAACATTCAGAAATGCATATATGTGTACTACGTATGTGTAATACGTACTGTCAAGTATAAGAATTAATGGGGGTGCCAATTGTAAGTTAAGTAAGTGAATGGGAACTTAAATATAACTCCAATGAGCACGTGAACTTTCTTATATTTGAACACAAGTATCCTAATTACATGGATCGTCCCTAACTTTCAAGAAATACTCCCTCTAAAGAAATATAAGAGTGTTTAGATCACTATCACTACTTTATTGATCTAAACGCTCTTATATTTCTTTACAGAGGAAGTACTAGCAAATGGGTACATGCTTCTCATGTTCGACCAACTCAGATTGTCAATGTTGCCATTAAAAACTTAAGCTGTGAATATTTCTTAGAATTTCACTACAATTAATCACTTTACATTATGGCATCAAAAACAGAGGCAACGACTCGTGATAGTAACAAAATCTTAGTCCTTTTCTAAATCACTATCAAGTCGGATGTGCATGGCTAAAATATGTTATAACATATTTTGCTATGTATCAAACGTTTAATTTGGCCAAAATATTCTTAATGTACCTCTGTTTTGTTTCCTTAACTTATATCACGGTGTGATAGTTCCTGAGTTCTCGCGTGGATTTATTCGTACTCAGTACTCGTGCAGGATTTTTAATCACCCACAATTTCTTTCAGCATTTTCCCGACACATCAATGGCAAAGTATCGGCAGCTTTCTTCCTTTATCTATGACCATCATGAATCACGTTTTCAATGTCTCCAGCAGGAAAGAAAATGAAGAATTGGTTGTAGAAAATTGTACTGATACAATTTGCTTTCGATTTTTCATCTTATAAACAAATTCAACTTCAATAGAAAAAGTTAGGGAAGCCCGAGCTCTTTGGAATGCTTATAGGACACAAAGTTATATATTAAATATTGGAATTGCTTTTCTTATGTGGACCGATAAGTTCTTTATAAATGAATTTGATTATCATAAACATTAGTTATATATACTTCAAGATAATTAGGGAGATGCACTATTTTCTCTTGGTGGTTATAAGCATAACAGCTCCTTGTGAAGGATGAGGGGACTAGATGGCGGAAGTAGTTTGACAAGTTGTTCAATGGAGAGAATGGGAGCTCTACCATTGAGCTGGATGACTCCTTTGATGATACCAGCAGACGTCCTGTGAGATGAACCCAAGAGTCTAAGGCCAGGGAGGCTTTAAAAAGGATGAAAGGAGACAAAGCAATGGGCCCTGATTCTATCCCCATTGAGGTATGGAGAGGCCTTAGAGACATAACGGTAATACGGCTAACTAAGCTTTTCAACCTCATTTTTCAGGCAAACAAGATGCCAGAAGAATGAAGGCGGAGTATATTAGTACCAATCTTCAAGAACAAGGGGTGTTTAAAGTTCTACTGATTACTGTGGAATTAAGCTGATGAGCCATACAATGAAGCTATGGGAGAGAGCCATTAAGAGGAATGACAATCGTGACCAAAAATCAGTTTGGTATCATGCCTGGGAGGTCGACCGTGAAAGCTATTTTCTTGGTACGACAACTTATGAAGAGATACAGGTAGCAAAAGAAGGACCTATATGGTGTTCGTTGACTTGGAGAAGGTCTACAATAAGATACCGCGAAATGTCATGTGGTGGGCCTTGGAGAAACACAAAGTCCCAACAAAGTATATTACCCTCATCAAGGACATGCACGATAATGTTGGGACAAGTGTTCGAACAAGTGATGACAACACTAATGACATTTTGATTAAAATAGGACTGCACCAAGGGTCAACTTTGAGCCCGTATCTTCGATATCCCATGGTGTATGCTCTTTACGGATGATGTGGTGCTACTCGATGATTGTCGGATGGGGGTTAATAGAAGAGACCTTTTACGGTACACTCTAACATATATTAGCCGTCTATTCCATAGATTTTAGCGGATGAGATTGATCTATACTACTAAATCCTGTGAGTAGTTTATGGCACCCAACACGAGTAGTATATGGGTTATAGGGGTAGAATCGGGAGAATAAAAAAATCCCACAAATTATGGTTACTTGACATCAATTTATTCTAATTATCAAATATTTCTTTACCCTAACAAAGACACTGAGAATCTTCATATTATCAAATATTTCTTTATCCTAACTCTTTAGTCGCATACGCGTGTATATGAGCTCGTTTCTTGGCATCCTAATAGTTCTAGTGACCCAGCATAGTTTGCATCGAATATCTAATTAATAATGCTAACGAATATTAATCGAAAAGTGGTGAGGTAGTGCCGGATAGCACAATGGCAAGTTAGGTTCGCATACTACCAAGCTAGAACTATGAGGAACACCAAGCGATCGGTTGCAAGGCCTTGGCGATCGCGAGGGCCATAAGTGAGGGCGTGAGCATAGTGCCGAGATTTCAAGGGGGCGATCGAGAGGAACAGGCGGAGAAGACGAGCATCGTAGCAATGTGCCCATGTTATACGAAATGGGTCTTAGGAGAGAAAAAATATCCCTATGATTTAGACATTATTGCACTTACCAAGAGAAAAGCCTGATTATTTTAAACATTGATGCACTTACCAAAAAAAAGCCGGTTGTAATTTGACCGTTATGCCTTATAATATCAGCGGTTAGATTAAACCTAAACTACTCCTCTTCCCTAGGAGTAAGATGTACCGTAAAATTCTCTAATAGAGAGTTAAAGCTTTAGAGACAAACTTTGGAATCGAAAGGTTTTAGGCTTAGTAGAATTAAAACCGAGTACATGAGATGCGATTTCAATACTACTAGGCACGAGGAGGAGGTTAGCCTTGATGGGAAGGTGGTATCTCAGAAGGACACCTTTTGATATTTGAGGTCAATGCTGCATAAGGATGGTGATATCAACGAAGATGTGAGCCATGGAATCAATGCTGGATGGATCAAGTGGCGCCTAGCTTTTGGCGTTCTCTTTGACAAGAGAGTGCCACAAAAGCTAAAAGGCAGGTTCTATAGGACGGTTGTTAGAGATATATTTGGTATGTAGAGATTGTTTGGGATTAGATAGGAATTGTTTCCATCTTATCTCTAGGAGGCGTCTTGTCCTCCAAGTCTTGTACTCAATATATACCCGCCTTCGAGGCTCAATAATACATCTATCATATTTCGCAGCAATCCCTCTCTCTCCTTTATAACATGGTATCAGCCTTATCTCGATCCTAAACCCTAGCCGTCGCCGCTTCCGCACCCACGCGCCACCCTCGAGGCGGTCAACCTCCATGACCGCCGCTGGGGGCTGCGCCGCCCGTACCTAGGGTTCGTCTGCCGGTCGTGTTGGCCGGCTGCCCTAGCGAGTCCTTTTCTCGAGCCCTTGCTCCGGGTTTTTCTCTCCCACCGGTCACCTTGATCGACATTTTTCTTTTTGGTTTTCTGATCTACGCTTGATCGGTTTGCGTCGCCCGCCGCCGCCGTTGACCCTCGCGCGCCTCTAATTCAACCCCGGCGTGACCAGCCAGCCTCTCCTTCGACCCGACGTCCTATGCCAGCCGCTCCGCCCTGCTTCGACCGGGACTCCTGCATCGCCCCGACCCGGCGGCCTCGCGCCATGCGTCGACCCATCATAGCCGTCGTTCGCGCGCCGGCCCGCCCATCGATCCACGCCATCCGCCTCTGCCGCGTCTGCCTTGCCGACCTCATCCCTGGCTGTGTCTGGCCGGCTGCCTTAGGCTCTTCGGCTGCCTCAACTCGGGTGCCGCTGCTACATTGGTCGCTCGGACCTCGCTGCCCGGGCGCCGACGCTATTTTGGCAGCCCGGGTGCTGGTGCTGACGCGCTCGTCCGCACGTCGTCCCATGTCGTCCGTCATCGTCGACGTCATCTTGGACTCCGCCGCCACCCCGCCTCCACCGAGCGGCGTCCCCGACCTCGCGTGCGATCGGCTTGATCACCTGCTTGCCGCCACGATCCGCCTCATCTACGCCACGCAACCGACCTGGCCCATCGGTTGCGCGTGCCTCTCCAGGTCCCATGAAGATCGTCCCGGAGTTCAGCGCGCCCCTCCACCGATCGAGCAATGGGCTACTGCTGTGTTGCCCCGTCAGGCCGCAGCGCCGCCGCCCCGTGGTTCTCCCTCGCAGCTGCATCGACTCGCACGTCGTTGCTGAGTTGCCCCTTCGGGCCGTAGTGCCGCAATACGCGGTCCTAGCCGCCGCCCCGAGGCCATCCTCGCGGTTGCACCATCCCGTGCTCAGCCGCTGCACCGCCCCTTCAGGCTGCAGCACCGCGGCCCGCGGTCCCCGCAACCGTCCCGAGGGGTGCACGTCCCCGCACGTCGACCTCTCGTGGTATGCACCGCGCCACCTCCCTTGGCACGGGAACGCTACCGTCCACGCCGATCTTCACCACGCCTCGGGTTCCTCGCCTACTTCGAGCACCGCCGCCGCTCTTCTTTGGCCGCCACTGCTGCTACCCCCATAGCCGCCGACGCCGCCCGTCCACCTCCTTCGTCTTCGTCCAGCACCAGCCCGTTGCCAACGTCGCCGTCATCTAGCCCGACCACTTCGTCTACTCCGGCCACCGTTGGTGACATCGGCCCCCACGCCGATTGGCACCACAACCGTCGTCGAGTCTCCTTCTCTGCTGGCCCTCCGACTTCTCCGACATGGCGTACAGCTCGTGCAGGTCCCTCGTCTACGCATGCCCAGTGCTGGCAACACCGATGCGTGCCTTCGTCCACGACGTGTCCCCGGGCCTGGCAAGCCTGGTGTGGCGCTTCGTCAACTTCATCTTCGTCCGTCTACACATGCCCAGTGCTGGCAACACCGATGCGTGCCTTCGTCTACGACGTGTCCCCGGGTTTGGCAAACCCGGCGTGACGCCTCGTCAACACCGTCTTCTTCCCAGCGCACCACTTCTTCGACACTACTGCGCCCATGACTAACTCGGCGCCTCTTTGCGCCCGCGGCTCCACGACGACTTCCTCGACACCGGCTACCCCGACTCGACATCGACCACGACATTCTTCACACGGCTACCTCGACCACGACTACACCACCCTACGCTCTCGGCTACCTCGACATCGGCACAAAGGATTATCATCCGCTTGAGCAACTCGTCGGCTTCCTCTACAGTCAATGCGTCCGCAACGCGACACCGTCCGCGACGCTCCCGCTATGACTACGGGGGGATGTCAGCCCATCGGCTGCTATTCTCTCCAGTCTGACCGTCCGCGACGCTCCTGTTGTTCGCGACGCTACCGATACGACTGCGGGGGGATGTTAGAGTTATATTTGGTATGTAGAGAATGTCCGGGATTAGATAGGAATTGTTTCCATCTTATCTCTAGGAGGCGTCTTGTCCTCGAAGTCTTGTACTCAATATATACTCGCCTTTGAGGCTCAATAATACATCCATCATATTCCGCAGCAATCCCTCTCTCTCCTTTCTAACAACGGTGATTCCACCCGCAATGTTGTATGGCGTTGAGTGTTGGCCGACTAAAAGGAGGCATGTTCAACGGATGGGGGTAGCGAAAATGCACATGTTGAGATGGATGTGTGGCCTCACAAGACAGGATCTGGTCCGGGATGATGATATACATGATAGAGTTGGGGTAGCACCTATCGAAGAGAAACTTGTCCAACATCGTCTGAGATGGTTTGGGCATATACATGTAGAGCACCAGAAACTCCAGTGCATAGCTGTGGTTAAAGCATGCAGATAATGTCAAGAGAGATCAAGGTAGACCAAACTTGACTTGGGAGGAGTCCGTAAAGAGAGATCTGAAGGACTGGAATATCACCAAAGAACTAGCCATGGACAGGGGTGCGTGAAAGTTAGCTATCCACGTGTCAGAACCATGAGTTGGTTTTTGAGATCTTATGGGTTTCAGCTCTAGCCTACCCCAACTTGTTTGCGACTAAAGGCTTTGTTGTTGTTTGTGTAAACATAATAGCTCCACCCAATCATCACGTGATTTGACTTTATGGTTCCTTTTTTCGTGCGAAACTATGGTTCCTTCTTTCAATCCCCAAGTACTCTCGATTTTTCTATTGATACGTGCCAAAATATAGTTTCATGAGCAAAATCTTCAATATAAACAAGATCCTAGGTTGAAACTTAATTTGTTATGTTTTCATTTGAAAATTTGCTGGAGGTGTTACTATAGAGTTTAATCATCGGATTTGCTAAATCTCATCTAAATGATATTTAGCTATGTCTCAACTAAATTTTGCACTGTAGCTCCCAGATTCGTACTGCTTATCACGCATGAGACAGTTTCAGGATGTTGCTGCGAGGTTTGTGTTTTTTGCCTGGGCCATCATCGGTTTTGATTCGTTTCGATGTCTTTCTTTACTGGGCTGGGTGGAGATTTACCTACCTGGGCCATTGTATTTTTTGGTTGCCTGCGTATGCATTCTTTTTTCTGTTTGTTTTTGTTTTCCTTGAAAATGTGAGAGAGTACAAAAATGTAAGAACCAGAACCACTTTCCATGCCCCGTGAAGCCCTTGACCCATCCTCTAATCACATTCTCCGATCCAGTTGCGTGTCTACTCTCAACACAAAATTTGTCCAGATTTTTTGTGCCTGTGTATTTTCTTGTGTTTCTTTGTGCAGGTCAATCCAAATGGTCAAGGGACCTAGTTTGTATGGGGAAAAAACATGGGGGTTTAGGGGTGCCCAACATCAAAGATGTTAACCTTTGCCTCCTTGGGAGCTGGGTAAAGAGATACATCAAAGATGAAGGCAAGCTTTGGAAACAAATAGTGGACAAAAAATACATCCACAACTCCCCTAACATCTTTGCTAGTAAACCCCAAAACCCTTCCAGATTTTGGCAAGGGGTCATGTGGGCTGCTAAGGCTTTGAAATTTGGATATAAATGGGTGGTGGGAGATGGACAGAAGATCAGATTCTGGGAAGACATCTGGTTTGGTACATCCCCCCTCTCAGTCCAATTCTGGCCGCTTTACACCATCTGCCACCAACAATGCTCTACCATAGCTGAGATCTGGGACAGCTATGAGATTAAACTCACCTTCAGGAGGGTTTTCACACCTGCTATGATGGAGCATTGGTATGCCCTAGAGCAAATCATTAGGAGTACCCTGCTTCGAGAGGAGGGTGACTCACTCATTTGGCAATATGAAGCCAAAGGGGAATACACCACTAGTTCCCTTTATAGTATCATCAACTTTAGGGGGGTCCAGCCTGTGTATATACCAGCGGTGTGGTCAATAAAAACCCCACCCAGAGTCCAGGTGTTTTTGTGGCTACTCTCCCACAACAAGCTGATGACAAAAGACAACCTGGCCAAGAGAGGCATAGAAAAAGCCCCAGAATGTGTTTACTGCTCTGAAAAAGAATCCATTACACACTTATTCTTTGAATGTGTGGTGGCCAAGCAAATCTGGGCGGAAATATCAGAATTTTTTGGTGTAGAATTAGGATCTAACTACTTATTAATTGCTAGATTTTGGCCAGCTGACAAGAAGCATATCGCTTTAAATTCAGTCTGTGCATGTGTTCTATGGGCTATGTGGAAAAATAGAAATTCACATGTCTTTAACAATGCTATATGGACTGATGTGAAACAGATATGGAGGAGAGTGCTAGGACAATTCAGGAGATGGCTGATCTTGTTCGAAGGACCTGCATTGACAAAACTGGAGGCGTTCGTTCAGAAAATCTCCTGCATCCTAGAAGCCCCACTCCAGATTCTGGCAGGTTAACTGTCGAGACGAAAGACACTGAAGGTGGCTTCGATCGCTCGCTTCTCTTCTCCCGCTCGAAGTCCGATGACGCTCCAATCACAAAGGGGCCAGCATACCAAATCTCTCCACCAAGAAGCCCTCGCGAAAGCACCTGCAAGGCGACGCTGCTCAGCCCGGTCACCCCTCTGGAGCTGGGTGGATCGCCAGCTAAACCATGGAAGAAGCTCAAGGTGGTGCCCACTACAGAAGTGGCAAAGGAAATGGTGTCGCTGGGGACTGCATAATGCGGCGCGCTAACTGAAAAGTGGAAGAAATCTGGTCTCCAGGGAAAAAGGAGGGGAGAGAGGTGTTGGTTATTACAGATTCGTGCGCGAAAATGTAATAAGGAAAACTCTGTTTAGACTTCTATTGTAGAGCTGATCTGCTGTCTTTCAGCTGATTAGCTATCTTTGTAGTGATGTTACTTTCCTGAACATGCTTGCCATGACTGTAATGGTGTTATTTCCTGGTTTCATCTATTAAATGGGGCCGGGGGGCTCAAAACCCCCTTTTCTCTAAAAAAAATGGTCAAGGGACAAAACAAAATAGAAGTAAAGACCAAAAAACAGCCTAATGAAATACAAGCACGCATCGAACCAGCCCAATTGGAACGCACACATGAATCAAGAGGAACAAAAAAAGTAGTGGCAAAGACAAAGGCCGAGGGGAGGCCATGGGAGTTGCGGCTTTATATATAAAGCGGGGGGTAAGCCTGTTTCATGAGTTGGGAACGGGAACTACAAAACAGTGATGATGTCATATTAGATGTGTTATGTCACATCTAGATGAGCCTTAACAGACCCTTTAATTATTATTTTCCTTCTAAAGAAGTGTTTGTATACTTATAATTCTTAACTCATAATGTCTGATTCAGCATGAGGGCTAATCCTAGTGATCTTTATTTAATCAATAGCACATAAAAGAACAATCGGTTGGTGGCTTTGTTCCAGATTTAATAGCACCGGGGTTTAATCAAACATATTTGAATCACTGATGTCCTACTATATTTCAGAAATGTTTTAAATACCGAAAAAGACCTGAACTAGAAACTATGTTTGCACACACCTGTGAATATCTTGAATGCCTCAGGCATTTGTCTTGTTTCTGTCGCAGGAAAGGGCTGGGTATTCTTGTCCATATATAGACTTGCGTCGACCATAAGTTTTTCAAACCTTTCATGCCTGAAAGGGCCAAGGAAAATGTTTAGGGAACGAAACAGGATATAGCGAGCTACACTCTAGAAATTTTCCTGCTTACAGAACTCACTCTTTCCATCCGAGGTTACTTGTGTGATCAATAAAGTTGAGGTGCCTTGGTACAGAAGAAAATGCATAAAAGAGATCTGCATTTAAATAAAAAAATTCTTTAAAATTATTAAAACAAAGTGAAAGGGATGATCATTGAGCACTCGCCAAAACATATCTCTATAAACAAACAAACAATATATCCCTATGAAACAAACAAATCAACAATATATGCCGAGAAGCTCTATATATGTTGTCTTCATTAGTGGACATTTGTTGGTTGTGCAGAAAATTTCATTTTGTCATTTTTTTTCAGGTTTTTATATAAAGGAAAATGTGTACACTCGTACTGAGGGCAGCAAGCAACAATAATTTTCACCATAACCTGATGGTATAAAATCAAACGAGAAATCACTCGCAACGCCACCCGCCTTGCGCAGTGTGACTGGCCACATGGACCCGCACATGATTGTGATGAGCGGGATGTAAGGCATCCCATGGGTAGCGCACTAAGCCCTGTTACGCATTACCCTTCTTGAAAGGAGTTCTTTTATTTGCGGAATATAGACTCTTACCAATGAGTTACACCCGTAAGATTGAGCCCGTAAGTCAAGCATTATTGGTATACTGTACTACCTCCGTTTCTTTTTACTCCAAATATAAGATTTGCCTTAAGTCAAAGTTCGTAAATTTTGCCTAAGTTTATATTAAAATATATCAACATCTACAATACAAAAGATATACAATATGAAAATTAATTCATTGATGCATCTAATAATATTGATTTTATATTATAAATATTGATATATTTTTTCTACAATTTTGGTCAAACTTTATAAAGTTTGACTTAACACAAAACTTAAATGCAAAGTAAAAAGAAACAGTGGGAGTATTAAATAAGGCTCAAAGATAAAAATGCAACCGTTCTGACTAACCCCAACCCTCTTAAATACGGTGCCACTGGCAATCTGTCATATCAAATGAAAGTGCTTTATGTGACGTTTGGGCAATATCCCAATGATAGCTCTCGCTGATTATCAAATTTCAGAAGCACACATGAGTTGCCCGACTTGGTAGGTTGTTGCAGAATTGATTAAGCAAGTATAGTACCACGGAGTACGGACAACTACCATAGAAGACCGTTCGAACAATTCAGCACAAAAACATACTGCAACGCCCTTGAGGATGGTACTGAAATTGGCACAGCTAGAAACAGAGTTGTACAAAGGTGCAGCTAGTACCTACCAGTTTCAAGGACTAACAGCACGATCAAATTCAAATGTGAGATTTTAGACTGATTCATAGCTTGCAATGTCAGGCAACAACAACCAAAGAAAGCTATGTCAGCCGCCCCAGCTCAATGGTAACTTGTGTACAATCAAGTCGTAACTCGCAAGAAAGAAATCCATCTCATGAGTCTTGAGAGGCAAGCAATGGATCACATCGCAAATTCGCAATCATAACCATCCACGAAAAAAACTACACCTTTCAATTCCATGTATATCCAAGAACATAGAAAATTAATTAAACATAAGGAAGAGCATGCATCAGAAGAGTGATTGCTAGAAGTATCTTACCGTCCTGCGTGACGAGAGGATAGTCCCAGGAGCTGAGCGTGACGAACCAGTCCCAGTCAGCCCCAATCCTGAGCAGCACGGCGGCGCCGTGCAGCGCCGCGGCGAGCACCGAGGAGCCCGTCCTGTCTACCGCGTAGCTCTCCCCTACCACGTCGACGTTTGAGAACTCCCTCCACGCCGCCTCGTCCCGCGCAGCGGCGGCCAGCTCCGTCCGCTCGTCCCGCGACGCCCCCGCGTCCAGGTGCAGCAGGTACCGGTTCCTCGGGTGATACACCGCCCTGAGCAGCCTGAGGACCCTGCGGCCCTCTCCGCCCGTGCCGGATATCCAGTACGCGAAGGAGGGCGGGCTCCCGGGACCCCTCGCCACGAGCGGCGGCCCTGGCTGGACGCCCGCGCGGGGGTAGGCGAGCCCGTACGGGGAGGCGCGGAAGAGCACCAGCAGCGCAGCCGCGGCCAGCGCGGCGGCCGCGATGGCCGGGGGCAAGCGGCACGACCCCATTGCACCGAGTTTCATGTTTTGGGAGGTTTGACCCGCGCGGCCGGCGGCATGAGGCGTACGGAACTGGAAGCGCGGTAATGAGTGGTAAGGTGAGACCGTGCGCGTTACGGCGGCGGCGAGGTGGCCGTCGTCGACTAGTGCGTGGTTTTGGAATTGGATGCTTGGACTGAGAGACGGGGACAGGAGGAGAGAGTTTAAAAAAGTTAGGCGGCACGGCACGGGCGCAAGGTGGCGTCGTGGGCCGAAAGGTCTAGAGGAAGGTGCGGTGCGGTGGTGGGATGTTACCGGTTGGCATTTAGTTGTGGTGGGGCCTGTTGGAGTTGTGTTGAATATAATGTATAAAGTAGGTTACGGTTGGACTTATAGTTGTATTATGTTTACATAGAATGTGGAGTCGTGTTCTAGTAGGATATTTGCATACTAGGCCTCTCATATATAGCGGAGGTAGACACACGATGTAACCTATGCCAACATAATAGCATAGGCGCGCAAGGGAGCCGGCGGCATGTGCCAGCGCCCGGGTGGCCGGTGTGCGGTATTGTGACGGTATCATGGGAAGGAGCGTCCATAGTCAGGCCCCAGAGATGCAGCCATATCGATGAACCTCGTTAACAAATCTCGGTGTCGTGCTCGTGTGTTTGCTTGGTTCTCGGATGATCGATGATATGCCTTGGATTTACTCTAACAAGTGGTATGAGAGCTGGTTGATCGAAGGCCAGTTGTATTGATCTAGAGGATGAAGAAGCAGTCCCGTTATGGATGCGTCGGCGGTGGCTTGTATGCGCGTACAGCGGCACGCGCGCGGGAATGTGCAGCGATCGATCGGATGGATGGATCGGGCGAGCATCAAGCGGCGCGTACGTGCTGATGGGATCGCTGGCGGCTGGTGCGTGCAACAGTGGGAGCCTAGGTGTGGCCCATGGCGGTGCGACCCATATGGCTGCAGCAGGGGGCAAATCCGAAGCTAGCGAGAAGCGCGTCTCGCGCAGGTGATGCTCAAGAGCAGGCTGGAGGACTCGTGACGTGTGCGTACAGAAGCTGGACGCGAGATTTGTTTAGAAAAAAGGGACCGAGTCCCAGGAGGAGAGGAGTTATCCTAGTGGCCGAGACGGCGGACGTGCAACATCAAGGCAGAAAAGCATCCATCGTTGGAAGGCAAAGACTTGGGCAAGCAAAGCTAGCATCTGAAGTTGTGCAAGGGAGCAACTCCATGTGAAGACCAGAAGCTATCCTGTTGGATTTACAACTAGTATACTTGGTGTACTTGGGGATCACGGAAAGAGTGCTCGGCATTTTTTCACAGGTCCGCTGTACAAAGAATCATGAAGCCAACGGTACCAAGTTTGAGGTGAAGATGTTCGATAGAACTGAAAACTTTAGGTTATGGCAGACAAAGGTGAAAATTTTGTTGGCACAGCAAGAATGCTTGAAGGCGTTGCGGGGCGTCAAGCCAGACGGACGATGAGGATTGTGAGGAGTTGCAGATGGTTGCAGTCTGGAAAGTTCGGTTGGATCAGACTTGCCAGTCAGGCGGATCGACGCAGGTCGGTTGGTAGAGAAGACGGTGGTGGGGTCGACGACGACATAGGTGTGTGCTGCTGATGGTGACCGACTTCTTGGCGTGGCAACACGCGGCGCAGGCCTGAGGGCTTGTGTGGCTTCGACAAGACTATGGCGCGGGGTTGATTCAAGATGGCATACACATGAGAGTTTGAAGTCGACGCGACGCGGGGGTGGACTGATCCTCTATCATGGAGTCATGTTGAAGGTGGAGCTGATTGAGGGGCTACGGCGTAAGAGCTCAGAGAGTCGAAACCTATTCAGCGGGGAAAAGCGAGGGACACGTAATTCGGACTGGAGCCTGGTGGTCTGATGGAAGTGTAAAACTCGTCATCGGTCGGTGATGATTGGTGGTACTCTGTAGTGGGGGTTGAGTGGTGTGGGTCCGTGACCCTTGAGACTCGACCGGGACAGCGGAGACTCGACGTGGTAATAGCAGCGAGGCGTGCGGTACGCACGGACATGGAGACGGGCCAGGGCTCTGGTGGTCATACATGTGGTGAGACAACTGCGAATTTGACTCGGGATGACTAAAAGTAATGGTGAAATTCCTTCAAGTTTCAGACAGGCGGTCAAGAAAGGAGCGGTGATATTGAGTTCAGGTAACTCTTATGTGTGACACCCAATATGTGAGTTGTTCAATTTCACGCAGGTCAGTGATCAGTGTGTGATGGCGTTGGACTGATACTCTGGAAGTTGTGGGTGCAAACTAGAGTAATGTGGAACTTAATTTTGCTCGAGTGTTGACTGTGGTCAAGAAAAGAAGGGACTACAAGTTGCAGGTGGCGTCATATGGAGTCTTTGGAGTAGCAGCGGTGCTCATGGGATAAGTTCAAGTCCAATGTACATGGAAGTTTGACGCATGGACAAATACAGGATGGTGGATTATATTCACCAAGGTGGAGTTTGTTGGAGTTGTGTCGAATATAGTGTACAAGATAGGTTACAGTTGAACTTGTAGTTGTATTGTGTTTACATAGAATGTGGAGTCGTGTCCTAGTAGGACACTTGTATCCTAGGCCTCTCATATATAGCGGGGGTAGCCACACGATATAACCTATGCCAACATAATAGCACAGGCGCGCAAGGGGGAGCCGGCGGCGTGTGCCGGCGCCCGGGTGGCCGGTGTGCGGTATCGTGACGGTGTCATGGGGAGGAGCGCCCATAGTCAGGCCCCGGAGATGTAGCCATATCGGTGAACCTCGTTAACAAATCTCGGTGTCGTGCTCGTGTGATTGCTTGGTCCTCAGATGATCGACGGTATGCCTCGGATTTATTCTAACAGGGCCGCGGAGGTGTTTAAATGGGCGCGGCGGACGGACGGGACGGCGTTCGGTTCAAAGGCAACACAAACGCCTATGACCAAACCAACACAAAAACCAACCTGGGTTTTGGCCGTCATGTTTGTTAAAGCATCTCCAGCCGTTGAGCCCCTCAGGAGGCATTTTTTTCACCGCTTGGGGGCTGCCGGCGAGAATTTTGGCCTTGGGAGGCAAAATATTTCACTCGTATTGCACCCCAGCAGTGTTGGCGAGAAGGACGAGCGGGTGCTGGTGATCAGCAGCGAGCGGACGGGGAAGGAGAATCATGATGGCCAGGCAGGGCGGAGCAGGCGGCCACAGGCGGGGCAGACCCGGCGGCCGGGAGGCCGACGAGCAGCCGCCCTGTGCGAAGCCGGCAGGCGGCCTGACCTGGCGGAGCCGGCGCGGGCGGGGACTGTTGGGGAACGCAGTATTTTAAATTTTTTTACCTACAATCACGCAAGATCTATCTAGGAGATGCATAGCAATGAGAGGGGAGAGTGTGTCTAAGTACCCTCGTAGACCGAAAGCGGAAGCGTTTACTAACGCGGTTGATGTAGTCGAACGTCTTCGCGATCCAACCAATCCAAATACCGAACGTACGGCACCTCCGCGTTCAGCACACGTTTAGTTCGATGACATCCCTTGGGCTCTTGATCCAGTTGAGGCCGAAGGAGAGTTCCATCAGCACGACGACATGACGATGGTGATGATAAAGTTACCGGCGCAGGGCTTCGCCTAAGCACTACGACAATATGACCGAGGTGTGTAACTGTGGAGGGGGGCACTGCACATGGCTAAGACAAATCTTGGAGTTTCTTTGGGGTGCCTCTACCCACGTATATAAAGGAGGGAGGAGTAGGAGGCCGGCCTAGAAGGGGCGCGCCTATATGGGGAGTCCAACTAGGATTCCCAATGCTAGTTGGAGTCCCCTTCCTTTTTCAAGAGGGGAGAGAGGGAAGGAGTAGGAGAGGGAGAAGGAAAGAGAGGGGGGCGCCCCCCTCCCTAGTCCAATTCGGACTTGCCATAGGGGGGCACGGCCAACCCTTGAGGCCCTTCTCTCCTTTCCCGTATGGCCCATTAATGCCCACTACTTCCCTCGGTGAATTCCCGTAACTCTCCGTTACTCCGAAAAATACCCGAATCATTAGGAACCTTTCCGATGTCCGAATATAGCCTTCCAATATATCAATCTTTACGTCTTGACCATTTCGAGACTCCTCGTCATGTCCGTGATCTAATCCAGAACTCTGAACAACCTTCGGTACATCAAATCACATAACTCATAATACAAATCGTCATTGAACGTTAAGCGTGCAGACCCTACGGGTTCGAGAACTATGTAGACATGACCGAGACACATCTCCGGTCAATAACTAATAGCGGAACCTGGATGCTCATATTGTCTCCTACATATTCTACGAAGATCTTTATCGGTCAAACCGCATAACAACATACATTGTTCCCTTTGTCATCGGTATGTTACTTGCCCAAGATCCGATCGTCGGTATCATCATACCTAGTTCAATCTCGTTACTGGCAAGTCTCTTTACTTGTTCCGTAATGCATCATCCCATAACTAACTCATTAGTCACATTGCTTGCAAGGCTTATAGTGATGTGCATTACCGAGAGGTCCTAGAGATACCTCTCCGACAATCGGAGTGACAAATCCTAATCTCGATCTATGCCAACTCAACAAACACCATCGGAGACACCTGTAGAGCATATTTATAATCACCCAGTTACTTGTGACGTTTGATAGCACACAAGGTGTTCCTCCGGTATTCGGGAATTGCATAATCTCATAGTCAGAGGAACATGTATAAGTCATGATGAAAGCAATAGCAATAAAACTAAACGATCATTTATGCTAAGCTAACGGATGGGTCTTGTCTATCACATCATTCTCTAATGATGTGATCCCGTTCATTAAATGACAACACATGTATGTGGTCAGGAAACTTAACCATCTTTGATTAACGAGATAGTCAAGTAGAGGCATACTAGGGACACTCTGTTTTGTCTATGTATTCACACATGTACTAAGTTTTCGGTTAATACAATTCTAGCATGAATAATAAACATTTATCATGATATAAGGAAATATAAATAACAACTTTATTATTGCCTCTAGGGCATATTTCCTTCAGGGAGCCGGAGCGGTGCTGCGCGAGGCCGGGGCGATGCAGCGTGGAGACGGCAGGGCGGAAGCCGGCGGGCGAGACGCTGGACGGGGCGGGTCGCGCGGATGGTGCAGAGCTGGAGCGAGGCAGAGCAGCATAGTCGAGGATGGGCGCGCGGGTAGAGCCGGCCGGGGGTGTGCGCGGGGGATGCGGGCAGCGGCTGGATCTTGGAGCCGACTGGTGTGGAGCACCCGGCGGGGGCCCGGAGCCGACTGGCCAGAGCGGAGCCGGTGACGCAGAGAGGCAGCGGGGAGCGGCGCAGCCGTCCGCGGAAGCGCGCGAGGAGCGGCCAGCATGCGCTATGCCACACGACGAGGCAGTAGAGGAGCTGGCTGGCGGGGCAGCGCGGGAGGCCGGACGCGTGGCGTAGAGGAGCTGGCTGGCGGGAGGCCGGGCGCGGCGACCCGACGTGGGGTGCGGCCGCAGATGGCTGGCGGGGCGGCGCGGGCGGCCGGGCGTGGCGGCGACCCTCTGGGCCAGAGCTGCGGCGGGAAGGCACCGGAGCGGGGCTGGGCGTCAAGCTGGCACGGTGAGACAGAAAGCGGACGAAGAGAGGGAAGGTGGGGGCTCTGCGAGGAGAAAGTGGAGAAAGCGACGGGGAGAGAGGGATGTGGCTGCAGGTGGGCCACAGAGGCAAGCTGCCCCCCGGGGGGCTGGGTTTGGGGTGGGATCACCGGCTATGTTTTTTATCAAATCCGACGAAAAGTAGGCTCTTAGGGGTGTGGCTGGGATGTTTTTTATGCGCCGGTGCCAAAAAGATGGCCTGGGGACGTTCCTGGGGCTCGGCTGGAGATGCTCTTAGGCCATCTGGGTGATCTTGATTTTGTCCCTCTAAATATTGTGACGATTTAATAAAGTTTTTTGACACATAAAGAAAAACAACTCAAAGTTCTCTAAAAAAACCCAACTTAGAGTGCTTTTCTGCCTTCTAAATTGATTATGGATAATATTTTAGTGGTTTATGAGTATTTTCATGTGGTTTACGAGTGTTTTCATACAATCGAAAAAAATAGAGAATGCAAAGAGGGTGTATACTAGGCTTCCATGAGAATTGGGTAAATTTCATTATACAATGTGTGTCAGCTATTGAATACCGAATTCAGTTTAATGCGGACGATCCGTTGTCACCTTACCTATTCTTGTTATGCACAGAGGGGTTGACTGCTCTCCTAACACATGCGGAGAAAAATAAGAATATTTTAGGAGTGAAAGTTTGTAGGGATGGTCCACCCATCACTAACCTTCTCTTTGTTGATGACTTGCTAATTCTTATGAAAGCTAGTTTGCACACGCAGAAGGCTAAAATCAGCTCTAGATTCACATGGTGTGGCCTTGGGCAAATGGTTAGTGTTGATAAGTCCAGCATCTTTTTTAGCCCTAATATGAAGGTGGAAATCAGAGAATAAATATGTAACACGTTGACTATAATGACTGAGGCCCTTAATGATAGATATTTGGGCTTGCCAGCCAACATGGGGCTAGATAAAACCGATTGTTTTCAATATTTGATTGACCTTATTATTATGAAAATCAATGGGTGGAAGAAAACATTACTTTCTACTGGAGGCAAGGAGATCCTTCTCAAGTCTGTTGTCCAAGCCGTACCTACCTATGCAATGTCGGCCTATAAAATTCCTAAAAAATGCAAAGGAATTATTGACCCGATGAAGCATTTCTGGCGGGAAGACGAGGAGAACCATAGAAGGGTGCATTGGATGGTTTGGTAGAGAATATGTGTCCCTAAGAATAAAGGAGGGGTGGGTGTCGTGGTTTTGTCATGGCAGATGTCCTCGTGAAATGACTAAGTTGTGAGGCCATAGCAGGTAGGTGGTAGCTTGAACGGGGTTGGTTGGAATCGAGAGACGCGAGTTTTTACCCAGGTTCGGCCCCTCATGGTGGAGGTAAACTCTACACCCTGCTTGATTGGTATTGATGATGATGATCTCGATTACAAGGGTGTTGTTTCGCTACCTCTATCTCAAGAGCTACTAATTTGTCTGTCTAGAACTTGTCTGTCTGTCCTCTCCCTCCCCCTTGGGGTGCCTTGCTCCTCCTTATATAAGTTGAAGGGGTCGGCTTACATGTAGAGTATTAGTAGGACTACAACTAGTCTCTTTTCTATTACAAGCCAGACGAATGATCCAAAACCGACCTGCTGGGCCACCCCTATGTTGGGCCATGTTCTACCTCTATCGGATCATGCTTCCTCAGCCGGGTCTTGCTGTTTGGGCCGGGTCATCTTTTGGGCTTGCGTAATATGGCTTTAGCGGCCCTAAGGGTAAGCCGACTCTTGTCCTCTTGGTTTCATCGACGGGTGTTGACCCTTGGTTTTAAGTGTCGGCTTATCCCCAACGGGGTATATCCCCGACAGTGGGCTTTCGTGATATTCACTATTTCAATTTGGCAATGCTGGCCAAATAGGCTTGGCGTCTCCTAGAGAATCTCGACTCTTTTTGTGATACTATTCTGAAAGGTAAATACTATCTTGATTGTGATTTTTTAAATACGAAGTACTAAGCTAAAGAAGGGCTCCTCTTTTACCTAGCAAAGTATTATGACAGGTGTTAACTCTTTGAAATATGGTCATATTTGGCGAGTGAGGAATGATCGGAACATCAATATTTGCGAAGATGCTTAGGTTCCAAATTGTGCCACTAGGAAAGTTGTTACTCCGAAGGGGGGACAACTATTATCTAAGGTGGGGGATCTTATCGCTCCTATCTCAAACAACTGGGATGAAGACCTGATTAGACAAACTCGGTGGCCCATTGAAGTACAAAGGGTACTCGCAATCCCACTCTCGCAACATGATATGCTATATTTCGTTGCTTGGGGCTACACGGAAAATGATATATTTTCGGTTCGGCCTGCCTATTTAGTGGAATGAGACTATCAACATGGAAATAAACTGAGACACAACAATGGGATGGGACAAACCACATCTAAACATATTTGGAGCAGGTTATGGAAATTAGCATGCCCGGCAAAGGTTAATTTTTTTATCTAGCATACTCTACATGGCATTCTCCCATCCCGTGTTACGCTTGCAAACAGACATGTGAAAAATATCGCTACTTGTTTTGCTAGTCCAAAGATGCGAAGCACATGCTATATCTTTGCAAGAAAGCAAGGGAGGTTTCGAAAAGTTTGGGGATGGATGATATTATTGATAGTGCATGTGAGCTTTATCGTGCTGGTGAGGCGGGGATGGATTATTTACTTCTCCTGCCAGAACAAGAATTATGTATTATGGGTCATCACAAAGCCCGCTCTGGAGTTGGAGATCGCCGCCGCTCTAGAGTTGGAGCCGCCGCCGGTGCCGGGTGATACGTCTCCAACGTATCTATAATTTTTGATTGCTCCATGCTATTATATTATCTGTTTTGGATGTTAATGGGCTTTATTTTACATTTTTATATCATTTTTGGGACTAACCTATTAACCGGAGGCCCAACCCAAATTGCTGTTTTTTTTGCCTATTTCAGTGTTTCGCAGAAAAGGAATATCAAACGGAGTCCAAACGGAATGAAACCTTCGGGAACGTGGTTTTCTCAACAAACGTGATCCATGAGACTTGGAGTGGGCGTCAAGAAACAATCAAGGAGGCCATGAGGCAGGGGGCGTGCCCTCCACCCTCGTGGGCCCCATGTTGCTCCACCGACCTACTTCTTCCTCCTATATATATCCACGTACCCCCAAACATCCAGGAGCACCACAAAAACCTAATTCCACCGTCGCAACCTTCTGTACCCGAGAGATCCCATCTCGGGGCCTTTTCCAGAGCTCCGCCGGAGGGGGCATTGATCATGGAGGGCCTCTACATCAACTCCATGGCCTCTCCAGTGATGTGTGAGTAGTTTACTTCAGACCTTCGGGTCCATAGTTATTAGCTAGATGGGTTCTTCTCTCTCTTTGGATCTCAATACAAAGCTCTCCTCGATTCTCTTGGAGATCTATTCAATGTAATCTTCTTTTGCGGTGTGTTTGTCGAGATCCGATGAATTGTGGGTTTATGATCAAGTTTATCTATGAACAACATTTGAATCTTCTCTGAATTCTTTTATGTATGATTGGTTTATCTTTGCAAGTCTCTTCGAATTATCAGTTTGGTTTGGCCTACTAGATTGATCATTCTTGCAATGGGAGAAGTGCTTAGCTTTGGGTTCAATCTTGCGGTGCTCGATCCCAGTGACATAAAGGGAAACGACACATATTGTATTGTTGCCATCGAGGATAAAAAGATGGGTTTTATATCATATTGCATGAGTTTATCCCTCTACATCATGTCATCTTACTTAAAGCATTACTCTGTTCTTATGAACTTAATACTCTAGATGCATGCTGGATAGCGGTCGATGTGTGGAGTAATAGTAGTAGATGCAGAATCGTTTCGGTCTACTTGTCGCGGACGTGATGCCTATATACATGATCATACCTAGATATTCTCATAACTATGCTCAATTCTATCAATTGCTCGACAGTAATTCGTTTACCCACCGTAATACTTATGCTGTTGAGAGAAGCCACTAGTGAAACCTATGGCCCCCGGGTCTATCTACCATCATATTAATCTTCCAACACTTAGTTATTTCTATTGCCATTTATTTTACTTTGCATCTTTATTTCTCTTTATCATAAAAATACCAAAAATATTATCTTATCATATCTATCAGATCTCACTCTCGTAAGTGACCGTGAAGGGATTGATAACCCCTTTATCGCGTTGGTTGTGAGGTTCTTATTTGTTTGTGTAGGTGCGTGGGACTCAAACGTGATCTCCTACTGGATTGATACCTTGGTTATCAAAAATTGAGGGAAATACTTACACTACTTTACTGCATCACCCTTTCCTCTTCAAGGGAAAACCAACGCAGTGCTCAAGAGGTAGCAAGAAGGATTTCTAGCACCGTTGCCGGGGAGATTCGCGCCAAGTCAAGTCAAGATTTGACTCCCGACAATGAGCCATTCCTGGCGCCGTTGCCGGAGAGTCTACGCACAAGTCAAGACATACCAAGTACCCATCACAAACTCTTATCCCCCGCATTACATTATTTGCCATCCGCCTCTCATTTTCCTCTCCCCCACTTCAACCTTGCTGTTTTATTTGCCCTCTTTTTCCGTTCTCCTTCTCTTTTTTCTATTTGCCTTTTTTTGCCTGTTTCCTGTTTGCTTGTGTGTTGGATTGCTTACTTGTCACGATGGCTCAAGATAATACTAAATTGTGTGACTTTACCAATACCAATAGCAATGATTTTCCTAGCACTCTGATTGCTCCTCTTACTGATGCTGAATCTTGTGAAATTAATGCTGCTTTGTTGGATCTTGTCATGAAAGATCAATTCGCCGGCCTTCCTAGTGAAGATGTTGCTACCCATCTAAATAGCTTTGTTTATTTGTGTGATATGCAAAATAAGAAAGATGTGGACAATGATAATGTTAAATTGAAGCTCTTTTTGTTTTTGCTTAGAGATCGTGCTAAAGCTTGGTTTTCGTCTTTGCCTAAAAATAGTATTGATTCATGGAATAAGTGCAAAGATGCTTTTATCTCTAAGTATTTTCCTCCCGCTAAAATCGTCTCTCTTAGAAATGATATTATGAATTTTAAGAAACTTGATCATGAACATGTTGCACAAGCTTGGGAGAGGATGAAATTAATGATACGTAATTGCCCTACACATGGTTTGAATCTTTGGATGATTATACAAAAATTTTATGCCAGATTGAATTTTGCTTCTAGAAATCTTTTAGATTCGGCCGCGGGAGGCACTTTTATGGAAATCACTTTAGGAGAAGCTACTAAAATCCTAGATAATATTATGGTTAATTATTCTCAATGGCACACCGAAAGGTCTACTAATAAAAAAGTGCATGCAATTGAAGAGATTAATGTTTTGAGTGGAAAGATGGATGAAATTATGAAATTATTTGCTAATAAGAGTGTTTCCTCTGATCCTAATTATGTGCCTTTGTCTACCTTGATTGAGAATAATAATGAATCTATGGATGTGAATTTTGTTGGTAGGAACAATTTTGGTAATAACGCGTATAGAGGTAATTTTAATTCTAGGCCGTTTCCTAGTAATTCCTCTAATAATTATGGTAATTCCTACAACAATTCTTATGAAAATTTAGTAAGATGCCCTCTGAACTTGAGACTAGTATTAAAGAATTTATTGATTCGCAAAAGAATTTCAATGCTTTGATTGAAGAAAAAATGATTAAGGTTGATGAATTGGCTAGGAACATTGATAGAATTTCTCTTGATATTGATTCTTTGAAACTTAGATCTATTCCACCTAAGCATGATATCAATGATTCTCTCAAATCCATGAGAATTTCCATTGATGAGTGCAAAGAAAGAACTGCTAGGATGCGTACTAAGAAAGATTGCTTTGTGAAAGCGTGTTCTTCTAGTTTTCATGATAATAAGGATGAAGATCTAAAAGTGATTGATGTGTCCCCTATTAAATCTTTGTTTTACAATATGAATCTTGATAATGATGGGACTGAATATGAGCCACCTTTACCTAGAACGCGTTCCAAAAATTCAGAGTTTTAGATCTTGATGCAAAATTTGGTAAAAGTGGGATTGAATAGATTAAAACTTTAGATAGCAATGAACCCACTATCTTGGATTTCAAGGAATTTAATTATGATAATTTCTCTTTGATAGATTGTATTTCCTTATTGCAATACGTGCTAAATTCTCGTCATGCTTATAGTCAAAATAAAGCTTTTACTAAACATGTCGTTGATGCTTTGATGCAATCTTATGAAGAAAAACTTGAGTTGGAAGTTTCTATCCCTAGAAAACTTTATGGTGAGTGGGAACCTATTATTAAAATTAAAATTAAAGATAATGAATGCTATGCTTTGTGTGATTTGGGTGCTAGTGTTTCCACGATTCCAAAAACTTTGTGTGATTTGCTAGGTTTTCGTGATCTTGATGATTGTTCTTTAAACTTGCATCTTGCGGATTCCACCATTAAGAAACCTATGGGAAGAATTAATGATGTTCTTATTGTTGCAAATAGGAACTATGTGCCCGTAGATTTCATTGTTCTTGACATAGATTGCAATCCTTCATGTCCTATTATTCTTGGTAGACCTTTCCTTAGAACGATTGGTGCAATTATTGATATGAAGGAAGGGAACATTAGATTCCAATTTCCATTAAGGAAAGGCATGGAATACTTCCTTAGAAATAAAATAAAATTACCATATGAATCTATTATAAGAGCCACTTATGTATTGCCTACCAAAGATGGCAATACCTAGATCTATCCTCGCTTTTATGCCTAGCTAGGGGCGTTAAACGATATCGCTTGTTGGGAGGCAACCCAATTTTATTTTTATTCATTGCTTTTCGCTCCTGTTTAGTAATGAATAATTTATCTAGCCTCTATTTTGGTTGTGTGTTTTGTGTTTAATTAGTGTTTGTGCCAAGTAGAACCGTTGGGAAGACTTGGGGAAAGTCTTTTTGATCTTGTTTTAAAAGCCAGAAACTTTAGCGCTCACGAGAATTGCTGCCATTTTTATTTGGAAGGTGATATTTAGTTAATTATTTTTGCAGATGATTAATAGATAAATTTATCACGTCCATAAATTTATTTTAGAATTTTTGGGGTTCCAGAAGTTTGCGTTAGCTACAGATTACTACAAACTGTTCTGTTTTTCGTGTGTTGTTTGCTTATTTTGATGAATCTATGGCTAGTAAAAGAGCATATAAACCATATAGAAGTTGTAATACAGTAGGTTTAACACCAATATAAATAAATAATGAGTTCATTACAGTACCTTGAAGTGGTGTTTTGTTTTCTTTCGCTAACGGAGCTCATGAGATTTTCTATTTTGAGTTTTGTGTTTTGAAGTTTTCAAGTTTTGGGTAAAGTCTTGATGGATTATGGAACAAGGAGTGGCAAGAGCCTAAGCTTGGGGATTACCATGGCACCCCAAGGTAAAATTCAAGGACACCAAAAAGCCTAAGATTGGGGATTCCCCGGAAGGCATCCCCTCTTTCGTCTTCATCCATCGGTAACTTTACTTGGAGCTATATTTTTATTCACCACATGATATGTGTTTTGCTTGGAGCGTCTTGTATGTTTTGAGTCTTTGCTTTTTAGTTTACCACAATCAACCTTGTTGTACACACCATTTGAGAGATACTCGCATGATTTGAAATTTATTAGAATACTCTATGTGCTTCACTTATATCTTTTGAGCTATATAGTTTTTGCTCTAGTGCTTCACTTATATCTTTTAGAGCACGGCGGTGGTTTTATTTTATAGAAATAATTGATCTCTCATGCTTCACTTATATTATTTGACAGTCCTTTAGAACAACATGGAAATTTGCTTTTAGGAATAATATAAAACTTTCATAGAAGTGCTTTGAATACTATGATAAGTTTGATACTTGATAATTGTTTTAAGATATGGAGATATTAGAGTCATGATAGTTGAGTAGTTGTGAATTTGAGAAATACTTGTGTTGAAGTTTGTGATTCCCGTAGCATGCACGTATGGTGAACCGTTATGTGATGAAGTTGGAGCATGATTTATTTATTGATTGTCTTCCTTATGAGTGGCGGTCGGGGACGAGCGATGGTCTTTTCCTACCAATCTATCCCCCTAGGAGCATGCGTGTAATACTTTGTTTCGATAACTAATAGATTTTTGCAATAAGTATGTGAGTTCTTTATGACTAATGTTGAGTCCATGGATTATACGCACTCTCACCCTTCCACCATTGCTAGCCTCTCTAATACCGCGCACTTTTCGCCGGTATCATACACCCACCATATACCTTCCTCAATACAGCCACCATACCTACCTATTATCGCATTTCCATAGCCATTCCGAGATATATTGCCATGCAATTTTCCACCATTCTGTTATTATGACACGACCTCATCATTGTCATATTGCTTGCATGATCATGTAGTTGACATCGTATTTGTGGCAAAGCCGCAGTTCATAATTCTTCATACATGTCACTCATGCATCATTGCATATCCCGGTACACCGCCGGAGGCATTCACATAGAGTCATATTTTGTTCTAAGTATCGAGTTGTAATTCTTGAGTTGTAAGTAAATAAAGTGTGATGATCATCATTATTAGAGCATTGTCCCAAGTGAGGAAAGGATGATGGAGACTATGATTCCCCCACAAGTCGGGATGAGACTTCGACGAAAAAAAGAGGCCAAAAAAAGAAGGCCCAAATAAAAAAATGAGAGAAAAAGAGAGAAGGGACAATGCTACTATCCTTTTTCCACACTTGTGCTTCAAAGTAGCACCATGATCTTCATGATAGAGAGTCTCCTATGATATCACTTTCATATACTAGTGGTAATTTTTCATTATAGAACTTGGCTTGTATATTCCAATGATGGGCTTCCTCAAAATGCCCAAGCGAGTTGGATGCACACCCACTTAGTTTCTTTTGTTGAGCTTTCATATACTTATAGCTCTAGTGCATCCGTTGCATGGCAATCCCTACTCACTCATATCGATATCTATTGATGGGCATCTCCATAGCCCGTTGATACGCCTAGTTGATGTGAGACTATCTTCTCCATTTTTGTCTTCTCCACAACCACCATTCTATTCCAGACATAGTGCTATATCCATGGCTCACCCTCATATATTGCGTGAAGATTGAAAAAGTTTGAGAACATCAAAAGTATGAAACAATTGCTTGGCTTGTCATCGGGGTTGTGCATGATTTAAATATTTTGTGTGGTGAAGATAGAGCATAGCCAGACTATATGATTTTATAGGGATAACTTTCTTTGGCCATGTTATTTTGAGAAGACATAATTGCTTAGTTAGTATACTTGAAGTATTATTATTTTTATGTCAATATTAAACTTTTATCTTGAATCTTTCGGATCTGAACATTCATGCCACAATAAAGCAAAATTACATTGATAAATATGTTAGAAAGCATTCCACATAAAAAATTCTTATTTTATCATTTACCTACTCGAGGACGAGCATGAATTAAGCTTGGGGATGCTTGATACATCTCCAACGTATCTATAATTTTTGATTGCTCCATGCTATTATATTATCTATTTTGGATCTTAATGGGATTTATTTTACATTTTTATATCATTTTGGGACTAACCTATTAACCGGAGGCCCAACCCAAATTGCTGTTTTTTTGCCGATTTCAGTGTTTCGCAGAAAAGGAGTATCAAACGGAGTCCAAACGGAATGAAACCTTCGGGAACGTGATTTTCTCAACAAACGTAATCCAGGAGACTTGGAGTGGGCGTCAAGAAACAATCGAGGAGGCCACGTGGCAGGGGGCGCGCCTACCCCCCTAGGCGCGCCCTCCACCCTTGTGGGCCCCTCGTTGCTCCACCGACCTACTTCTTCCTCCTATATATATCCACGTACCCCCAAACATCCAGGAGCACCAGAAAACCTAATTCCACCACCGCAACCTTCTGTACCCAAGAGATCCCATCTCGGGGCCTTTTCCGGAGCTCCACCGGAGGGGGCATTGATCACAGAGGGCCTCTACATCAACTCCATGGCCTCTCCGGTGATGTGTGAGCTAGATGGCTTCTTCTCTCTCTTTGGATCTCAATACAAAGTTCTCCTCGATTCTCTTGGAGATCTATTCGTTGTAATCTTCTTTTGTGGTGTGTTTGTCGAGATCCGATGAATTGTGGGTTTATGATCAAGTTTATCTATGAACAATATTTGAGTCTTCTCTGAATTCGTTTATGTATGATTGGTTTATCTTTGCAAGTCTCTTCGAATTATCTATTTGGTTTGGCCTACTAGATTGGCCTTTCTTGCAATGGGAGAAGTGCTTAGCTTTGGGTTCAATCTTGCGGTGCTCGATCCTAGTGGCAGAAAGGGAAACGACACGCATTATATTGTTGCCATCGAGGATAAAAAGATGGGGTTTATATCATATTGCATGAGTTTATCCCTCTACATCATGTCATCTTACTTAAAGCATTACTCTGTTCTTATGAACTTAATACTCTAGATGCATGCTGGATAGTGGTCGATGTGTGGAGTAATAGTAGTAGATGCAGAATCGTTTCGGTCTACTTGTCGCGGACGTTATGCCTATATACATGATCATACCTAGATATTCTCATAACTATGCTCAATTCTATCAATTGCTCGACAATAATTCGTTTACCTACCGTAATACTTATGCTCTTGAGAGAAGCCACTAGTGAAACCTATGGCCCCGGGTCTATCTTCCATCATATTAATCTTCCAACACTTAGTTATTTCTATTGCCGTTTATTTTACTTTGCATCTTTATTTCTCTTTATCATAAAAATACCAAAAATATTATCTTATCATATCTAGCAGATCTCACTCTCGTAAGTGGTCGTGAAGGGATTGACAACACCTTTATCGCGTTGGTTGCGAGGTTCTTAGTTGTTTGTGTAGGTGCGTGGGACTCGAGCGTGATCTCCTACTGGATTGATACCTTGGTTCTGAAAAACTAAGGGAAATACTTACACTACTGTACTGCATCACCCTTTCCTCTTCAAAGGAAAACCAACGCAGTGCTCAAGAGGTAGCACCGGGCAATGGCGCCTTGGGACAAAGACCTCTCATGGAGATCCTTGCGGTCAAACGTTGCCTAACCATGGCGACCGAACTAGATTTGGATTGGATTTCGCGACACGTGGAAGCAATCGATGGAGCGTTGATGGAACGATGTCGGATGCTGGTATTCAATTAGGGGAGTGCCGTGAGTGGGATATAGGTGGTGGCGGGTGATTGTTTTCGTGGCATTTAGAATTGGCGGGAATGCACAGTGGCGGGAAGGAGTGGTGGACGCGATGGCGGTGGCAATGGGGAACCACAACGTAGCTCTGCCCTCTTGATAGTAGGTGTACAAGCGACGACGGAGCAGAGAGAGTTGCAACTTTTGCAGAAGACCCCTTGTTGACCAAACAGTATATGACTAGAGCCCTGATAGACCGATTACTTTTGAAAAGACCTATTGGTTGTGAGAGAAGTACCTCAAATAAGATTGAAAATGGGGCCTTTGTATTTTTCATCCAAAGTAGACCACATTGGATGAACAATGCCCAAGTTTCATGAATTTTCTAATTTTATTTCTATATTTCATCCATTTAGTGAATTTCTAGATATTTATCATAACTTGCTCAAATTCGAACTACAAGTGTGTTGTATCTTGGTCCTGAAAATTGGCAAAAGCATTTTAAGCTTTTGAATTGGTGGTTTGGGCACTAGGCACAACCAAAGTTGAGATTCCCAACCATCTGGTAGGAATGGTTAACCTTGCAAGTTTGACCACATTTTAAAAAAAACAAAGAAAATAAAAAAGGCTCAAAAATTGAAATCCTTTTGCATTGAGGCATTTTATGTGAACTAGTTAGTGGGAAAAAATAATAAACTTGCAACACCACAAGTTTTGGTTTGGAAAAAAAACTTCACAAAATGGCCTACCTTGTATGAACTTGCATGGATTTCAAGGCATATGCCCATGGCCATGGCCAAATCCATGATAACATGTCAAAATTTGGCACAACTATTGGTGTTACCATTGTGGACAGTGTTTCCATAGGAACTTGCAATTATTTTGTAATTAAACCATTTTTTCATTTTCCAAGTGGTAGAAAAAACCCCTGGTTGTGAGAGAAGTACCTGAAATAATATTGAAATTGGGGCCTTTGCATTTTTCATCCAAAGTAGAGCACATTGGATGCACAATGCCCAAGTTTCATAAATTTTCTAATTTTATTTATATATTTCATTCATGTATCTAGATATTTATCAGAGCTTGCA
Organism: Triticum dicoccoides; assembly: GCF_002162155.2. Lineage (NCBI taxonomy): Eukaryota > Viridiplantae > Streptophyta > Magnoliopsida > Poales > Poaceae > Triticum > Triticum dicoccoides. Next base: position 449,258,389 of record NC_041382.1, read on the forward strand.
CAAATTTGAACTACAAGTGTGTTGTACCTTGGTCCCAAAAATTGGCAAAAATCATTTTAATCTTTTGAATTGCTGGTGTGGGCACTGTGCACAACCAAAGTTGAAATTCCCAACCATCTGGTAAGAATGGTCAACCTTGCAAGGTTAACCATATTTCAGAAAAAATCAAAGAAAATAAAAAAGGGATCAAAAATTGAAATCCTTTTGCATTGAGCCATCTTATGTGAACTAGTTAGTGGGAAAAATAATAAACTTGCATACCACGAGTTTGGAAAAAACATTCACAAAATTGCCTACCTTGTATGAACTTGCATGGATTTCAAAGCATATGCCCATGGCCATGGCCAAATCCATGACATAGCCCATGATAACAAGTCAAATTTTGGCACAAGTATTGGTGTTACCATTGTGGAAAATGTTTTCATAGGAATTTGCAATCATTTTGTAATAAAAAACCTTTTCATTTTCCAAGTGCTAGAAAGACCCCCTGGTTGTGAGAGAAGCACCTCAAATAAGATTGAAAATGGGGCCTTTGCATTTGTCATCCAAAGTAGACCACATTGGATGCACAATGCCCAAGTTTCATGAATTTCTAGTTTTATTTCTATATTTTATCCATTTAGTGAATTTCTAGATATTTATCAGAACTTGCTCAAATTTGAACTACAAGTGTGATGTATCTTGGTCCTGAAAATTGGAAAAATAATAATTTTAAGCTTTTGAATTGGTGGTGTGGGCACACTACTGCAGGTTGGTCCAAATGGATTTCGAAAAAGAATGGATTTGGTCTTATACATACAGAAGGAAGGTAATAAAAAAAGAGATAGTCCAATCAGAAACCCTTCGATGAAACTATGTGTAAAGCATTAATCAAAAATGGTGATGTAATGAAACCGTCAAAAAGATACAAAACATTTGTGATAGCGGTGAGATCAAACACGGTTCAGATTAGAGTTGCGTGTGCAATGCATGGAAAACGGTTAATCCAGCAGAACTGTTTGTGATGAGGTAGAACAATAGAAACGAGCAGCCAGATGAGGGTGTGTGCGATATACGACATACAATTCACTAGGATGAACTCTGTGATTAGGCAACATAATAGAAACGGTTAGCTAGATCAAGGTGTGTGCGATGGAGGGCATATAGTTCACTCGGATGAACTGTTTGCGATGAGTCAAGACAATAGAAACAGTTCAACTGAACAAGATGTGTGTGATACGTGGCAAACAAGTCCGTAATCATAAATGTGTGCGAAGACCAATAATAACATAGACAATTGTTGCTAATAAGCCGTGTGATTTGCTCTGTCTACAGAAGAATAACACACGCACACACACACACACACACACACACACACACATATATATAACTAAAGTAAACATCCAATTACATAAGTGACTATACAGATCATTCGCACACACCTCAATAAACAATTGCATGCATTCTAAAACTAGGAGAAACGATTGTCTAGTCATCTACTTCTTATGACGCTCCCGCCACTGCTCTGTGGCTCAATCCCTCATCTAGGGCTGGAAGAAGACACTTCCTCATGTCAATGATCTGCCTGTACATCTCGTAGCTTGTGTACGCGTCCTTGGCCGCGTACTTGACGTGTTGTTCATCCAGTCTATGATGCCATACACTGTGCCTAACGTTCTTGTCCTTCTTGCTCTCATGCTTCATCTTCATGTAGTAGGGGTCGATGATGGCCGAGGCGAGGTCAACCTGGGAGTTCTGTTTGTTGTTGTTGCTACCCCAGACCTTGTAGTGGTCTTGGATGTTGACAAGATTCTGGCATTTCAAGCCCGAAACCTTGAACGCTTTTAGATCGTTGGTGGTGTCCATCATAGCGAAATTATAGTCGGAGCTGTTGATAAACCTAGAGAAACGCTCGCAAGGCCTTGTGTCCAGATGGTAGTGGTAGACGAGGACGTCATGTCACACGCACAACTAGGCGACAACAACCTTCTGATCGTGCCCAACACAACCGCTGGTGAACTCGAGGTCGAAGCCGACCACTTGGGAATTGTCCTCAGCAAGCAACTGCTCCATAGTTTGGATGGAGCTCCCCATCGAGACCGGCTCGTTCGTGTACACCACCGAGAGGGCCTTCCCCAAATGTGGGTGTCCACTACGTGATGCGTGGTGAACTGCCTCAGTTGTCGTCGTTGACTGCTGGGAGCACCATGGGAGCCACGAGGAGCGCCATTGGAACCGCTGGATGTCCTCTATGTATGTGTCGTCGTGGTGTGCTTATTGTGTTGTGTGGTGCGAGAGAAGAAGGTAAATGGCCGCAGGAATAAATGGGGGCCGGGCGGCCTGGATTCTCGATGTGTTTGCATGGCCGTTTTTGCAGCGGGTAACCGCATCATGGTGCCGCGCCTGACGCAACCGCATGCATAATGGCAACACGAACATGCGTGATTGTGCGCCGACCCCAAACACTGGCAGCGCACATGGAGGGACGAGGGCAGAGCGCCCGGAGGGACGCGAGAGCAGAGCACGCGCGGCGGGACGCGAGCCGTGACCACCTCAACTGCGAGCAACCACAAGCATAAAGCAGTTGAACATGTAGGGAATGGTCGTCTACAAGCCGGTCGACAGTTGCGTCGCTGCATAGGGACCGGTCGTCTGCTACTACCTCCATCCATGTCTATTAGTCCCCTTTATATTCTAAGCCATATTTTGACCATAATTGGAAACCATGTTCAAATACGAATCCAACGATATAATCTTTGGCGACATGCATTCATGTTTTATTAGTTAAATCTCTAGTCAAAGTTTGTCACAAAAATACATAGACGACATATAAACTAGGACGGGGTAGTAGGTAATTAAATCGCAAACATTTTTATTATTAACCGTATGTGTACGCATCCTTTCATCCTCTCTCGCACGTCTTGTCACCCCGCTGCCACTGACGGCTTCGAGCGCAAGCTTGAGCAGCGCATGCTACTTCTTGAGTTTGCATTGGTTTTTCCCTTAAAGAGGAAAGGGTGATGCATCACAGTAGAGATAAGTATTTCCCTCAGTTAAGAACCAAGGTATCAATCCAGTAGGAGAAATGTGCAAGTCCCCAATAGATGCACTTGCACCCAACGCGATAAAGGGGTCGTCAATCCCTTGACGGTCACTTGCAAAGGCGAGATCTGATAGAGATAGATAGAGTTAAACAAAAGATAAAATATTTTTGGGTTTTTGGTTTATAGATCTGGAAATAAAAGATTGCAAGAATAGTAAATTGGAAACTAATATGATGGAAAATAGACCCGAGGGCTATAGGTTTCACTAGAGGCTTCTCTCTTGAAGACAAATAATACGGTGGGTGAACACATTACCGTCAGGTAATTGATAGAAAAGTGCAAAGTTATGATGATATCCAAGGTAATGATTATGTAATGTAGGCATCACATCCGTGTCAAGTAGACCGACTCCTGCCTGCATCTACTACTATTAATCCACACATCGACCGACTCTTGCCTGCATCTAGAGTATTAAGTTCATAAAGAACAGAGTAACTCTTTAAGTAAGATGACGTGATGTAGAGGAATAAACTAAGCAATATGATGTAAACCCCATCTTTTTATCCTCGATGGCAACAATACAATATGTGCGTCGCTACCCCTACTTTGTCACTGGGTGAGGACACCTCAAGATTGAACCCAAAGCTAAGCACCTCTCCCATTGCAAGAAAAACCAATAATAGTTGGCCAAACCAAACCGATAATTCGAAGAGAAATACAAAGATATCAAATCATGCATATAAGAATTCAGAGAAGATTCAGATAATATTCATAGATAAGCTGATCATAAATCCACAATTCATCAGATCTCGACAAACACACCGCAAAAGAAGATTACATCAGATAGATCTCCAAGAACATCGAGGATAATATGGTATTGAGAATCAAAGAGAGAGAATTATCTCGACAAACTCACGCTTCATCGGAAGGGCAATAGGGTTGATGTAGATGCCCTCCGTGATCGAATCCCCATCTGGTAGGATGGCGGAAATGGCCCCAAGATGGGATCTCACGGGAACAAAATCTTGCGGAGGTGCAAAAGTATGTTCGTGGATGCTTCTGAGGGTTTTGGAATATATGTGAATATATAGGACGGAGATCTAGGCTAGGGAGTCACCGAGGGGCCCACAAGGTAGGGGGCGCCCCCCTAGGGCGCGCCCTCCACCCTTGCCGCCGCCTCGTGGCTCTTCTGACTTGCACTCCAAGTTCCCTGGGTGTCTTTTGGCCCAAGAAAAGTCATCACCAAGTTTTATTCCATTTGGACTCCATTTGATATTCCTTTTCTGCGAAGCTAAAAAACAAGGAAAAACAGAAACTGGCACTAGGCTCTAGGTTAGTAAGTTAGTCCCAAAAATAATATAAAATAGCATATTAATGCATATAAAACATCCAAAATAGATAATATACATGGAACAATAAAAAATTATAGATACATTGGAGACGTCTCAAGCATCCCCAAGCTTAATTCCTGCTTGTCCACGAGTTGGTAAATGATAAAAACAGAATTTTTGATGTGGAATGCTACCTAACATATTTATCCATGTAATTTTCTTTATTGTGGCATGAATGTTCAGATCCATAAGATTCAAAACAAAAGTTTAATATTGACATAAAAATGATAATACTTCAAGTATACTAATAAAGCAATAATGTCTTATCAAAATAACATGGCCAAATAAAGCTATCCCTACAAAATTATATAGTCTAGCTATGCTCCATCTTCATCACACAAAATATTCAAATCATGCACAACCCCGATGACAAGCTAAGCAATTGTTTCATACTTTTGGTTTTCTCAAACCTTTTCAACTTTCATGCAATACATGAGCGTGAGCCATGGACATAGCACTATAGGTGGAATAGAATATGGTGGTTGTGGAGAAGTCAAAAAGAAGGAGATAGTCTCACATCAACCAGGCGTATCAACAGGCTATGGAGGTGTCCATCAATAGATATCAATGTGAGTGAGTAGGGATTGCCATGCAACGTATGCACTAGAGCTATAAGTATATGAAAGCTCAAAAAGAAACTAAGTGGGTGTGCATCCAACTCGCTTGCTCACAAAGACCTAGGGCAATTTGAGGAAGCCCATCATTGCAATATACAAGCCAAGTTCTATAATGAAAAAAATTCCCACTAGTATATAAAAGTGACAACATAGCAGACTCTCTATAATGAAGATCATGGTGCTACTTTGAAGCACAAGTGTGGAAAAATGATAGTAACATTGCCCCTTCTCTGTTTTCTCTCTTTTTTCTTTATTTTTTATTGGTGGGCTTCTTGGCCTATTTTATTTTTTGCAAAGTCCGGAGACTCACCCCAACTTGTGAGGGAATCATAGCTTCCATCATCCTTTCCTCGCATGGGACAATGCTCTAATAATGATGATCATCACACTTTTATTTACTTACAACTCAAGAATTACAACTCGATACTTAGAACAAAATATGACTCTATATGAATGCCTCCGGCGATGTACCGGGATGTGCAATGACTCAAGAGTGTATGAAAATTGCGAATGTTAGCTTTGCCACAAATACTATGTCAACTACATGATCATGCAAAGCAATATGAGAATGATGAAGCGTATCATAATAAACGGAATGGTGGAAATTTGCATGGCGACATATCTCAAAATGGCTATGGAAATGCCATAATAGGTAGGTATGGTGCCTGTTTTGAGGAAGGTATATGGTGGGTGTATGGTACCAGCGAAAGTTGCGCAACACTAGAGAGGCTAGCAATGGTGGAAGGGTGAGAGTGCGTATAATCCATGGACCCAACATTAGTCATAAAGAACTCACATACTTATTGAAAAAATCTATTAGTTATCGAAACAAAGTATTACACGCATGCTCCTAGGGGGATAGATTGGTAGGAAAAGACCATCGCTCGTCCCCGACCGCCACTCATAAGGAAGACAATCAATAAATAAATCATGCCCTGACTTCATCACATAACGGTTCACCATACGTGCATGCTATGGGAATCACAAACTTCAACACAAGTATTTCTCAAATTCACAACTACTCAACTAGCATGACTCTAATATCACCATCCTCATATATCTCAAAACAATCATAAGGAATCAAACTTATCATAGTGTTCAATGCACTTTATATAAAAGTTTTTATTACATGATCATGCAAAGCAATATGACAATGATGAAGCATATCATAATAAATGGAATGGTGGAAAGTTGCATGGCTATATATCTCGGAATGGCTATGGAAAAGCCATAATAGGTAGGTATGGTGGCTTTTTTGAGGAAGGTATATGGTGGGTGTATGGTACCGGCGAAAGTTGCGCAAGACTAGAGAGGCTAGCAATGGTGGAAGGGTGAGAGTGCGTATAATCCATGGACTCAACATTAGTCATAAAGAACTCACATACTTATTGCAAAAATCTATTTGTCATCGAAACATAGTACTACGCGCATACTCCTAAGGGGATAGATTGGTAGGAAAAGACCATCGCTCATCCCCGACCTCAACTCATAAGGAAGACAATCAATAAATAAATTATGATCCGACTTCATCACATAACGGTTCACCATACGTGCATGCTACGGTAATCACTAACTTTAACACTAGTATTTCTACAATCCACAATTACTCGCTAGCATGAATCTAATATCACCATCCTCATATATCTCAAAACAATCATAGGGAATCAAACTTCTCATAGTGTTCAATGCACTTTATATAAAAGTTTTTATTATCACTACTACAGGATGTTGCTAACGCGACACTACGATCAGAGACCCTTCAACGTAACTGTGTGCGATGCCATAATCGCAAATGGTGGTGTAAAAAAGCTATCAAAAAAGGTGCAAAACATTTGCGATGGATGATGCATCAAACACGGTTCAGATTTTAGTTGCGTGTGCGATGCAGGGCATACGGTTCAATTCAATCAACCGTTTGCGATGAGGAGGAACAAAAGAAACGAGCAGACATATGAAGGTTTGTGCGATGTACAACATACAGTTCACTCGGACGAACTATTTGTGATTAGGCAACACAAAAGAAATGGTCGGCCAGATCAAGGTGTGTGCGATGTACATCATACGGTTCACTCGGATGAACTGTTTGCGTTGAGACATGGGAACAGAAATGGTTCAACTTAACAAGATGTGTGTGATACGCGACAAACAGGTTTGTAACCAGAAATGTGTGCGAAGACCGATAATAACACAAATGATTGCTTCTAATAAGATGTATGTGATATGCTCTGTCTACACAACATCTATTGGCCATTGGGGGATGGGAGGTCATCCGGATACGCCATAAGGATGCGAAAAGGCATCCTATATCAGCAAGGACTAGCTGTTCCACCAGTAGCTCATGTAAGAGAACTCTCAAGTTAAGTGTGCTCAGGCTGGAGCAGCCATCAGATGGGTGACTGGATGGGAAGTTCTGTTGATGTTAAATTAACTGATAGGATGGGTCGTATTTGTCAAATTAAATGACTGATACGACCCATCCCATGAGTTAATTTAACCTTGAGGTCCTTGCTTTTTATTTTTTTATTTTTTAACACATGTTAAAGAAGGTCTACCGCATTAATTTTTGACAATGTACGATACGTGGCATACATTTGATCCATCCGACCTGTTTGTGATGGAATAAGCCATGTGTGTTGTGGGAAAACACTTGTTAGTATTCAACCGTTTGTGATTGATGAATTCATCACCGACGGGTTCCCTAGTGTGGTCCGTGTTCATCTGATCGTCATCTACTTCTTGCGCTAGCTCGATGTTCCTTCTATGCTAAGTTTCCATTAATTGATGGTGTTTTATGAACACGCCACCGTTTCCCGCCATTTCCTCACCTGTTTCCCGCCACCTAGCGATATTGCGCAAAAACCTAGGCAGCGCTCGACGCACGGAGGCGACAAGCGCAGCCTGTAGCACATCCTTTTTCAAGCATGCCAACCCACCAAAGCGTTGCCTCTGCCATCAACCTCGTCGGCGAGGAAAACAAGCCGGCGCCATGGCCCGTGAAGGCCAAGGTGCTCCCCGGTAACGCGATGGGCGACGCCGTGATGCGCATCATTGCCAGGGTTGAGCAGACCTTTGGCGCATGGCGTTGAGCGCCGTGGATCAAGATAGGCATGTCAGCACCAACAGGCTGCAGCTCGCCGCACAACATGATCGATGGCGCACCACAGAGAAAGCTTGGCGCGTCCGCGCTGATAAGTTGCGGCTCGCCGCACAGCGAGAACGCTGGAGCACCGCAGAGCGAGAGGCGCGACGCGCCGCACAGCAAGAGCGGATCCATCGATGCTTGCCTGCTGTCAACATGGCGTCGCAGCTGGGTACACATCCCGTCAGTACCCCCATTCCTCACTAGGAGTGGGCAGAGGCCGTCAGCGCCGTACTTGCACTAGAGGCCGGTCATGCCGTACTTGCACCGAATGCTCGCCGCGTCGTCTGCATGGGTGCCGCCGTTCGCCTTCTCCGCGGACCGCTGGATGCCAAGGCGCTGGTCCATAGGCTCGACCGCCTCCTTGGCCCAGGTGTCCACCTGGGCGCAGTAGAGGAGCATGGCCGTCGCATCCTCGAGCTGGTGATCTCCGATGATATAGCCAACTTGGAGCTCGAGATCGCGCTCCAGATGTACCGCGAGCGTGTCGACCGCTTGGACGAACACCCGCACAAGTTCAGCCAGAGCCAAGTGAAGGAAATATGCCCTAGAGGCAATAATAAAGTTATTATTTATTTCCTCATATCATGATAAATGTTTATTATTCATGCTAGAATTGTATTAACCGGAAACATAATACATGTGTGAATACATAGACAAACATAGTGTCACTAGTATGCCTCTACTTAACTTGCTCGTTGATCAAAGATGGTTGAGTTTCCTAGCCATAGACATGAGTTTTCATTTGATTAACGGGATCACATCATTATGAGAATGATGTGATTGACATGACCCATTCCGTTAGCTTAGCACTTGATCGTTTAGTTTACTGCTATTGCTTTCTTCATGACTTATACATGTTCCTATGACTATGAGATTATGCAACTCTCGATTACCGGAAGAACACTTTGTGTTCTACCAAACTTCACAACAAAACTAGGTGATTATAAAGGTGCTCTACAGGTGTCTCCGATGGTGTTCGTTGAGTTGGCATAGATCAAGAATAGGATTTGTCACTCCGATTGTCGGAGAGGTATCTCTGGGCCCTCTCTGTAATGCACATCACTATAAGCCTTGCAAGCAATGTGACTAATGAAGTTAGTTATGGGATGATGCATTGCAGAACGAGTAAAGAGACTTGTCGGTAACAATATTGAACTAGGTATTGAGATACCGACGATCGAAACTCGGGCAAGTAACATACCGATGACAAAGGGAACAACGTATGTTGTTATGCGGTTTGACCGATAAAGATCTTTGTAGAATATGTAGGAACCAATATGAGCATCCAGGTTCCGCTATTGGTTATTGACCGGAGACATGTCTCGGTCATGTCTACATAGTTCTCGAACCCGTAGGGTTCGCACGCTTAAAGTTCTGTGACAATCGGTATTATGAGTTTTTGTGTTTTGATGTACCGAAGGTAGTTTGTAGTCCCGGATATGATCATGGACATGACGAGGAGTCTCGAAATGGTCGAGATGTAAAGATCGATATATTGGACGACTATGTTCAGACACCGGAAGTGTTTCTGGAGGTTTCGGACATATACCGGAGTACCGTGGGGTTACCGGAACCCCCCCGGGGAGTATATTGGGCCTAATGGGCCTTAGTGGGAGTAGATGAGGGGCGGCCAGGGCAGCCGCACACCCCCTCCCCCTCTAGTCTGAATTGGACAAGGAGGGGGGGCGGCGGCGCCCCCCTTTCATTCTCTCCTTCTCTCCCTTCCTTCTCATCTCCTACTCCTACTTGGAAGGGGGGAGTCCTATTCCCGGTGGGAGTAGGACTCCTCATGGGGCGCGCCATAGGAGGCCGGGCCCCTCCCCCTCCTCCACTCCTTTATATACGGGGAGGGGGCACCCCTTAGAGACACAACAATTGATCATTGATCTTTTAGCCGTGTGCGGTTCCCCCCTCCACCATAATCCACCTCGGTCATATCGTAGCGGTGCTTAGGCGAAGCCCTGCGTTGGTAGCTTCATCAACACCGTCATCACGCCGTCATGCTGACGAAGCTCTTCCCCGAAGCTCTACTGGATCGTGAGTTCGCGGGACATCACCAAGCTGAACGTGTGCTGAACGTGGAGGTGCCGTACGTTCGGTGCTGAGGATCGATCGATCATGAAGATGTACGACTACATCAATCGCGTTGTCATAATGCTTCCGCTTACGGTCTACAAGGGTACATAGACGACACTCTCCCCTCTCGTTGCTATGCATCACCATGATCTTGCGTGTGCGTAGGAATTTTTTTTAAAATTACTACGTTCCCTAACAGTGGCATCAGAGCCAGGTTTATGCGTAGATGTTATATGCACGAGTAGAACACAAGTGAGTTTTGGGTGATACAAGTCATACTGCTTACCAGCATGTCATACTTTGGTTCGGTGGTATTGTTGTATGAAGCGGCCCAGACTGACATTACGTGTACGCTTACTCGAGACTAGTTCTACCGACGTGCTTTGCACACAGGTGGCTGGCGGGTGTCAGTTTCTCCAACTTTAGTTGAACTGAGTGTGACTACGCCCGGTCCTTATTGAGGGTTAAAACATCACTAACTTGACGAACTATCGTTGTGGTTTTGATGCGTAGGTAAGAACAGTTCTTGCTCAGCCCATAGCAGCCATGTAAAACTTGCAACAACAAAGTAGAGGATGTCTAACTTGTTTTTGCAGGGCATGTTGTGATGTGATATGGTCAAGGCATGATGCTATATTTTATTGTATGAGATGATCATGTTTTGTAACGGAGTTATCGGCAACTGGCAGGAGCCACATGGTTGTCGCTTTATTGTATGAAATGCAATCACCATGTAATTGCTTTACTTTATCACTAAGCGGTAGCGATAGTCGTAGAAGCAATAGCTGGCGAGACGACAACGATGCTATGATGGAGATCAAGGTGTCGCTCCGGTGACGATGGTGATCATGACGGTGCTTTGGAGATGGAGATCAAATGAACAAGATGATGATGGCCATATCATATCACTTATATTGATTGCATGTGATGTTTATCCTTTATGCATCTTATTCTGCTTTGATTGACAGTAGCATTATAAGATGATCTCTCACTAAAAATTTCAAGGTACAAGTGTTCTTCCTGAGTATGCACGTTGCAAAAGTTCGTCGTGCCGAGACACCACGTGATGACCGGGTGTGATAAGCTCAATGTTCTTATACAACGGGTGCAAGCCAGTTTTGCACACGCAGAATACTCAGGTTAAACTTGACGAGCCTAGCATATACAGATATGGCCTCGGAACACTAAGACCGAAAGGTCAAGCGTGAATCATATAGTAGATATGATCAACATAGTGATGTTCACCATTTAAAACTACTCCATTTCACATGATGATCAGTTATGGTTTAGTTGATTTGGATCACGTGATCACTTAGATGATGTGATCACTTAGATGATTAGAGTGATGTCTATCTAAGTGGGAGTTCGTAAGTAATATGATTAATTGAACTTAAATTTATCATGAACTTAGTACCTGATAGTATTTTGCTTGTCTATGTTATTGTAGATAGATGGCCCGTGATGTTGTTCCGTTGAATTTTATTGTGTTCCTTGAGAAAGCAAAGTTGAAAGATGATGGTAGCAATTACACGGACTAGGTCCGTAACTTGAGGATTATCCTCATTGCTGCACATAAGAATTACATACTGGAAGCACCGCTGGGTGCCTGATGAACCACAAGTATAGGGGATCTATCCTAGTCCTTTCGATAAGTAAGAGTGTCGAACCCAACAAGGAGCAGAAGGAAATGATAAGCGGTTTTCAGCAAGGTATTCTCTGCAAGTACTGAAATAAGTGGTAACAGATAGTTTTGTGATAGGATAAATTGTAACGAGCAACAAGTAACAAAAGTAAATAAAGTGCAGCAAGGTGGCCCAATCCTTTTGTAGAAAAGGACAAGCCGGAACAAAGTCGTATAATAGGAAAAGCGCTCCCGAGGACACCTGGGAATATCGTCAAGCTAGTTTTCATCACGTTCATATGATTCGCGTTTGATACTTTGATAATTTTATATGTGGGTGGACCGGTGCCTGGGTGCTGTTCTTACTTGAACAAGCATCCCACTTATGATTAACCTCTATTGCAAGCATCCGCAACTACAACAAAAGTATTAAGGTAAACCTAACCATAGCATGAAACACATGGATCCAAATCAGCCCCTTACGAAGCAACACATAAACTAGGGTTTAAGCTTCTGTCACTCTAGCAACCCATCATCTACTTATTACTTCCCAATGCCTTCCTCTAGGCCCAAATAATGGTGAAGTGTTATGTAGTCGACGTTCACATAACACCACTAGAGGCTAGATAACATACATCTTATCAAAATATCAAACGAATACCAAATTCACATGACTACTCATAGCAAGACTTCTCCCTTGTCCTCAGGAACGAACGTAATTACGCACAAAGAATATTCATGTTCATAATCAGAGGGGTAATAATATGCATATAGGATCTGAACATATAATCTTCCACCAATTAAACCAACTAGCATCAACTACAAGGAGTAATAAACACTACTAGCAACCTACTAGCACCAATCCTGGACTTTGAGACAAGAATTGGATACAAGAGATGAACTAGGGTTTGGAGATGAGATGGTGTTGGTGAAGATGTTGATGGAGATTGCCCTCTCCCGATGAGAGGAGCGTTGGTGATGACGATGGTGATGATTTCCGACTCCGGGAGGGAAGTATCCCCGGCAGAACAGCTCTGCGAGAGCTCTAGATTAGATCCGCCAAGGTTCCGCCTCGTGGCGTCGGAGTCTCGTCCCGAAAAGTTCCTTTTTATTTTTTTCTCATCGAAAGACTTCATATAGGAGAAGATGGGCGTCAGAGAGCCACCAGGGGGCCCACGAGGTAGGGGGCGCACCCTAGGGGGGCGCCCCCCACCCTCGTGAGCAGGGTGTGGGCCCCCTGGCCTTCATCTTTGGCGTGGATTTTTCTTTATTTCTTCTAAGACGTTCTGTGGAGTTTCAGGACTTTTGGAGTTGCGCAGAATAGGTCTCTAATATTTGCTCGTTATCCAAGCCAGAATTCCAGCTGCCGGCATTCTCCCTCTTTATGTAAACCTTGTAAAATAAGAGAGAATAGCCATAAGTATTGTGACATAAAGTGAAATAACAGTCCATAATGCAATAAATATCGATATAAAAGAATGATGCAAAATGGACGTATCAACTCCCCCAAGCTTAGACCTTGCTTGTCCTCAAGCGAAAAGCCGATAACAATAAATATGTCCTCATGTTTAGAGGTAGAGGCGTCGATAAAAATAAAATACGGACATGAAGGCATCATGATTATTCTTATAACAGCAACATATATAGATTTTGTCATATGATTACTTATGTTCAAGTGATGATCTATTCACAATGCAGAAGTATAAATCATAAACCTTATTAGGCTCCGACGAACTATAATCTCAGTCATTGAAACAATTGCGATTTATCATAACATCGGAAAGAGTCTATGTCAGAGCTAAAAAGCAAGTCCACATACTCAACTATCATTTAGTCCTCCATAATTGCTAACACTCACGCGATACTTGTGGTTACGGAGTTTTAATCGGGCACAGAGAAAGATAGGGGCTTATAGTTTTGCCCCACAACCTTTTACCTCAAGGGTAATGTCAACAATAATGGTTCATGCTCCCCTACATCCAATTAGATATATATATATATCATGTTCTTTCCAACATGCTGTGCTTACCAAAGGATAAAATGAAAAATAAAAGGTGAAGATCACCATGACTCTTGCATAAGGTAGGAGATAATAATAAAGGATAGGCCCTTCGCAGAGGGAAGCAGATGTTGCCATGTGCTTTTATGGTTGGATATATAAAATCTCAATGCGAAAGAACGTCACTTTATATTGCCACTTGTGATATGAACCTTTATTATGCAGTCCTCGCTTTTATTACTTCCACATCACAAGATCGTATAAAGCTTATTTCTCCCACACCAATCAATCATACATATTTAGAGCAATTTTTATTGCTTTGCATCGATGACAACTTACTTGAAGGATCTTACTCAATCCATAGGTAGATATGGTGGACTCTCATGGCAAAACTGGTTTAGGGAAATTTGGAAGCACAAGTAGTATTTCTACTTGGTGCTGAGAATTTGGCTAGCATGAGGGGGAAAGGCAAGCTCAACAAGTTAGAGGAACCATGACAACATACTTTATCTCAGATATAAGAAAGACATAACTCATTACGTTGTCTTCCTTGTCCAACATCAACTCTTTAACATGTCATATTTTAATGAGTGCTCACAATCATAAAAGATGTCAATGATAATATATCTATATGTGAAAACCTCTCTTTCCTTATTACTTCCTATTAATTGCAACAATGACCAAAGCTATGTCTGCCAATTCCCAACAACTTTTAATCATCATACTCTTTCTATGTGAAGTGATTACTGTCAATAAGATCAATATGAACTTTTGTTTCTTTTTATTCTTTTTCTCGTCTCTTTTATTCACCCAAGATCATGGCAAAATAATCAAGCCCTTGACTCAACACTAATCTTTATTATATATAACTCACGGACTCGATTACATAGAGAGATCATAAAGCAAAACTCAAAACTAGATCATGCCATAAACTTTATTCTACTAGATCAAGATATTTCTAATAGGATCGAACTAAGAAAAACGGTAAAGATAGGAGTTGTGATTGTGATACGATACCGGGGCACCTCCCCCAAGCTTGGCAGTTGCCAAGGGGAGTGCCCATACCCAGATACTCAATTCTTCTTTGTTGGAGGAGACGGTGGAGGTGTTGTTGATGATGCAGGCTTAGTTGATGGCTTAGGCTTCTCCCTTAATTTGCGCTTGAGGACGACATTTTGATCCCTCAGATCATCAATCTCCCACTCCAGGGTTAATATCTTTTTGCATAGGTCCTGCTTATTTTCCTGCAAGAGACGAAAAGGGATAAACTCGAACTTGGGTTTCTTTACCCTATCAGGGAGACTTGACTTTTTGAACTCCACGTGCATGTCCCTAGGTTGAGGTAATGGTGCTTCATCTTCATCTGAGCTCGCCTCCTCCTTCCCCTTGGGTTCATAGTCCTCTTCTTCTGCCGTGGTCCATCCATCGTGTTCCACATCTCCATAGACCTTGGGATTTGCTAAGTAATCATCCACATAGCTTTCTCCTTCCGAATCCTGGGAAGACATGTTGATTAAATCTGCAATGGGACAGCTCGAAACGAAAACAGAGGATAATTGTATGATACGGGAGTCAAAACCTCCGGGAGAATATATAATGAATTTTTACCGACCAAAATATGTATCGTGCAAGAAAACAGAGTCCGGAAGGCACACGAGGTGCTCACGAGGTAGGGGGGCGTGTCCAGGGGGTAGGGCGCGCCCACCACCCTCGTGGGGCCCTCGTGTCCTTCCCGGACTGCTACTTATTATTCTATTTTTCTAAATATTCCAAAACAGAGAAATATTGCCTTAAAAATTGTTTTGGAGTCGGTTTACTTACCATACCACATACCTATTCCTTTTCAAAGTCTGAAACATTCCGGAAAGTGTCCCTTATGTATTCCTCCGGGGTTATGGTTTCAATAATATTGGTTTGAACATTTACGGGATTACCTGAGATATAATGCTTAATTCTTTGACCGTTTACCACCTTCGGGTTTGTGCCATCGAAGTTGTTGATTTTTATGGCACCGGAATGATAAACCTCCTCGATAACGTAGGGGCCTTCCCATTTAGAGAGAAGTTTTCCTGCAAAAAATCTTAAACGAGAGTTGTATAGCAATACATAATCACCTACATTAAACTCACGCTTTTGTATCCTTTTGTCATGCCATCTTTTAACTTTTTCTTTAAACAACTTGGCATTTTCATAAGCTTGGGTTCTCCATTCGTCAAGTGAGCTAATATCAAATAACCTCTTCTCACCGGCAAGTTTAAAATCATAGTTGAGTTCTTTAATAGCCCAATATGCCTTATGTTCTAGTTCGAGAGGTAAATGACATGCTTTTCCATAAACCATCTTATACGGAGACATACCCATAGGATTTTTGTATGCAGTTCTATATGCCCATAATGCATCATCAAGTTTCTTAGACCAATTCTTTCTAGACCTATTAACAGTCTTTTGCAAAATTAATTTGAGCTCTCTATTGCTCAACTCTACTTGACCACCAGACTGTGGGTGATAAGGAGATGCAATTCTATGATTAACATCATATTTAGCAAGCATTTTACGGAAAGCACCATGAATAAAGTGTGAACCACCATCAGTCATTAAATATCTAGGGACTCCAAACCTCGGAAAAATAACTTCTTTAAGCATTTTAATAGAAGTGTTATGATCAACACTACTAGTTGGAATAGCTTCTACCCACTTAGTAACGTAATCAACAGCAACTAAAATATGTGTGTATCCATTAGAGGCAGGAAAAGGTCCCATATAATCAAAGCCCCAAACATCAAATGGTTCAATAACAAGTCAATAATTCATAGGCATTTCTTGACGTCTACTAATATTACCAATTCTTTGACATTCATCACAAGACAGGACAAACTTACGGGCATCCTTCAAGAGAGTAGGCCAATAAAAACCAGATTGCAATACCTTATGTGCAGTTCTATCTCCAGCGTGGTGTCCTCCATAAGACTCGGAATGACAATTGCGTAGGATTTGTTCATGTTCATGCTCAGGTACACAACGTCTAATAACACCATCTACTCCTTCTTTATAAAGATGTGGGTCATCCCAAAAGTAATGTCTCAAGTCATAGAAGAAATTTTTCTTTTGCTGGTATGTGAAGCTAGGTGGTATAAACTTAGCAACAATATAATTAGCATAATCAGCATACCATGGAGTACTACGAGAAGTACTTATAACATTTAATTGTTCATCAGGAAAGTCATCATTAATAGGTAGTGGGTCATCAAGAATATTTTCTAACCTAGACAAGTTGTCTGCAACGGGGTTCTCAGCTCCCTTTCTATCAACAATATGCAAATCAAATTCTTGTAGCAAGAGAACCCATCTAATAAGTCTAGGTTTAGCATCTTTCTTTACCATAAGGTATTTAATAGCAGCATGATTAGTGTGAATAGTTACTTTAGAATCAACAATATAAGGTCTGAACTTATCACAAGCAAATACAACTGCTAAAAGCTCTTTTTCAGTAGTAACATAATTTCTTTGAGCATTGTCTAGAGTCTTACTAGCATAATGAATAACATTTAATTTCTTATCAACTCTTTGACCTAGAACAGCACCTATAGCATAATCACTAGCATCACACATAATTTCAAAGGGTAAATTCCAATCAGGTGGCTGAACAATAGGTGCAGAGACTAATGCTTTCTTAAATATTTCAAATGCTTCTACAAAATCATCATCAAAGACAAATGGTATATCTTTTTGCAATAAATTAGTCAGAGGCCGAGAAATTTTTGAGAAGTCCTTAATGAACCTCCTATAAAAACTGGCATGACCAAGGAAACTTCTTATACCTTTGATGTCCTTGGGACATGGCATCTTTTCAATAGCATCAACCTTGGCTTTATCAACTTCAATACCTCTTTCAGAAACTTTGTGCCCCAAGACAATACCTTCATTAACCATAAAGTGGCACTTTTCCCAATTCAAGACAAGATTAGTTTCTTCACATCTCTGCAAAACTCGATCAAGATTGCTCAAGCAATCTTCAAAAGAGGAACCATAGACGGAAAAGTCGTCCATGAAAACCTCACAAATCTTTTCACAAAAGTCAGAGAATATAGCCATCATGCATCTTTGAAAGGTAGTAGGTGCATTACATAAACCAAAAGGCATACGTCTGTAAGCAAAAGTACCAAAAGGGCATGTAAAAGCAGTCTTTGATTGATCTTTAGCCGACACAAGTATTTGAGAGAAACCAAAATAACCATCTAGAAAGCAATAATATGTGTGTTTGCATAATCTTTATAGCATTTGATCAATAAAAGGTAAGGGGTAATGATCTTTCTTAGTAGCTTTATTTAATTTGCGGAAATCAATTACCATCCTATAACCTGTGATAATTCTTTGTGGAATCAATTCATCTTTATCATTAGGAACAACCGTAATACCTCCCTTCTTAGGGACACAATGGACAAGACTTACCCACTCACTATGAGCAACGGGATAAATTATACCTGCCTCCAGAAGCTTGAGTATTTCTTTTCTTACTACTTCTTTCATTTTAGGATTCAGACGTCGCTGAGGATCACGAACTGGTTTGGCATCTGCTTCCAAATTTATTTTATGTTGACATAGAGTGGGACTAACGCCCTTAAGATCATCAAGAGTATATCCAATAGCAGCACGATGCTTCTTCAGAGTTTTCAATAATCTTTCTTCTTCATGCTCTAAAAGGTTAGCACTAATAATAACATGATATATCTTCTTTTCATCAAGATAAGCATATTTAAGATTATCAGGCAACAGTTTAAGCTCAAACACGGGATCACCCTTGAGTTGAGGGGGATCCCCTAAAATTTCAACAGGCAAGTTGTGTTGCAGAATAGGTTTCTGTTTAAAGAATACTTCATCTATTTCCCTTCTTTCATTCATGAACATATCATTTTCATGGTCTAGAAAATAGTGCTCTAAAGGATCACTAGGAGGTACGGCAATAGAAGCAAGACCAATAATTTCATCCTTACTTTGTAATTCTTCCTCACGATGTTGTTTACTAAATTTAGAGAAATTAAACTCATGAACCATATCATCCAAGCCAACAATAACAACATTCTTTTCACAATCTATCTTAGCATTAACAGTGTTCAAGAAGGGTCTACCAAATATAATAGGACAAAAGCTATCTTGTGGGGAAGTAAGAACAAGAAAATCAACAAGATATTTGGTTTTCCCACACAAGACTTCAACATCTCTAACAATTCCAATTGGTGAAATAGTATCTCTATTAGCAAGTTTAATTGTGACATCAATATCTTCTAACCCAACAGGTGCAATATCATGCATAATTTCTTTATATAAGTCATGAGGTATAACACTAGCACTAGCACCCATATCACATAAGCCATGATAACAATGATCTCCTATTTTAACAGAAATAACAGGCACGCCTACCATAGGTCTATGTTTATATTTAGCACAAGGTTTAGAAATTCTAGCAGTTTCACCTTCGAACTGAATGACATGCCCATCAATATTATCAGACAAGAGATCTTTAACAATAGCAATATTAGGTTCTATTTTAACTTGCTCAGGAGGTATATAAGTTCTAATATTGCTTTTACGAACAACAGTTGAAGCTTTAGCATGATCCTTTACTCTAACAGGGAAAGGTGGTTTCTCAATATAAGAAGTAGGAACAGTAGGATCATTATAAGTGACAGTCTTTTCTTCAACTTTAATAGGTGCAGCTACTTTTACTTCTATGGGAGGATGATATTTAAACCACTTCTCCTTGGGGAGATCAACAAAAGATTCACAGAAAGAAGCTACTATCTCAGAGTCAAGTCCATATTTAGTGCTAAACTTACGGAAAATATCAGTATCCATAAAAGATTTAACACAATCAAACTTAGGTGTCATACCTGACTCCTTACCTTCGTTGAGGTCCCAATCTTCAGAGTTGTGTTTAATTCTATCCAATAAATTCCATCTGAATTCAATAGTCTTCATCATAAAAGAGCCAGCACAAGAAGTATCGAGCATGTTGCGATTGTTTTCAGAAAGCCGAGCATAAAAACTCTGCATAATTATTTCTCTCTAGAGCTCATGATTGGGGCATGAATATAACATTTATTTAAGCCTCCCCCAAGCTTGAGCGATGCTTTATCCTTCGCGAGGCCAGAAATTATATATATAATTACGATCACGATGAACAAGATGCATAGGGTAATATTTTTGATGAAATTCCAGCTTCAATCTTTTATAGTCCCATGATCTCATATCATCACATTGCCTATACCATACCAATGCGTCTCCCTTCAAAGATAAAGGGAAGGCCTTCTTCTTAGCAACATCATCGGGTATACCTGCAAGCTTAAATAATCCACAAACTTCATCCACATATATTAAGTGCTCATCAGGATGCTTTATTCCATCTCCTGTAAAAGGATTAGCTAGTAGTTTTTCCATCATAGCCACAGTAAATTCAAAAGGAGTTTCATTTTCAATAGGTTCAGTAGGTTGAGGAGCAACTCTTTGCTCTACTGGACGGGGTGAAGATACCCCGAACAAGCCCCTCAGAGAATTACTTTCCATAGTAACAAGTGACAGTAAATTTCAGCACACTATATAAAATTTTCCTTACCAAATTCCACTTACCAAAGGCGCTACACTCCCCGGCGACGGCGCCAGAAAAGAGTCTTGATGACCCACAAGTATAGGGGATCTATCGTAGTCCTTTCGATAAATAAGAGTGTCGAACCCAACGAGGAGCAGAAGGAAATGATAAGCGGTTTTCAGCAAGGTATTCTCTGCAAGTACTGAAATAAGTGGTAACAGATAGTTTTGTGATAGGATAAATTGTAACGAGCAACAAGTAACAAAAG
Source organism: Triticum dicoccoides (assembly GCF_002162155.2). Classification (NCBI taxonomy): domain Eukaryota; kingdom Viridiplantae; phylum Streptophyta; class Magnoliopsida; order Poales; family Poaceae; genus Triticum; species Triticum dicoccoides. The sequence goes on from NC_041382.1 coordinate 449,279,109, forward strand.
TAAATAAAGTGCAGCAAGGTGGCCCAATCCTTTTGTAGCAAAGGACAAGCGGAACAAACTCTTATAATAGGAAAAGCGCTCCCGAGGACACATGGGAATATCGTTAAGCTAGTTTTCATCACGTTCATATGATTCGCGTTCGATACTTTGATAATTTGATATGTGGGTGGACCGGTGCTTGGGTGCTGTTCTTACTTGAACAAGCATCCCACTTATGATTAACCTCTATTGCAAGCATCTGCAACTACAACAAAAGTATTAAGGTAAACCTAACCATAGCATGAAACATATGGATCCAAATCAGCCCCTTACGAAGCAACGCATAAACTAGGGTTTAAGCTTTTGTCACTCTAGCAACCCATCATCTACTTATTACTTCCCAATGCCTTCCTGTAGGCCCAAATAATGGTGAAGTGTTATGTAGTCGACGTTCACATAACACCACTAGAGGCTAGACAACATACATCTTATCAAAATATCAAACGAATACCAAATTCACATGACTACTCATAGCAAGACTTCTCCCTTGTCCTCAGGAACGAACGTAATTACTCACAAAGCATATTCATGTTCATAATCAGAGGGGTAATAATATGCATATAGGATCTGAACATATAATCTTCCACCAATTAAACCAACTAGCATCAACTACAAGGAGTAATCAACACTACTAGCAACCTACTAGCACCAATCCTGGACTTTGAGACAAGAATTGGATACAAGAGATGAACTAGGGTTTGGAGATGAGATGGTGCTGGTGAAGATGTTGATGGAGATTGCCCTCTCCCAATGAGAGGAGCGTTGGTGATGACAATGATGATGATTTCCCCCTCCGGGAGGGAAGTATCCCCGGCAGAACAGCTCTGCCGGAGCTCTAGATTAGATCCGCCAAGGTTCCGCCTCGTGGCGGCGGAGTCTCGTCCTGAAAAGTTCCTTTTTATTTTTTTCTCATCGAAAGACTTCATATAGGAGAAGATGGGCGTCGGAGAGCCACAAGGGGGCCCATGAGGTAGGGGGCGCGCCCTAGGGGGGGGGGGGGGGGCCCCCACCCTCGTGAGCAGGGTGTGGGCCCCCTGGCCTTCATCTTTGGCATGGATTTTTCTTTATTTCTTCTAAGACGTTCCATGGAGTTTCAGGAATTTTGGAGTTGCGCAGAATAGGTCTCTAATATTTGCTCGTTATCCAGACCAGAATTCCAGCTGCCGGCATTCTCCCTCTTTATGTAAACCTTGTAAAATAAGAGAGAATAGCCATAAGTATTGTGACATAAAGTGAAATAACAGTCCATAATGCAATAAATATCGATATAAAAGCATGATGCAAAATGGACGTATCAGTGCCAGGCCTGCTGCAGATGCTATTGATGACGTTAAGAACGTCTGGCAGAGCAAAGCTGATGACTACTCGATAGTTCAGTGTGCCATGCTTTATGGATTAGAACCGGGACTTCAACGACATTTTGAACGTCATGGAGCATATGAGATGTTCCAGGAGTTGAAGTTAATATTTCAAGAAAATGCCCGGATTGAGAGATATGAAGTCTCCAATAAGTTCTACAACTGCAAGATGGAGGAGAATAGTTCTGTCAGTGAACATATACTCAGAATGTCTAGGTACTGCAATCACTTGATTCAACTGGGAGTTAATCTCCCGGATGATAGTGTCATTGACAGAATTCTTCAATCACTGCCACCAAGCTACAAGAGCTTCGTGATGAACTATAATATGCAAGGGATGGATAAGACAATTCCAGAGCTCTTAGCAATGCTAAAGGCTGCGGAGGTAGAAATCAAGAAGGAGCATCAAGTGTTGATGGTCAACAAGACCACCAGTTTCAAGAAAAAAGGTAAAGGGAAGAAGGGGAACTTCAAAAAGAACGACAAACAAGTTGCTGCTCAGGAGAAGAAACCCAAGTCTGGACCTAAGCCTGAGACTGAGTGCTTCTACTGCAAACAGACTGGTCACTGGAAGCGGAACTGCCCCAAGTATTTGGCGGATAAGAAGGATGGCAAGGTGAACAAAGGTATATGTGATATACATGTTATTGATGTGTACCTTACTATAGCTCACAATAGCACCTGGGTATTTGATACTAGTTCTGTTGCTAATATTTGCAACTCAAAACAGGGACTATAGATTGAGCGAAGATTAGCTAAGGACGAGGTGACGATGCGTATGGGAAATGGTTCCAAAGTCGATGTGATCGCCGTCGGCACGCTACCTCTACATCTACCTTCGGGATTAATTTTAGACCTAAATAATTGTTATTTGGTGTCTGCGTTAAGCATGAAGATTATATCTGGATCTTGTTTGATGCGAGACGGTTATTCATTTAAATCTGAGAATAATGGTTGTTCTATTTATATGAGTAATATCTTTTATGGTCATGCACCCTTGAAGAGTGGTCTATTTGTGTTGAATCTCGATAGTAGTAATACACATATTCATAATGTTGAAGCCAAAAGATGCAGAGTTCATAATGATAGTGCAACTTATTTGTGGCACTGCCATTTGGGTCATATTGGTGTAAAGCACATGAAGAAACTCCATACTGATGGACTTCTGGAATCACTTGACTATGAATCACTTGGTACTTGCGAACCATGCCTCATGGGCAAGATGACTAAAACGCCATTCTCCGGAACAATGGAGCAAGCAACAGATTTGTTGTAAATCATACATACTGATGTATGTGCTCCAATGAATATTGAGGCTCGCAGCGGGTATCGTTATTTTTCACCTTCATAGATGATTTGAGCATATATGGGTATATCTACTTAATGAAACATAAGTCTAAAACATTTGAAAAGTTCAAAGAATTTCAGAGTGAAGTGGAAAATCATCGTAACAAGAAAATAAAGTTTCTATGATGTGATCGTGGAGGAGAATATTTGAGTTACGAGTTTGGTCTACATTTAAAACAATACGGAATAGTTTCGCAACTCACGCCACCCGGAACACCACAGCGTAATGGTGTGTCCGAACATCGTAATCGTACTTTACTAGATATGGTGCGATCTATGATGTCTCTTACTGATTTACCACTATTGTTTTGGGGTTATGCTTTAGAGACGGCTGCATTCACGTTAAATAGGGCACCATCGAAATCCGTTGAGATGACGCCTTATGAACTGTGGTTTGGCAAGAAACCAAAGTTATTGTTTCTTAAAGTTTGGGGCTAAGATGCTTATGTGAAAAAACTTCAACCTGATAAGCTTGAACCCAAATCGGAGAAATGTGTCCTCATAGGATAACCAAAGGAAACTATTGGGTACACCTTCTATCACAGACCCAAAGGCAAGACATTTGTTGCTAAGAATGGGTCCTTTCTAGAGAAGGAGTTTCTCTCAAAAGAAATGAGTGGGAGGAAAGTAGAACTTGATGAGGTAACTGTACCTACTCCCTTGTTGGAAAGTAGTTCATCACAGAAACCGGTTCCTGTGACACCTACACCAATTAGTGAGGAAGCTAATGATGATGATCATGAAACTTTAGATCAAATTACTACCGAACCTTGTAGGTCAACAGAGTAAGATCCGCACTAGAGTGGTACGGTAATCCTGTTCTGGAAGTCATGTTACTTGACCATGGTGAACCTATGAACTATGAAGAAGCGATGGTGAGCCCAGATTCCGCAAAATGGCTTGAGGCCATGAAATCTGAGATGGGATCCATGCATGAGAACAAAGTGTGGACTTTGGTTGACTTGCCCGATGATCGGCAAGCCATCGAGAATAAATGGATCTTCAAGAAGAAGACTGACACTGATGGTAATGTTACTGTCTACAAAGCTCGACTTGTTGCAAAAGGTTTTTGACAAGTTCAAGGGGTTGACTACGATGAGACTTTCTCACCCGTAGCGATGCTTAAGTCTGTCCGAATCATGTTAGCAATTGCCGCATTTTATGATTATAACATTTGGCAAATGGATGTCAAAACTGCATTCCTGAATGGATTTCTGGAAGAAGAGTTGTATATGATGCAACCAGAAGGTTTTGTCGATCCAAAGGGTGCTAACAAAGTGTGCAAGCTCCAGCGATCCATTTATGGACTGGTGCAAGCCTCTCGGAGTTGGAATAAACGTTTTGATAGTGTGATCAAAGCATATGGTTGTATACAGACTTTTCGAGAAGCCTGTATTTACAATAAAGTGAGTGGGAGCTCTGTAGCATTTCTAATATTATATGTGGATGACATATTGTTGATTGGAAATGATATAGAATTTCTAGATAGCATAAAAAGATACTTGAATAAGAATTTTTCAATGAAAGACCTCGGAGAAGCTTCTTATATATTGGGCATCAAGATCTATAGAGATAGATCAAGACACTTAATTGGACTTTCACAAAGCACATACCTTGATAAAGTTTTGAAGAAGTTCAAAATGGATCAAGCAAAGAAAGGGTTCTTGCCTGTGTTACAAGGTGTGAAGTTGAGTAAGTCTCAATGCCCGACCACTACAGAAGATAGAGAGGAAATGAAAAGTGTTCCCTATGCTTCGGCCATAGGCTCTATCATGTATGCAATGCTGTGTACTAGAGCTGATGTGTGCCTTGCTATTAGTTTAGCAGGGAGGTACCAAAGTAATCCAGGAGTGGATCACTGGACAGCGGTCAAGAACATCCTGAAATACCTGAAAAGGACTAAGGATATGTTTCTCGTTTATGGAGGTGACAAAGAGCTCCTCGTAAATGGTTATGTCGATGCAAGCTCTGAAACTGATCCGGACGATTCTAAATCGCAAACCGGATACGTGTTTATATTGAATGGTGGAGCTGTTAGTTGGAGCAGTTCTAACAAAGCATCGTGGCAGGATCTACGTGTGAAGCGGAGTACATAGCTGCTTCGGAAGCAGCAAATGAAGGATTCTGGATGAAGGAGTTCATATCCGGTCTAGGTGTCATACCTAGTGCATTGGGTCCAATGAAAATCTTTTGTGACAATACTAGTGCAATTGCCTTGGCAAAGGAATCCAGATTTCACAAGAGAACCAAGCACATCAAGAGACGCTTCAATTCCATCCGGCATCAAGTCCAGGTGGGAGACATAGAGATTTGCAAGATACATATGGATCTGAATGTTGCAGACCCATTAACTAAGCCGCTTCCACGAGAAAAACATGATCAGCACCAAGACTCCATGGGTGTTAGAATCATTACTGTGTAATCTAGATTATTGAGTCTAGTGCAAGTGGGAGACTGAAGGAAATATGCCCTAGAGGCAATAATAAAGTTATTATTTATTTCCTCATATCATAATAAATGTTTATTATTCATGCTACAATTGTATTAACCGGAAACATAATACATGTGTGAATACATAGACAAACATAGTGTCACTAGTATGCCTCTACTTAACTAGCTCGTTGATCAAAGATGGTTGAGTTTCCTAGCCATAGACATGAGTTGTCATTTGATTAATGGGATCACATCATTAGGAGAATGATGTGATTGACATGATCCATTCCGTTAGCTTAGCACTTGATCGTTTAGTTTACTGCTATTGCTTTCTTCATGACTTATACATGTTCCTATGCCTATGAGATTATGCAACTCCCGATTACCAGAAGAACACTTTGTGTGCTACCAAACGTCACAACATAACTGGGTGATTATAAAGGTGCTCTACAGGTGTCTCCGATGGTGTTCATTGAGTTGACATAGATCAAGAATAGGATTTGTCACTCCCATTGTCGGAGAGGTATCTCTGGGCCCTATCGGTAATGCACATCACTATAAGCCTTGCAAGAAATGTGACTAATGAAGTTAGTTACGGTATGATGCATTACAGAACGAGTAAAGAGACTTGTCGGTAACGAGATTGAACTAGGTATTGAGATACCGACGATCGAATCTCAGGCAAGTAACATACCGATGACAAAGGGAAGAACATATGTTGTTATGCGGTTTGACCGATAAAGATCTTCGTAGAATATGTAGGAACCAATATGAGCATCCAGGTTCCGCTACTGGTTATTGATCGGAGACATGTCTCGGTCATGTCTACATAGTTCTCGAACCCGTAGGGTCCGCACGCTTAAAGTTCTGTGACGATCGGTATTATGAGTTTTTGTGTTTTGATGTACCGAAGGTAGTTCGGAGTCCCGGGTATTATCACAAACATGACGAGGAGTCTCGAAATGGTCGAGACGTAAACATCGATATATTGGACGACTATTTTCGGACACCGGAAGTGTTTTGGGAGGTTTCGGACATATACCGGAGTACCGGGGGGTTACCGGAACCCCCGGGGAGTATATTGGGCCTAATGGGCCTTAGTGGGAGAAGAGGAGGGGCGGCCAGGGCAGCCGCGCCCCCTCCCCCTCTAGTCCGAATTGGTAAGGAGGGGGGCGGCGCCCCCCTTTCCTTCTCTCCTTCTCTGCCTTCCTTCTCCTCTCCTACTCCTACTTGGAAGGGGGGAGTCCTACTCCCGGTGGGAGTAGGGCTCCTCATGGGGCGCGCCATAGGAGGCTGGCCCCCTCCCCTTCTCCACTCCTTTATATACGGGGAGGGGGGCACCCCTTAGAGACACAATAATTGATCATTGATCTTTTACCCATGTGCGGTGTCCCCCTCCACCATAATCCACCTCGGTCATATCGTAGTGGTGCTTAGGCGAAGCCCTGCATCGGTAGCTTCATCAACACCGTCACCACGACGTCGTGCTGACGAAGCTCTTCCCCGAAGCTCTACTAGATTGTGAGTTCCCGGGACGTCACCGAGATGAACGTGTGCTGAATGCGGAGGTGCCGTACGTTCAGTACTGAGGATCGGTCGATCGTGAAGACGTACGACTACATCAACCGCGTTGTCATAACGCTTCCGCTTACGGTGTATGATGGTACGTACACGACACTCTCCCGTCTCGTTTCTATGCATCACCATGATCTTGCGTGTGCGTAGGAATTTTTTTGAAATGACTATGTTCCCTAACACCAAGAGCTACCGTAGGCAAGGGTTACTAGTCATGGTCTCATGGACGCGTTTTATTTTGTTGAGTCGTTTCAACGTGGATAGCTATGTATTCACAGACATCATAGTATTGCTCTGTTTATTCCTCTGTTTCAATGTGTGTACTCTATTTTCCGTTCTTATATGTTCTGTTTCAGTGTGTGTATATACGCTTTCCATTCTGTATATGTGGTTGATAACAGCTAGATTCAAATTAGTATACAAATATAGATAGAAAATGGAATTCATAATATATATATATATATTAATTGTTCATTAGTTCATGACAGAATATCATCACATATGCGTGATGATACTTAACTACTAGGTACAATTCATAAAATTGAAAACGAACAATACTAAAACTAATAATCCCTCCTGGGGCCAGTATTCCGGCAGCCCCTTGCCAATAGCTCCCTGATGCGTGGCGTCTTCCTAGTGCGGAGGTAGTACTCCGCCTCCTCCGCCTCGCAGCGCTTGACGTACCGATCTGCCTCTTGCAAGCGGACGCGCGCGAACAATTTTGCCATTTTGTTGGGCGCCCACCAGAGCTCTTCGTCGGTGGCACGCCGGAGCTTATCGGCCCACCTCCATGCAGCGACGAGGCGCCCAACACCTATGACCTTCCTTGCGAAGTACCCATCTTCGTACACCTCCTCGGCACGATGACGCACCTGCCCCCAAAGCTCCACCGCCTCCTTTTTCCAGGACGCATGGTACCTGGCTTCCTCCTCCGCCATCTCCTTCTTGAACGCCACTTGCCTGGCTTTCTCTGTCGGTGGTAGTGACTTCCATAGACAAAGATTGTACTGGCCCCAAAACCAATCCAAAGTTGGGGGGTCCGGCGCCAACCTCGTCAGGCGGTGCGGAGGGGCCTCGTCACTACTATTCGAGTGAGCGTCCTCGGGGGGCGGCGACTCCTCGTCGGCGCGTGGGCAGACCGGCAGCGCCATCGCAGGGATTTGTGTGAGAGAGAGGGCGAGCGACGGGAGGATGTAGATGGCAGACAGGACGACATGGGCAAGGGAGTAATTATTGGTAGCCAGAATCTAGATCGACGGGGACAGTACACACGCCGGCCGTCGGAATTTATGGGTACTGTAGTTTGAATTACACACGATTCCCGCAGCAAAATCCATGTGTGAACATAATAGCTGACGGTTTCCAATACAGAACCGTGTCTGATTAATGATCCCCGCCACTCACCTACCAAACCTCGAACCGCAAGATAGAGTGCCAATCGTGTGGGGCCGGTTGTCTTGCTAGATCTTTACATTTTCTTTTCTGAACACAAGATATTTACATCGTCTGATGGTTTCTTAACTCGCACACAAGTACACAAAAATATTTTTTCAAACCTTTGTGGTTAGGCATTGCTTGTACATGTAGTTCAAATTTGAATTACGGTCATTAAATTGTTAGAAAATCACTTAAATGTCTTTAAAAGGTCAAATGACCCTTGAAATTTTCACATGACAATTGTATCAGTGCACGTTAAGCGTAGAAAAAAATGAAGGCCGTATGAGGAAGCTATCTCCCGTTCGTCATCAAACATGCATTGTTCCCTCTCGGAACCATGAACCTTCTAGTGAGTTGTTCCGTTTTGTGAGGGGTGTCCAAACTTTCGTCAAACAAGCCAATTTTTTTTACCACATCATCTTGGTGGCATGACATTAAATCAACCAAGGTTTCATGTTTTTCTGATCATTTTTTTATTTTTTGGAATTAAAATGCCATGGCACTCCATGCATGTGCCCATGCCTTGAGACCAATATGTTTAAAAATTCCTTCTAATTTACTGCACATGGAATTAACTCGCACACAAGTACACAAAAATATGATTTTTCAAACCGTTTTTGTTAGGCGTTGCATGTAGATGTAGTTCAAAATTGAATGACGGTCATTAAATGGTTAGAAAATCACTTAAATGTCTTTAAAAGGTTAAATGACACCTGAAATTTCCAAATTTTCACATGACAGTTGTATTAGTGCACGCTAAACATAGAAAAAAATTGAAGGCCGTAAGAGGAATCTATCTCCCGTTCGTCATCAAACATGCATTGTTCCCTCTCGGAACCACTAACCTTCTAGTGAGTTGCTCCGGTGTGTGAGGGGTGCGTGTCCAAAATTTTGTCAAACATGCCAATTTTTTACCACATCATCTTGGTGGCATGACATTAAATCAAGCAAGGTTTCATGTTTTTCTGATCATTTTTTAATTTTTTGGAATTAAAATGCCATGGCACTCCATGCATGTGCCCATGCCTTGAGACCAACATGTTTGAAAATTCCTTCTAATTTACTGCACATATGGAATTAACTCGCACACAAGTACACAAATATGATTTTTCAAACCGTTTTGGTTAGGCGTTGCATGTAGATGTAGTTCAAATTTGAATTACAGTCATTAAATGGTAGAAATTCACTTAAATGTCTTTAAAAGGTCAAATGACCCCTGAAATTTTCCAAATTTTCACATGACAGTTGTATTAGTGCATGTTAAACGTAGAAAGAAATTTGAAGGCCATAGGAGGAAGTTACCTCTCGTTCGTCATCAAACATGCATTGTTCCCTCTCGGAACCACGAACCTTCTAGTGAGTTGCTCCGGTTTGTGAGGGGTGTGTGTCCAAAATTTTGTCAAACATGCCAATTTTTTACCACATCATCTTGGTGGCATGACATTACATCAACCAAGGTTTCATATTTTTCTGATAATTTTTTAATTTTTTGGAATTAAAATGCCATGGCACTCCATGCATACGTATGCATGTGCCCATGCCTTGAGACCAATATGTTTGAAAATTCCTTCTAATTTACTGCACATGGAATTAACTCACACACAAGTACACATATATGATTTTGCAAACTGTTTTGGTTGGTGGCATGACATTACATCAACCAAGATTTCATGTTTTTCTGATTATTTTTAATTTTTTTCGAATTAAAATGCCATGGCACTCCATGCATACATATGCATGTGCCCATGCCTTCAGACCAATATGTTTGAAGATTCCTTCTAATTTACTGCACATGGAATTAACTCGCACACAAGTAGACATATATGATTTTGCAAACTGTTTTATGCGTTGCATGTAGATGTAGTTCAAATTTGAATTACGGTCATTAAATGGATAGAAAATCACTTAAATGTCTTTAAAAGGTCAAATGACCCCTAGAATTTTCCAAAATTTCACATTACAGTTGTAGTAGTGCATGTTAGACGTAGAAAAAATTGAAGGTCGTAAGAGGAAGCTATCTCCCGTTCGTCATCAAACATGCATTGTTCCCTCCCAGAACCATGATCCTTCTAGTGAGTTGCTCCGGTTTGTGAGGGGTGTGTGTCCAAACTTTCGTCAAACATGCCAATTTCTTTACCACATCATCTTGGTGGCATGACATTACATCAACCAAGGTTTCATGTGTTTCTGATTTTTTTTTGAAATTAAAATGCCATGTCACTCCATGCATACGTATGCATGTGTCCATGTCGTGAGACAAATATGTTTGAAAATTCCTTTTAATTTACTACACATGGAATTAACACGCACACAAGTACACAAATATGATTTTTCAAACCGTTTTGGTTAGGCATTGCATGTAGATGTAGTTAAAATTTTAATTATGGTCATTAAATGGCTAGAAAATCACTTAAATGTCTTTAAAAGGTCAAATGACCCCTAGAATTTTCCAAAATTTCATATTACAGTTGTAGTAGTGCATGTTAGATGTAGAAAAAACTGAAGGCCGTAAGAGGAAGCTATCTCCCATTCATCATCAAACATGCATTGTTCCCTTTTGAAACCACGAGCCTTCTAGTGAGTTGCTCCGGTTTGTGAGGGGTGTGTGTCCAAACTTTCGTCAAACATGCCAATTTCTTTATCACATCATCTTGGTGGCATGACATTACATCAACCAAGGTTTCATGTGTTTCTGATTTTTTTATTTTTTGGAATTAAAATGCCATGTCACTCCATGCATACGTAGGCATGTGTCCATATCGTGAGACAAATATTTTTGAAAATTCCTTCTAATTTACTGCACATGGAATTAACTCGCACACAAGTACACAAATATGATTTTTCAAACCATTTTGGTTAGGTGTTGGATGTAGATGTAGTTCAAATTTGAATTACGGTCATTAAATGGATCGAAAATCACTTAAATGTCTTTAAAAGGTCAAATGACCCCTAGAATTTTCCAAAATTTCACATTACAGTTGTAGTAGTGCACGTTAGACGCAGAAAAAATTGAAGGCCGTAAGAGGAAGCTATCTCTCGTTCGTCATCAAACATGCATTGTTCCCTCTCGGAACCACGAGCCTTCTAGTGAGTTGCTCCGGTTTCTGAGGGGTGTGTGTCCAAACTTTCGTCAAACATGCCAATTTCTTTACCACATCATCTTGGTGGCATGACATTACATCAACCAAGGTTTCATGTGGTTCTGATTTTTTTGGAATTAAAATGCCATGTCACTCCATGCATACGTAGGCATGTGTCCATGTCGTGAGACGAATATGTTTGAAAATTCCTTTTAATTTACTACACATGGAATTAACTCGCACACAAGTACACAAATATGATTTTTTAAACCGTTTTGGTTAGGCATTGCATGTAAATGTAGTTCAAATTTGAATTGCGGTCATTAAATGGCTAGAAAATCACTTAAATGTCTTTAAAAGGTCAAATGACCCCTAGAATTTTCCAAAATTTCACATTACAGTTGTAGTAGTGCATGTTAGACGTAGAAAAAATTGAAGGCCATAAGAGGAAGCTATCTCCTGTTCATCATCAAACATGCATTGTTTCCTCTCGGAACCACGAGCCTTCTAGTGAGTTGCTCCGGTTTGTGAGGGGTGTGTCATGGAGTTTTCACGGCAGATGTCCTCGTGATAGGACTTAGTCGTGGAGCCATCGCTACGGGTTAGCTTAAAGGGGTTAAGGCGGATAAGGGACGCAAGAGTTTATACTGGTTCGGCCCCTTTCGATGGAGGTAAAGGCCTACTCCAGTTGTGATGGTATTGCTAGGGTTCGATGACCAGGGAGCGAATCCGCTTTGCATGGCTCTCGAGTTGTTGTCTGTTGTCCCTAAACCGCCGCCGGGTCGTCCCTTTATATACACAGGTCGACGCCCGCCGGTTTATAGAGTCCCGAGGATGGATCATCATTGTGTCAAACTCGGTCTCTATCCCTCCTATCTTGCAATACAAGTTACATGACAATGTCGGTTTATGTCTACAGGCCTTAACCAGCCTTAGGCCCTTGGGCCTTCATGAAGCGCCATCATCCTTTGTCTTCTGGGCTTCTAATTCTTATAGAGTTAACCCGACCACTCCTGGCCGGTTTACGTCCAGTAGTAATATCCCCAACATTAGGCCCCAGATTGATTTGAATTTATTCATGTCAATCTTCAACACTTAGAAAAATTCCTCCTCTCGCACCTTCGCACGGATCTTGTAAACTGCCCTGACGTCATCCTCCGAATTTGTGGTAAACTGCTGTGATGTCATTTATTCATTGAAGCCGAAGATGCCTTTTATTAATGAGCATCCAACCATCAAGGCTACAGCCTTATTAAATATCCATTTTTGAGCTCCTCAATTCTCACGCCTGTCGCTTATCTCTTCGCCCTATAAATAGGGCTGAGGCCCCCTTTTTCTTTTTCCTCCGCCGCCTCTTCGTCTCTTCTTCCTCCTCGTGACGTCCCTGCACCCGAGCGCCGCCGCCATCGTCGAACTTCGCCCCTGCCTCATCGTTGGCCGCTGCATCACCCTGATCGAACCAGAAAGTCACGGCATCTCTCCCCCGTTCCTGTGACACTGGTAAGCCTTCTTTCCTTCCACCCTAGATCTTGTCTTTAGGGTGTCACTGTTCGTCGGAGTTCATCGAAACTCCGGTGCTATTCTTATCTTTTCTTTTCCGTAGCATCAAAGGATAGTTTGGACCTGTTATTCTTGCGCGACCGTAGCCATAATATTCATTAGACTCCCCCTTTATATAGAGAACAACTTATCTGGATCTGCTGAACTGTTTAAGCACCTGAAGTTTAATCCTGAATATACTCCAGTTTCTGTCACACCTCAGATCTGAAATTTTCATATAAATCTGTGAAACTTGTTTCCCCTTACTTAGTTATTTTTAGATCTGTACTCCTCACACCAATATAGGCGGTTTAACTTTTTGAAGTATGATACTCCGGTAGGTACCATTAGTCCCCTTTTAAATCACCGATTAATTTATACTCCGGTTTAACAATATGCATATAACTCTGCTTCTGTTTATTGCTTTACCATTCATAAACACTCTGTCGTAGACGGTTTATAACTTCCTCTGATTTATCAATTTCACATGCTTGAATTCCTTTTCCCTCAACTTGTTGTACCTTATGCATCACCATTAATGAATCATAAACCGACATAATTTTCTTCCCAGCTCTTCACTTGCAATGGCCAAATAGTTCTATTCCTGTAACTGGGCCCCTTCCCGGGTTACTGAGGAGCAACTGAACGGAATGGTCAAAATCGGTACCTTACTAAAGAAGAATGAGATACGGTGGCGAGTTCCTAGGCCGGAAAACCCTCCTACCCCTGGAGAGGGTGAAGTAGTGGTGTTTACTGATCATATAGGCCGTGGTTTTAAACCGCCTGGATCCAAGTTTTTCTGGGATGTACTTGCCAGCTTTCAGATCCACCCTCAGGATATTGGACCCAACTCCGTATCCAACATCTGCAACTTTCAGGTTTTTTGTGAAGTGTATCTTCAAGAAGAACCAACTGTCGAGCTGTTCCGGGATTTCTTCCATTTAAACCGTCGCACTGAATTCGTAGACGGACCCAATACTAAACTTGGTGGCATCTCTATTCAGAAAAGGAAAGAAGTTGAGTTTCCTCATGCCAAATTTCACAGTCACCCAAAGGAGTGGAACCAAACTTGGTTCTATTGCAGAGACACCTCTCCTGAAGATGAGAACCCTCTGCCGGGTTATCGTGCTCACTGGCTCGCTAATACTCATCCACTTCCGCAACGACTAAGTGCCAAGAAACATGCCTCATACGCCCCACAACTCGCTAAACTCAAAGCTTTCCTAGCCAACGGTTTAACAGGCATGGACTTCGTCCGTTGCTGGATAACCTAGAGCATTTTGCCGTTAAGTTGTCGCTCCGGCTTAATGTGTGAGTACACTGGTGACGTACAAGACTCCCAATGTCATATCAATATTCGGCTAACAGGCGAGGAAGTCACCGAGTCTGTCAAGAAAATGTTGAATGAACCAGAAGCTGTCTGCAACAAGACCGGGTTAAGCCCCTTTTACATGCAAAACAAACCGCCCGCTGTAAGTATTGTCTGTGCTTCCACTTTACACCTAATATTTTTGGACTGTGCAACCTTGAATACCCTCTTCCCATATTTACATAGGGTGATGATCCGTTCTAGAAAAAGAAACCTCAGGAGAAAGCAGTGAAGCCTTCTCGTCCTAAAATGAAAGCCGTCAAGAAAACCACAAAAAGGAAGGCGCCTGAACCCATCGGTTTAGAGCTTGATGACGACCCAGATGAACCGGAAGCAGAGGTAGAACTTGATTCACTTGGCTCACTTTTCATGCATCTCATTGACAATGATATTTATCAGGAGGACGTTGAGGGCAGCCAAGCTGACGATGTAGAGGTAATTATCCTTTCCTCTGGTTCGGACTCTCTGCCAACACAAAAAATCCGTCAAGTAGTCCAGAAAGTAAGATTTTCTCACCCTCTTGCTCACTTGGACCCAAAATTTCTTTTGAAGAAGCAGCAGCACGAGGCTCGCCGCACAACCCGGCACAGTGGCCAAACGGTCACCTCGACCGGTTTACCGAACACCCCGGTTCGAAAACGCCGACCCAAGGTCTCACCCACTTCTGACACTTCTTATCCCAAGGCAGGCTTTTTCCGACAACCTCTTAATCCGTCCGATTCGAATTATCAGGTGACACCTCCTTCTTCATCCGGCGAATCCACGGCCACACAACTCCCTCCTCTTAAGACCGTGGCTAGGTAAGTATTTCAACCCAAACTTTTGATGTTCGACACCTTATATGTTATGCTAACCTTTGCATCTGTTTCTTTTAGGGCCAAGGCCAGACCCAGTAAGAAGGCCCGGGTGAATAACCCATCTGACGATCATGTAGTGATTGAACCAGAGCTGACTACCGAACCAGATGGTCCAAATACTGAGGCCACATTTGATCAACCGCCCCCTCAAGATCATAATGTTGATGAACAAGTAGAAGTTGATACCACTGTGCCAGATGATAAGCCGGCAAGTCCAATCCGGGTTGATGACGGACCTTCTAGTCCAGTGAAGACTACTGACACACCATCAACTCCAGAAAAGGCTACTGGAGATAAAGAAGATGAGGCTATCATTACCAGTATTGGCCACACCTCTCCTGGCCATCTTGTTGTACTGGCGAAACATAGTGCCAAAGAAGAATGGGCTACCATGGAGAAAGGCAAGTGGAGCACCGATTTATCAAGCTATGCTCACTTCAGTGCTGAAGAACTCCATTCTGGCTTTCTGAACTGTCTGCACACAAACTGTGATTATGAAGCCGGTTTGGTGAATCTGATGAAGGAGCGCTATGAGGTAATGACATAACTTTTCCTTTCTTAAGTCCAATTGCAAATACCAACTCTAGTAGCCCCCAAGGGTCGGTTTATGATAGCAATCATAAATCGGGACTTTGTAATATCTCAACCCTTGCATACTTATCCTCCATATATCAGGTGATCCTTTGAAATAAACCGGTACTTTATCATTGTATTCCTGTAGTTTTCATCTGTGTAGTCCCCAAGGGCTGGTTTATCTTTCCAAGGTGAACCGGGATTTTAACCCATGCTCTGATTTGAATAAATGTACATTAGCCCCCAAGTGCCAAAGATAATGTTTGCATTGTATTTGGGACTTGCAAAAATTTCTGATAACAAAGCAAATAGGCGTTAGCCCCCAAGTACAAAGTGCATAACTTGTTATGTGCTTGTTACTTCAAATATATACATCCCACTGATCATATGTCATTCCTTGACAGGCTGAGCTGAGCAAAAAGGATTCCCAAACCGCTGATCTTCAAGAAAACATCAAGTCTCAGCAAGCCGAGGCTTCCAAAGCCAAGGAGGAACTGACTAAAGCCTTAGCAGCCATGGAGAAGCTAAAGGAAAATTTTTAGAAGGAACGTGCAGATTGGGATGCCGAGAAGGCTGCTTTAGCCAAGAAAGTCAAAGAAGTAGAAGCAGCCCTTAAACCGGTGGTTGAGGAACTGATCGGTTTAAAGCGGCAAATAAGGGCTATGACTTCTGCTATATTTGGTAAGCGCCCTCATCTGGCATGTTTCAAGTCCCCTTTACCTTAGCAGTCACCGGTTTACTAATGCTCACAATGCTACAGGGACCCGTATTACCCATCTGGGCTCCGATATGCGGATGAAGCTGAAAGCAACCTACACCTTTATAGAATAATTGTATTCCGGATCCCAATGGGCTATCTGCACTGCTGCGTACAACAGGCCTCCTCCATCGTTGATAAAAGAAACCATCAAGAAGCTGTCCATGTTACCTGCCCGGCTGGAGGAACTTAAAAAATCAGCTGCAAGGTCAAGCGCATTGATGGCGCTAATCCGGGCAAAGGCATGGATTCCAGATCTTGAACCAGCAGATATCGGCCAAGGCTACCCCAGCGTGAAGGAAGATGGCACATAATTCAACAATGATGATCTCCGAAGGCTGACAAGGGAAATGCGGCCTATAGCAAGCAAATTGGCGGATGACACAGATCTATCTCATTATCAACCGGTTTATGATGTTGATCAGAAAAGATATCCCATGCCGATTCATGATGTAGAGGATCTTGTTCCGTCAATCCGTAAGCACACTTATGCTCCTGACATTGATCCATCCCCTCTTATAAGTGAAGAAGCCGTATTCCAAGCGTTAACCGGAATCGATTGGACAACAATTGATTTCCATCCACTGGGTAGAGAGGAGGAGGATGTACCAACTCAAGATGATCCGCAATCTTCAAGTCATCCTGATGATGAATCTTGAACCAGAAGCCGGTTTAGCTATCGCCGGCTGCCACTTTTTATGAAAACAATTATTCCTGGTGGGTATTTAAAGCGCCTTGTAATAGGCTAGTTCAAACACTCGCTGTTATGCCATCGAGCATATTTATTTTGCTTGATACTGATAACTCGCCATGCCTTTGGGATCTATTATATGCATAGTCCATTGCGGCTTTTATTTAACATGTTCCTGCATATAAGAACTTGAAAGTGTCCTAGTGGTTTACCACTGGACGGGTCATGATGCCCAAATATATATATAACTTGGGTGTATAACCAAGACTGTAATAACCAGATATAAAATAAATGATACTTGTGATATACCTCATTGGCTGTCCAACTGTTGGGATAATAAGGGTGATAACACCAATCTGGAGTATTGATGACTCCTTTCATTCTTGCCGGTTCATATCAAAACCGTACCGGGTTATGAGAAACACCGGTTTACTCATATAATTCTGGTGACTTCTAGTCAAAACCAGACTGGATCAAATTATTGCCGGTTTAGAACTGATCATGTACTGACAACTGAGCGTTGAAAGCCATACCGGGTTGTAACATACACCGGTTTATCAGAAAATATTCATAAATCCCTTATCAAAAGAGGTTAAAACATTTGCAACAAATACAAGAAAAATATGCAAGGCTTTTCATGGGCTACCAGGACCTAAATCGAAGCTTTTCATGGGCTGCCAGGCCGCTGACTTAAACCATTTTTCAAAGCCTTTTAAGATGGACCTCAATCTTTAACCAATCATCGTTTTAACTTTGACAAGTTCAGGGTCTATGAGATTGACTTGTCAAACGTTCGATGGGTCATACCAGGTTTACCTGGATGAAGTGGCTTACTTAAAGAGGTAGGATAACCCGGGGTTTTAGGTGAATACACCTGGCTTCCAAGCCTGGCTTGATAGCCTATTACAAGGGTGCAAGCTCGTTGTTCTTTGAGAAGCAAGGAGCCCCCAAGTAATATTTGAGTTGTGCTCAGTGGGTACCTATGTTTGAGTTGTGCTTTGTGCAACAAACTCTCTTTGGTTCCACATAATTTCCTTTTTAGCTTTAAGCCTATCAAGAGGTGTAGCTATGGTGCAAATACAACCAAGCCCCCTAGTGATTTCCCTGTTTGGCCTTAAGCCGATCAAGAGGCGTAGCTATGGTTCAAATACGACCAAGCCCCCTAGTGATTTCCTTTATATCCGTGTAGCTTTATAAGCCGGGTTAGCAGAAGTCCGCTTTATAAGTAGAAGCCCCCATGTAACCACACACGATGTAAAAAAAACAACAGATACCCCGCTTTAGCTGAGGCTCTGGTTTATTATATAATCTATACATTGTCATAAGTATGTACATAAGAAGAGCCTGTGGCTCAAGTATAGTAAGGCCAAAGAAGAGCTATATTCTACGACCGCTGGGTCTCCTCCTCCGATTTACGTGAGTCTTTGTGCTCTCGAACATCGATAAGGTAGTATGATCCATTGTGTAAATTTTTGCTGACCGCAAAAGGTCCTTCCCAAGGTGGGGATAACTTGTGCATATCAGTCTGATCCTGGATGAGCCGGAGCACCAGACCGCCCTCTTGAAATGTTCTGGTCTTAACCCGGTGGTTGTGATAACGTCAGAGATCTTGCTGATAAATCGTCGAATGCGCCGCTGCTAGATCACGCTCCTCATCTAACAGGTCCAGTGAGTCCTGACGTGCTTTCTCATTCTCAGCTTCAATGTAAGCCGTCACACGGGGCGAGTCATGACGGATGTCACTAGGAAGAACCGCCTCTGCTCCGTAAACCATGAAGAAAGGCGTGTAGCCCGTAGATCTATTTGGTGTGGTGTTGATACTCCATAACACGGAAGGTAACTCCTCCACCCAACAACCCGATGTCCGCTTTAAAGGAACCATAAGCCAGGGTTTAATACCTCTCAAAATTTCTTGATTTGCCCTCTCTGCTTGACCATTAGATCGGGGATGAGCCACTGATGATACATCAAGCCAGATGTGCTCACGTTGACAAAATTCTTCCATAGCACCCTTGGACAGATTAGCACCATTATCAGTTATAATGTTGTGTGGAAAACCAAACTGGAATATCACCTTTTTGATGAATTGGACCGCCGTGGCTGTGTCACACTTACTGACTGGCTCTGCCTCTACCCACTTGGTATACTTATCAACCACCACCAATAGGTGGGTCTTTTTGTCCTTGGACCTCCTAAAGGGTCCAACCATATCTAGCCCCCAAGTTGCAAACGGCCAAGTGATCGGAATCATTCTCAACTCCCGAGCCAGAACATGAGCGTGGCGTGCAAATTTCTGACAATCGTCACACCTTTTTACTAAATCCTCAGCATCAGCATGAGCCGTCAACCAATAGAAGCCGTGATGAAAGGCCTTAGCCACCAAGGATTTTGAACCGGCGTGGTGACCACAATCTCCTTCGTGGATCTCACAAAATCTCACAACCTTCTTGAGGAGACACACAACGCTGAATCGCCCCTGTCACGCTGTAACGATGTAACTCCCCATTGATAATGGTCATTGACTTGGATCACCGGATTATCTGCCAGGACAAGGTTTCATCGCTTGGTAACTCGCCCCGGTTCATATAGGCCAGGTATGGGACTGTCCAATCCGGTATAACATGAAGAGCCGCTACCAACTGGGCCTCCGGGTCAGGAATAGCCAACTCCTCCTCCGTGGGTATCTTGACCGACGGATTATGAAGTACGTCGAGGAAGACATTACGTGGCACCGGTTTACGCTGAGAGCCTAGATGACTTAAAGCATCTGCCGCTTCATTCTTTCACCGGTCTATATGGTCAACTTGATAACCTTTGAAGTGACCAGCTGCTATGTCCACCTCTCATCGATATGCAGCCATGAGTGGATCCTTAGAATCCCAAGTGCCAGATACCTGCTGAGCCACCAGGTCCGAGTCGCCGAAGCACTTAACTCAGCTTAAATTCATCTCCTTAGCCATCCGAAGGCCATGGAGCATGGCCTCATATTCAGCTGCATTGTTAGTACAAGGGAACATTAAGCGGAGAACATAACAAAACTTGTCACCTCGTGGGGAAGTTAATATGAATCCAGCCCCCGAGCCCTCCAATTGTCTGGACCCATCAAAATGAATAGTCCAGTACGTGTTATCTGGCTTCTCCTCCGGTGCCTGCAACTCTGTCCAATCATTAATGAAATCCACAAGTGCTTGTGATTTGATTGTTGTGCAAGGCGTATATTTTATCCCGTGAGGTCCAAACTCAATAGCCCACTTGGCAATCCAGCCAGTCGCCTCTCTGTTTTGGATGATATCTCCCAGAGGGGCTGAACTAACCACTGTGATGGGATGACCTTGAAAATAATGCTTGAGCTTCCGGCTTGCCATGAAAACTCCATACACCAACTTTTGCCAATGCGGGTACCTCCGCTTTGATTCAATAAGCACCTCACTGATGTAATAAACCGGCCGTTGAACCGGATACTCCTTTCCGGCCTCCTTGCGTTCCACCACAATAGCCACACTAACAGCCCAGGTATTAGCAGCCACATATAGCAATAAGGGCTCTTTTATCAACATGAGCCGCAAGGACGGGCGGCTCGGCCAACTGTCTCTTCAAATCCTCAAATGCTTTATCAGCCGCGTCACTACAGACGAAATCATCCGTTTTCTTTAGCATCTGATACAAAGGAATAGCCTTCTCCCCAAGGTGGCTGATAAACTGGCTTAAAGCTACAATTCGGCCCGCCAAACGCTGAACATCATTGATAGATGCCGGTTTAGCTAGGGACGTGATAGCTGAGATCTTTTCCAGGTTAGCCTCAATGCCTCTGTTGGACACCAGAAAACCCAAGAGCTTGCCTGCCGGGATACCAAAGATACATTTAGACACATTAAGCATCATCTTATAGACCCGAAGGTTATCAAAGGTCTCCCTCAGGTCATCTATCAAGGTTTCCTCCTTCCTAGATTTCACCACAATATCATCCACATAAGCATGAACATTGCGCCCAATCTATTTATGAAGACAATTCTGAACACAACGCTGATAAGTCGCCTGTGCACTCTTGAGCCCAAAAGGCATGGATACATAGCAGAAGGCTCCAAAGGGAGTTATGAAAGTTGTCTTCCCTGGTCCTTAACTGCCATTTTGATCTGATGATAACCAGAATACGCATCCAGAAAACACAAACGGTCACAACCCGCCGTAGCATCAATAATCTGGTCAATACGCGGGAGAGCAAAGGGATCAGCTGGACAAGCCTTGTTCAAGTCTGTGTAATCCACACACATACGCTAAGTGTCGTTCTTCTTAAGCACCAGCACCGGATTAGCTAGCCACTCAGGGTGAAAAACCTCCACGATAAACCCTGCTGCCAAAAGCTGGGCTACCTCCTCACCAAAAGCCTTACGCCTCTCTTCGTTGAAGCAGCAGAGAAAGTGCCTCACCGGTTTGAACTTAGGATCTATATTAAGGGTGTGCTCAGCGAGTTCCCTCGGTACACCTGGCATGTCAGAAGGCTTCCATGCAAAGATGTCCCGGTTCTCACAGATGAACTCGATGAGCGTGCTTTCCTATTTCGGATCCAGGTTAGCGCTAATGCTGAACTGCTGAGATGAATCGCCAGGAACAAAATCAACCGTTTTAGTGTCTACAACCGATTTAAATTTCAGCACCGGATCATGCTCTGTATTTGGCCTTTTCAGAGAAGTCATATCTGTCGGATCAACATTGTTCTTAAAAAATTTCAGCTCCTCTGTGGCACAAACCGACTCAACATAAGCCGCACCCCCTTCTTCACTTCTAAAGCAATCTTCCTGCTCCCATGTACCATGATGGTCCCCTTATGACCCGACATCTTAAGCTATAGATAAACATAACACGGCCTCGCCATGAACTTAGCATAAGCCGGCCTGCCGAACAGGGCATGATATGGACTCTTGATTTTCACCACTTCAAAAGTCAAAGTTTCTGATCTTGAATCATGATCGTCTCCAAAAGCCACCTCTAGAGCTCTCTTGCCAACTGGGTATGCCGATTTACCAGGCACCACTCCATGAAAGACGGTGTGTGATGGTTTAAGACTCTTGTCTGTCAGCCCCATGCGACGGAAGGTATCATAGTAAAGGATATTGATACTGCTCCCTCCATCCATAAGCACTTTGGTGAACTTGTAGCCCCAAACTTGAGGAGCCACCACTAAGGCCAGATGACCCGGATTATCAACCCGGGGCGGATGATCCTCTCGACTCCATAAAATGGGTTGTTCAGACCAGCGCAAATACTGAGGCACCGCCGGTTCAACGGAGTTCACGGCCCTCTTGTGAAGCTTCTGATCGCGCTTACACAAGCTAGTGGTAAAGACATGATACTGCCTGCTATTCAACTGCTTCGGATTTCTCTGATAACACTATTGCTGTTGCTGTTGATTCCCCTAATGGTTATAACCTCCTTGATTGCCCTGATTACCTTGATTACCATGTCCGGCTTGATTACCTTGGAATCCTGAACCGGAGCTGCCGCCTCCATAACCCGACCCATGAAAACCGCCTCCTGAACCGCCGGGCGGGCCATTTTCGTATTGAAACATGTTAGAATTTTTGAACTCTCGTATGATGAAGCAATCCTTCCAAAGATGCGAAGCTGGCTTCTCCTTCGATCCGTGGTTTGGACAGGGTTGATTTAACATGCGCTCCAGATTGGGGCCTGACCCTCCACCCCTCTGGGGTGGTTTACCCTTGCGACGCTGACCGTTATCCTGGGCGTTAGTGTTAGCCACAAAGTCCAAGCTATTATCCGCCTTGCACTTATGATTGTTCCCATGACCTGCCGGGTTATGCTGCTGCCCCTTGGCACTGCCGTTCTTTTTTCCTTTCCCTGGTTTGTCCTCTTCAGAATTAAGGTCCTTGGTACTATCTGAATTGGCATATTTAACCAA
The DNA here is from genome assembly GCF_002162155.2 of Triticum dicoccoides. Classification (NCBI taxonomy): domain Eukaryota; kingdom Viridiplantae; phylum Streptophyta; class Magnoliopsida; order Poales; family Poaceae; genus Triticum; species Triticum dicoccoides. The sequence goes on from NC_041382.1 coordinate 449,302,081, forward strand.
AGCGGCCATAAGCGTGGACATGTCATTACAGTGACGTTTGAGCCTTCCCAACTTCAGTTTTAATGGCATGAATCGGCAGTTGCCCTCCAACGTCAAAACTGTTGTATCTGCATTGATGCGGTCTGATGAAAGCAAAATGGCTGAGACTCGCTTCACCTAATGGGTCATAGACTCCCCATCCTCTTGAACACAAGCGGCTAGGTCCACAATTGACATGGGTTGTTTACATGTATCCTTGAAATTCTGGATAAACTGGCTTTTTAACTCGGCCCATGAAGCAATGGAATTAGCTGGTAAACTCTTTAACTAGGTACGGGCCGTTCCTTCCAACATCATGGTGAAATACTTAGCACACACCGCTTCATCCACATCCAGCATCTTCATTGCCATCTCATAACTCTCAACCCATGATTTAGGGGGCAAATCGGCAGTGTAATTGGGAACCTTATGAGGGCCTTTAAAATCCTTGGGCAGTCGCACATTACGCAAGGCCGGGGTGAGGCATGGTACCCCCAAAGAACTGAAGACCACACCCGGCTCCACTTAGGTGGTCGGACGAACCGGAGTAGGCTGACAAGCTGCGTGCTGAGCCGCTAACTCGGCCTCTCGATGTGCTCGGCCATGATCCACCACATCTTGTGCATTAGCACCACCACCCGCCGGGTTACGGTGCCGCGCAGTGCTTGACACAACCGGTTCATCAATATGCCTGTTTTAACTCTGGCTTGGACGGGGGGTGCAATGGATCCTCTCACGACTATACGAGTAAGCCTGCTGCTGGGATAAAGCCGTTTGGAGGAGTTCTCTAGCCCGTCGTGTCTCAACCGCCACCGGTGACTCGCCTTCGATCTGGAGACCTGCCAATCATGAAGCGGCGACCATAATGTTATCCAACGGGTTGGAGTAATGCCTCGAGGGCGTCAGAACGCGCTATGACGCAATGTTGTTCTGACGAGGCGGGCCCATCATGCGCGGCTGAACCGGCGCTCCTGTTACCGGTGTCTCAGTCCAGTTTACCACTGGATGGTTACTGGTTCCTGCTCCTGGCGTGTTGAAGAGATTTCTTGGCTCATAACCCGGCGGGAGGTGCGACCGGTATCTCCCCCTCATGACATCATCTGAGGCACTCTAATCCAGTCTAAGCCGGTAGCCTGAGCTTCTAACTCGGCCTGTTCTGTAGCCATCCTGGCGTTCTCTGCTGCCAGGTCCGCTTTAGCCTGAGTTATCTGATCCTTCACCTTTGCAATCTCCGCGTTGTGCTGATCTCGGTTTGCCGCATCCACCTCTGCTGCCAGCAACGTTGCTAAAGAGTCGAATAAATCGGACAAAACCTGAGCCAGAGACGGCGCAGAGCCCCCTGCCCCTGCCGGCATTGCTGTTGCTGAACCGGAGATCATTGCCGTAGCGGTAGAAGAGTGCTATGCTGGCTGTGTACCATCCATGAAGACCGCGACCCGGCTTGGCAGATCGAGGGGGTCCGGAATACTATTGCCATCGGAACCTCCACTAATCCGGCCATCCTGCAGTTGGTACAGGGACTCAGTCTCTCCGGTTGAAGACTCGTCATCGGAGCAGACAATGGTTTCTCCATCAGATGCCGGTCCATCCTCATATTCTGCTCCGTGGATGACACCTATGGAGACATGCCTTGCTACGGGCTGAACCTGGGCAGAGCCTGCACGCCGAGCCATCTCGATGAGGTCGGTGCAGGTGTCCAGCTCCGGGCCCGGTTCGCCGATCTTGCCGATGAAGACGTGAATTCCGCCAAAGGGGACCTGGTATTCGTATTCAATTGAACCAGCCTCGGGACCCCATCCCGCGTCATCGATGTAGAGGTTGCCGCGATGACTTTTAGTCATCCGGCCCATAGCGTATCCCTTGAGCCCTTTGAAGCTGCCCTTCAAGAACTCGAAACCATCGTGCAATAGCCCCACGGTGGGCGCCAACTGTCGTGGAGTTGTCACGGCAGATGTCCTCGTGATAGGACTTAGTCGTGGAGCCATCGCTACGGGTTAGCTTAAAGGGGTTAAAGCGGACAAGGGATGCAAGAGTTTATATTGGTTCGGCCCCTTTCGATGAAGGTAAAGGCCTACTCTAGTTGTGATGGTATTGCCAGGGTTCGATGACCAGGGAGCGAATCCGCTTTGCCTGGCTCTCGAGTTGTTGTCTGTTGTCCCTAAACCGCTGCCGGGTCGTCCCTTTATATACACAGGTCGACGCCTGCCGGTTTACATAGTCCCGAGGCCGGATCATCATTGTGTCCAACTCGGTCTCTATCCCTCCTATCTTGCAATACAAGTTACATGACAATGTCACTTTATGTCTACAGGCCTTAACCCGCCTTAGGGCCTTGGGCCTTCATGAAGCGCCATCATCCTTTATCTTCTAGGCTTCTAATTCTTATAGAGTTAACCCAGCCACTCCTGGCCGGTTTACGTCCTGTAGTAATATCCCCAACAGGGTGTGTGTCCAAACTTTCGTCAAACATGCCAATTTATTTATTACATCATCTTGGTGGCATGACATTACATCAACCAAGGTTTCATGTGTTTCTGATTTTTATTTTATTTTGGGGAATTAAAATGCCATGTCACTCCATGCATACGTAGGCATGTGTCCATATCTTGAGACAAATATGTTTGAAAATTCCTTCTAATTTACTGCACATGGAATTAACTCGCAGACAAATACACAAATATGATTTTTCAAACCGTTTTGGTTAGGCGTTGCATCTAGATGTAGTTCAAATTTGAATTACGGTTATTAAATGGCTAGAAAATCACTTAAATGTCTTTAAAAGGTCAATTGACCCCTAGAATTTTCCAAAATTTCACATTACACTTATAGTAGTGCATGTTAGACGTAGAAAAAATTTGAAGGTCGTAAGATGAAGCTATCTCCCGTTCGTCATCAAACATGCATTGTTCCCTCTCGGAACCACGAGCCTTCTAGTGAGTTGCTCCGGTTTGTGAGGGGTGTGTATCCAAACTTTCGTCAAACATGCCAATTTTTTACCACATCATCTTGGTGGTATGACATTACATCAACCAAGGTTTCATGTGTTTCTGATTTTTTTTTATTTTTTGGAATTAAAATGCCACGTCACTCCTTGCTTAATTGTGTCATAGCCGTTAGACCAATATGTTTGAAAATTCCTTCCAATTTACTACACATGGAATTAAATTGCACACAAGTACACAAATATGAGTTTTCGAACCGTTATGGTTAGCTGTTGCATGTACATGTAGTTCAAATTTCAATTACGGTCATTAAATGGCTAGAAAATCACTTAAATGTCTTACAAGGTCAAATGACCCCTCAAATTTTCAAAAATTTGACATGATAGTTGTATTAGTACTACAAATTTTTTTGTTCATTTAAAACACCATCCGTTGCCACTTTACTCCAAATTCGTCTTTCGCAGCTAATAAAAAATATCTACAACATCACACACAGTTGTTTTCTAGGAACCATTTGCGATGAAAATATCTAGGTCTATTTAAGTCTCCCTGCTTAAGCTTCGCCGGCTCGTCTGCTCTAGTGCCAGCAACCCCCGAATCCACGAATCCCGATCCCCATTCCCGCACCCCCTTCTTGCAAACATGACACTAGAGAGATCAAGATAAAAACAATATTATGCATGATGTCAATATGATGCTCAATAAAAAAAATCAACCATGATTTGGCCTTACGTAAATTATGAAAACTAATAAGCCAAAGCACACCCAATCAAAACATAATTTCACTTTGCAATTTTGATGAATTGGTCTATGCATAATATCTTCAATGGCATCAATTTGACAAATTCCTTTGCAAGGACTTATCTCAATCTCTACTCAAACTAAGGACGATGTTAGAATACCACACCGGTCATTCTTAGATATTCTTAGGGCGATATATAAGTATCGGCCATTCCCATGAGGTCCATGTAGAATTCACCCACCAAAGTATGTATAGCCGAAATAAACAAATGAAATAGCAATAAAATATTTCAGCCCTTTTGTATTAGCAACAAAAACGTAACTAACCAAATGTATGGTGATTTGGTAATACCCTGTCATGATATAGAAAATTATGTTGCATCCATGGAACAAAATAAATCCATGGAGGGTAATTGATCATACCTATGGATGAATTCCATGGCAAAGGCATCAATGGCATGGTTTAAGAAAATGAATGATGTGCTAACCGAAGATTTTGATGTTGTGATGCACACCTTCGGCTTAATTGTTTGTTGCTTCCATTCTTCTCTTTCTTTACTTTTATTGTACTTATTGCAATAGAAGCATGCACATCTTTTTTTTATGATTGATCCTCTTGGGAACCCATGCCATGTTCCTCTGTCTCAGCTCTTGTGCACTAAGATTTTGTAATTCCCTCTTTTCTGTCATAGCCCTAGCTTAGCCTTTGCTTGTCCTTGCATGATCATCATATCATCATGTTTAATTTTCTCAGAAACTTGAAATGGGGATGACAGAAACCCCCAACACCACTCAAACCAACTAGGGTTACTAAAATACTTTTTCAATGAACCTGAAATGCCCTTCTAAAATGTTCATCATCTTTGTCTTGGTCTAGAACCTCTGACAAAAATGGTGCACACTTTTCTAGGACAATAGAGGGTCACTAAATTAAATCATATAGTATTTGCATTTGGGCATTTAAATGCTATAAAATATTTTAAATGCTCAAATAATCATAAACTAAAATGTTTACTGTTGGATACATTATAAACAGTAGCCATGATTAGTTTCATGATTTTTGGAATTGCCCTGGCATTTTTAATAAAGCCCTGAAGTTACAGAAAATAAAAAACAGAAAAAGAGGAAAAGAGAGGAAACTACCTGGGTCGTCTTACCTGGCAGCCCAACAAACCAGCCCAGCCCACCAGGGGCATCCTTGTCTTCACCCTCTGCCTGCTGGCAGAGGCAAGGCCGAGCACGGCGCCACGGCGCGCCACGCCGGCAGCTGCCTGCCTGGCTCCTCCTCGTCGCACCCAGATAGCGCCACGACACCCCCTGACCCCCTCTCACTCCCCCTCTCTCGCTCTGGACCCCTCCCCCTCCTCTGCTCCCTCTCCCGCGTTCGACCACGGGCACCCGAGAGCGCCGACGAGCACCACCGGGGCCATCGTCCACCCCACACCTCGCTGATGCTTCCAGAGGAACCGCCATCACCATATGCGTCGTCTGCACCAACCCATTCGACCGCGGGAGCCCTGTAGCGTCGTCCCCGAGCTCATCCTCAACATCCGACCGCCGGCTGCCTCACCGTCGATTCGCAGCAACTAACGCGTCCCCGGCCCCGCCGTCTGCACCATCCCCCTCCTCATGAGCTCCTATTTCTTTGCCCCCTAACCGCGTAGCTTCGCTCGCCCTGTAGCTTCGATCCCCACCGTGCACGAGTTCCGCCGCCGCACAAGCTCGTCGCCAACGAGGCCCCGATGACCATTTGGTCCCATTCTTGTGCCCATTGGCTTTGTGCGCGCCCGCTTAAACCATAGGTGCTACCCGTTGAGCCTCTCGTGCACCACGTCGTCGTTTTCATCGACGGCCGAGCTCCGTCGGCCGCCCAGCTCGCTACCGTCGCTGCCACTGACCACCCCAGCTCGCCCCGCGTGCTCCACTAGATGCGCCTCACCGCAATGCGTCCGTAGAGCCCAGCCACGCAAGCTCTCGTCGCCGGAGATGGCCGGACGAGGAGCGCCGCCGCGTTCTATTAGCGTCGGCGGTTAAACGCCGGTTAGGTGACGTGGCAGGTTAGTTTAGCCACTAACCCTGCGGTTAGCTTAACCCATGTGCCACTGACGGATGGGCCCCAAGCCCTAATTGATCCCCGACATATATTCCCTATTTAACTTAGACTAATCCACTGGGCCTACATGTCAGGTTGACTTTGCTGACGTGGCCATTGACCGGACCCACCTGTCATTGACCCTAGGCAGCATTGTGTCACTGACCAGTGGACCCCACTGGCCAGGTTTGACCAGGACCCATCTAGTTGACCTGCTGACATCACCTTGACGTAGTGTTGACATAGTAAAGCTCTTTCTAGAATTAAAATAAATCAGAAAATAATTAGAAATTCCAGAAAATAGTATAAACTTCAAAAATTCATATAAATTCAACCGTAACTCAGAATGAAATAATTTATATACGAAAAATGATCAGAAAAATCCAATCTATCCATCTGTACAATTTTCATGCATGTTAGAACAACTTATAGCTGCTGTTTAGGACAAATCATATGAAGGGCATTTAAAACATCACATATGGAGTTTGAATTTGAATCTTTGATTCAAACCAACTCCATTTAACCTGTTGCTAGTTGCATGAGCTCAAATCACAGCATATTGCCATGTCACATTCATGCATCATATTGTTGCATTGCATTGATTGTGTTTCTTCTCCGTTTGTCGATGTTGTCCCCTCTCGATAGATGTGCTCCGACGATGAGTTCGATGACACCGATGAAGAGCTATATTATCTTCAGAAGTGCCAGGCAAGCAAAACCCCCTTGTTCATCCCGATATAATCCCACTCTCTCGCTCGTGCTCTCTTTTACTGCATTAGGAAAACAACGTTTCAACTGTTACATGCGGCGGTAGCTGAACCCCTTTCCTCTGCATGACCAGTCATTGCCACAGTAAATAGATGAAACCCACTAGCATGAGTAGGAATTGTTTGAGCCCTGATGTGCCTACTCATTCATGCTTGTTGTCATGCCTGCTACTGCTTAGAGTTGAGTCAGGTCTGATTCATCGGGAATGAATTGGAACATGGTGAACATGTCCTACCGTTGAGAGCTAAGTGTGTGAACACAATTTGGTAAAGGTAGCGGTGAGAGGCCATGTAGGAGTACATGGTGGGTTGCCTCATTGCAGCTGTTTTCAGGAACTGAGTTCCGTGTTTGTGATCCATGAACAGTTAATACCACACATTGGGTTCCGGTAACTCGGCCCCTCTCGTCTTATTAATCAACTCGATCTCTGTCCAGGAGTTGCAACTAGTTTCTGGTGTTTGTAGGTAGTGTTAGTAGTCTACCAAGTGGCACCCGGTACAGGTGGGCTTGGGACAGATTAGGCACAGTGGCACGGTGTACCAAGTGGCACCCGGATGGTGGGCTTGGGAACCCTGCACACATCGTTTGGGGTCGTGAGCGACACCCCAGCCGGATCTCCTTGCAGATGGAACCCGAAGAGGCGATAAACCTGGACGAGAGACTTGTGTGGTTAGTCAGGTCATGGCCGACACCTTCTCCCGGCTTCCGCTTGAAGGTTGCCGAGGTACATGATGTGTACAGGGCGATAAGTGGCGAGAGCGTGTGTGAAGAAGTACACCCCTGCAGGGTTATCATTATCTATTCAAATAGCCGGATTCCTCGGATATGGAAACTTGTACCCCTTGCATAGTTCATAGTGGTGTATTGGTATGTTGAATTTGTGGACTCGAGTGCGCCACCTCAAAAGAGTTACTTGCAGTCGTAGTTCAGGTTAGCCACTGAGTCAAAGCTGGCTTGCTGCAGTTAAACTCCGCCACCCCTTTGTTGACACCGATGCATATGTAGCTAGTTCTGATGTAAGTCTTGCTGGGTACACTTGTACTCACGTTTTCCTATTTTATGTTTTGCAGAGAGACGTTAGTCTCGCTAGTAGTTTCGTGTGGACTTCGACGTTTAGCTTGATACCTCAGCTACGATCTTGTACCCTTGGGAGGGTCTTGTAGATAGTCAGGCTTTTCAGCCTTCTTCATTTGTAGTTGTTTGTACTCAGACATGTATTGCTTTCGCTTGTTGCTTGTATGCTCTGTATATGGGGTCATGAGACCCATGTTTGTAATATCTCGCTCCTCGGAGCCTATTGAATAAATCCTTGAGTCGTAGAGTTATGTTGTGATGCCATGTTGTATTTACACATATCGAGCATATTGGGTGTATGTTTGAAATGCCTAGTATGTGTGGGATCCGACAACCTAGTTGTTTATCCTTGGTAGCCTCTCTTATGGGGAAATGTAGTCTTGTGCTTCCATGAGCCATCGTAGTCCGCTACAGCCCAGTTCACCGGAGTCCTGCTAGCCCAGCACTACTGCTCCGGAGCACTTGACTGGCCAGCATGTGATTCACTTTGTTCCTGTGTCTGTCCCTTTGGGGAAATGTCACACGGTGACATCCGGAGTCCTGCCTAGCCTGCTACAGCCCGGGTTCCCGGAGTCCTGTTAGCCCAGTGCTACAGCCCGGATTCACACGCTGCTGACCGACATGCTCGATGTTGATTCATGTATGCCTGTCCCCGTAAGTTAGTGCCACTTTGGGTTCACGACTAGTCATGTCGGCCCGGGTTCTTTGTCATATGGATGCTAGCGACACTATCATATACATGAGCTTGTCGGTGTTCTGGGAACGGGGGTCCCCAGACATGCCTGCCTGCGGCCTGCGGCGTGGCTCAAAGGGGGGCCCAGCACGGCCCATCTTCACCAACGCAAACTCAAGACCCTCGCGAGGGGCCAAGCCTCGCGGGGCGGACGACACGGAGCTTCCTCAGGCACGGCCTCGTCAGGCTGGCTCACAAGGAGGCGGAGAGATCAAGGCGGGGTACCTCGTGAGGTGCCTGTGATGCAAGCCATGATGACTCAGGGCGCCAGGCGGGTGCCAGCCCGCGCAGCGTCCTCCTTTCCTCTTTGGTGCAAAGGGGGCAAGCTCAGCCGCGGAGTACCGAGGCATCAGGCAAAGGTTGCCATTTCGGTGCAACGAGACCAAGACCAGGAGGACTACGAGACGGAGGTCACCGTGGAGCCCAAGACGGCGTCATCACCAGAGCTTTGCGCAGACGAAGACTACTTTTGTCAGGATAGCTGATACTTGCTGTCCCCCTTCAAATTAGCCCGCCATTGTTGGCTCCCTTCCCGCTCAATATTTGGGAAGAGGACCAGGGCCTCTATAAATAAGACCAGCCACCCACATGGCAAGGGGTCGGCCGGTTGGAAGCAGAGAGAGAGAGAGAGAAAGGTGACTGAACTCCTCCAAGCAGTTCATCGCCCCAGCCAAGAACAGACCCTCGCGAGGCTGTTCTTCCATGTATTGTTCATCATCACCAGCCCAAGAGGCAATCCACACACCACACACTGGAGTAGGGTATTACACCACAACGGTGGCCCGAACCAGTATAAACCCTGTGTCTCTTGTGTTGTTCTTTCGATAGTTTTGATCCTAGCACGGCGGAGGGGTGCAGGTAGGTAGGAGGTGAAATCTCCGCGCATACCCCAGTGTTCGAACCTCAAGGGTCTGCCGGAACCCGAAATCCGACATTTGGCACGCCAGGTAGGGGTGCGCCGGAATTCGTCTTCCACCGCCTCGTTCTCCTCCGACCATCGCGCTCATGTCTGACGCTCGTCGGGCCCGCGCGGAGTGCTGGGCCACCCTCGCTTCCCGCGTCGCCAAAACGGCCCCTGTCGGCGGGCGTCCTCGCCGTTCCCCGTCACCTGCCGTCAACGCCGCCACCGGCCCGGTGGGGGACGAGCAGCAGGCATCGTCTCAGCATCCATCCATGCGCCAAGACGGCCGCACCGCAACTCCCTCGCTCGCCCTAGCTGGATCTTCGTCCCGCGCACTCCGCGCGCCCATGGAGGCTCGGGCTGCACTCATCGCGGCGAACGAGCTCCTGCATTACCGTCTCGTCGACGACGTCTACGAAGAATGGCTCGAATGCGTCGCCGAGCTCGTCCGCGCCGCAGGGGGCTCTTCCGCGCCATCCGTTCCGCTGCACCGCACTCCGCCCCGCGCGGGCGAAGTGGCTCCGGCGGCGCCCCGGCCGCCTCCTCCTCAAGAAGACGCCATGGCTCCAAGGCGTGTGGCCCCTGGGCGGAACCCGCTCCGTCAGGTGCCAGCGCGGCAAGAACAGAGCTGCCAAGAAGTCCCTCGCCCGCCAGAAGCTGCCCGGGCGCTCCCTGCGCCGGCACGTCGCGACCATCCTCCCTCTCCAGCGCGTGGGGACATGCAAGACCAGGCCCTCCATCACCCAAGGCCTCCCGTGGCCATAGCAGGCTGCCGCGCCTACACCACCGAACTGCGCAGCGTCGCGTCGCCAGGCAAGTTCAAGCCGGACCTGCCTCCTTGCTACGACGGCACGACCGACCCTGCGGAGTTCCTCCAGCTCTACGAGCTGGGCATCGAAGCTGCCAACGGAGACGAGAAGGTCATGGCGAACTGGTTTCCGAGGGCGCTCAAGGACAGGGCCCGCACCTGGCTCCTGAACTTGGCTCCAGGCACAATCTCCTCCTGGGAAGAGATGTGCACCCGCTTCATCGCCAACTTCCAAGGTACTCGCGACCGGCCACCCGCCGTGAGCGACATGCGCCGCATCAAGCAACAACCCGGGGAGACCCTGCAGAAGTATATCCAGCGCTTCAACAATGCACGCCTCAAGATTCCCAAGTTGACTGAAGAGGCCATCATCTAAGCCTTCTCCGACGGCGTGCGCGACGTCAAGATGAAGGAGGAGCTGGCGATGCATGAAGACCTGCGCACTTACTTGGAGCTGTTCAACTTGGTGAACAAGTGCGCCAGGGCTGAGGAAGGGCATCTCTCCCTCCTCGAGCTGCCTGCCACAGACCCAGAAGAGAAGAAGCTCAAGGCGAAGGAAGTGAAGCGCAAGGGGGCTGCCGTGCTCGCGGCAGAACCGGACACCAAGCGGGGCAGAGATCAGCCCGAACCTCCCAAGGGCAGCCGGTACTGCGTGTACCACGACCTCCACACCCACAACACCAGCGAATGCCAAGAACTCCGAGCGGCGCGAGAAGGAAGGATCGACCGTCGCCCTGACTGCGGTGACCGGGGCTACGGCCGAGGAGGAGGAAGGAATGTAGGGCGCTGGGAAGACCGTGGCCCGCGCCAGGGGTGGCGCGACCAACCTCGCGAGGATCGCTGGCAAGACCCACCTCGCGAGGGAGGCTGGAGGGATCAGCCTCGCGAGGATCGCCTGCAGGGCAACGCAGGCCTCCCGCCGCTGCCGCCGCAGCCAAGGAGAAACGAGGACCGCCACCAGGATGAGGAGGCTGGGGGCTTCCAGGTGGCGGAGCTCAAGCCCCAGCCTCTCAACGCATCTTCAAGCAGTTCGCCCGCGAAGTGAACGCGGTCCTCCCCAGGATCGAAGCCACGCGCCCTCTCAGGTGGTCGGCGTGTGCCATCACATTCAGCTCAGCAGATCAACTCAAGTGCGCAGCTACAGCCGGAGTCCTCCCGATGCTTTGTTCCCCAATCATCAGCAATGTGGTGGTCACCAAGACCCTCATCGATGGCGGGGCAGGGCTCAACGTCCTGTCCGTAGAGACATTCAACAACCTCCAAGTGCCCTACAGCCAGCTTCAGCCAACCAAGCCCTTCTCCGGTATCACCGACGACTCCACGGTCCCGATCGGGCAGGTCCGCCTCCCTGTCACCTTCGGGGCACGCGACAACTACCGCACCGAGCTCATCGACTTTGACGTCGCTCACATCCGCCTGCCATACAACGCCATCCTTGGGTACCCAGCGCTGGCCAAGTTCATGGCCGTGACTCACCACGGCTACAACGTCCTCAAGATGCCAGGAAGCGGCGGAGTCATCACGGTGCCCTGTGAAGAGAAGGACGCGGTGTGTTCCCTGGAGCGAGCCTTTCAGGACGCATCACTGGAAGACCCGGATCGCGGAAGCAGGAGGCTTCCCGAGGCCGCCCCCAAGAAGAAGACATCGTCCGGCCTGGCCCCTCAAGAGGCAGGCCCCTCTGGACCCGTGCCAGCCCAGGGGGAACCTCCTTCCATCGCATAGGAAAGTGTCCCCGGCGCCCTCCTCAGGCAGGGCTCGGGGGCTCTCCCCTGGAGGGCCACCGACCTAGCTAGGGTCACGAGGGAGGCGCTTGGGCACCACATGGAGGCGTGTTTCGAAGCACGTTTCCCTCAAGAAGGAGCAAGGCAAGGAGATCCAGACCCACAGGAGTTCGTCAGCAAGGCCATTCAGGAGTTACAGGAGTCAAGAGTCATGAGAGGCGCCTGCCGCCTACCAGCAGTGGCTCCCCATCCAGGCGAGGATAGGGAGCTGCGTGTCTGCGTCGACGTACCAGGGCTCGACCAAGTCGCCTCCCTGGAGCGCCTCTGGCCCTCGCGAGTGGGGCGCTGTGGAGGTCCACCCCACAGCTACGTTCGCATGCCTTACGGCTTGCCGAGCGCGGCTGACACGCACCAGCGCCTCATGAGGGGCATCATGGAGGCACAAGAGGCCAGGTGCTCCGCAGCCCTGGCAGAGATGGAGATGGCCCGCGAGGAACCGCCAGCGCCTTCGAAGCCTCCCGAGGCCCCCTGGGCCTGGGGGCTCATGAGGATCGGCTCCCGCAGCCCACCGAGTCTACTACACCAACACCCCTTCGTCTTCAGTGTCATCAGGTGACATCTTTCAAGTTTCGCTTCCGGCTGGGAGCGCCCCCAGGGCTGCATTATTCCCAGGCCGTGTGGGTCTGTCCCTGCGGCGTGTAACCCTTTTATTTCGCGTTGTTAGCTTACCTTGTTGGGGGCGCCCCTCGGGCTGCATGATCCCCAAGCCGCTCGGGCCAGGCCTGGCGGCATGTACCCCATTTGCGTTCATTTTCCGGTTATGTGTTAGAACCACCATGCTTGATTATTTGATGCCGGTCCACGGCACCTCTTCTTCTCCATGCTGACCACTTGCACGTTAAAGGGGGGGGTACCTGAGCATCGCGATTTGGGGCTCTTACTAGCTCTCCAGCCCTCACCCTCTGGCCTTGACCATGGCATCGCGACCTGGCATACCAGCGACGGCTGAGACCAGCTCGAGGGCTGGGACCCGAGGACGTAGAATGCAGGCATCTAACCGAACTTGCAGGGACACAACACAAGATAAGGCCCAGTGCCAGGCGCAACCTGCCTAGAGGTAGGGCCCCGTGAGTCCTGCGCTGGCTCACGGGTGCCCAGATACACCTCGCCAGGCCCTACCGTGCTAGCCACGTGTCAGGGCGGGGCTGTACACGCCCCGGGGCTCCTCCCGGATGGGGGCCCCCTCCCACGTACCAGTGGAAGCACCATGCTCCGCGCTGGCTGACGACACTACCGAGGAGCGGCTATGCCCGTTCACATACGAAAGCGCTATGCTCCACGCTGGTGATAAACAACTGAGGGTGGCCTCCGGGCCGCATCAACCTCAGGGAGCCCAGAGCTTAGTGTCTAGCCTCATCGCAACGCCTCCCCTCGGGAGTGCCGCGCGAGGGGGCTGGGCACAGGGGCTGCGCCTGGGTCACGCCTAGACGCACGTCGCCCAGCCAGGTCCCCATGGGCCTGGTTCTTCGTGCGCCTCTCCCCGAGCGGAGCCAAGGTATGAAGGCCGTTTGAGCGTCAAGGGGGACTCCTGAGCATCGCGACTCAAGAGCCTAACTGGTCACGTAGCCCCTCACTCCTTGGTCCCATCCTGGTTTCCGGTCGGGGCTATTGCTGGGTGAGACACGTGCGGGGCCGGGCTCTGCAGACGTAGAACGGTGGATCCACCTACATCATACCTCCCTACTTGTTGTTTGTGCGCCAAGGGGGAGTCCTGAGCATCGCGACTCAGGAGCCTAACTTGTCACGTAGCCCCTCACTCCTTGGTCCCGTCCTGGTTTCCGGTCAGGGCTATTGCTGGGTGAGGTACGCGCGGGGCCGGGCCCTGCCGGCGTAGAACATAAGCAAGTAGGAAGGAAAAGCACAAATTTCAAAGGAATTAAAAAGCAAATATTACAGTCCACACTGTTACCCCAATATCAGACGCAGGTTTAAACGCCTCCCTGAGGCATGATACATGTGCAGGAATTAAAAGCAGGACAGGAGCCACGATGGAGTCACTTGGCGGCGGGGGAGTAGCGCGGAGTGGGTTCGCCTCACGAAGCAGCGGGGTCGGCAGCGCCTTGCTCCGGCTTGGTGCTGAAGGCCCGAACTTCCCCAGCAGAGCCTCTGCGTGACCCTTCACAGCCTCGATAGCAGCCGCGGCACGCTCGCCGCTCACGGGCTCCAGCAGGCTGTTGAGGTCGAACCCGGGATCGCGAAGGTGGATGTGGGTGAGGACCCGCGTTAGTGCTGCAGAAGACAAAACACGTGCCTCGGCCTCGGCCGTGGGGCCAAGGCCAAGGGCGACATCTTCAAGAGCGTGGACCAAGAAGGGAAGCAGCTTGGCGGGGCCGTCCTCGGCGCCGGCCAGCGGGCTCTCCAGGCCGCTGTCGTAAAGCATCCTCAGCGAGGAGCGAGCCTTCGCCTCCAGCTCCGTGAAGGCCGCGCGGTCTTCGGCAAGGACCCGGGCCTTGTCGTCCAGCTCGGCCTTCCTCGCCCCCAACTCCTGCTCCAACGCGCCTAGGCGGTCGCGGCGCTTCTTGAGCTTGGCCTCCCGGCCCTCGACGGCCGCCTCGCGAGCCTTCACGCCTTCTCCCTGCTCTTGGCGAAGGCGAACCTCTTTCGCGCGCTGATCCCGCGGGCCTTGCAGCTCATCCTCCAGCGCCTTGCAGCGACCACGGACGTCGACCATCTCTCCCAGGGCTGCATCGCGAGCAGCCTTCGCCTCAAGGATGGCCTGCTTCTCCTTGTCGCATGCCGTCAAGGCCTGGACCAGCGCCACCCGAATCGAAGCGTTAGAGCGAACCCATCCAGAAGCCAGCTCCAAGCGCCCGGCCACCAGGCGAGGGTCGGCGCCAAGAAGATCCTGCCACAGCCGGTCGAGCTCAGCAACAACGCGGTACAGAACGGCGGAAGGAGTCGGGGAGATAGCAGCCAGTGGAGTAGGGGGAGAAGGCGGCAGCACGGCCGCAGCATCCTGAGGCGGAGTCTGCCGCGCCCCGACAGCTGTAGCGGCGGCGGCAGGCGAGAGCACCTCGGGAGCCACTTGGGCCGTGGGGGCTGAGCTCGCCCCAGCCAGCTCAGTCAGGCCTCACAAGGACGACCGGGCAGGAGAAGCTTGTGCGTCGTGGTTACCTTCCTTCAGGGGCGCTGTCACGAACGGAACCTCAGGGCCCCCCTTTGACTTCTTCGCTGCGGGCGCCAGCCTATCCAAGGGATGCGAACGTCAAGCCTCAGAAGCAGAACAATAAATAAAGACAAGAATCGAGCACTTACGGGTCGTCGCTAGTGAGCTCAAGCGGCCTCCGACCAAATTTGAAGCCCGAAAGCCGGCTGGAAGGGTCAACCTCGGGAAGCTTGGAGGCGGAAGGTGCGCCTGCAGTCCGCCCCGAGGCCAGGGCAGACCCGTGGGAGATCAGCCCGGTCCCGTCCTTCTTCGGGATCGGGGGTGAGCTCCCACCATCCTGCTCGTCGCCGTCCACGTCGTCGTCCTCGTCGTCATCCTCGTCATCGTCGCTCGGAGGGAGGCGGAGAGCCCTCGACTCTCTGTCAGTAGCCTCTGAGTCAGGTCCTTTTCCCTGCTCCCCTCCTTCCTCCTCTTCGCTGGAGTCATCGGAGGGCACAGCCACCAGTCCCTCGGGAGCCTCCAGGGGCACGGGCCCTTCCCCGTTGAAGACAGGCATGGACTTCACTACCCGCTCCCAGTCGTCGCGGAGGAATAAGGGCGTAGGGGCGCCCTCCAACCTCGCCACGTTGCCCCCGACCAGAGATTGGAGAACCGCAGCCAGGTCTCCATCGGCCCAGGCCGCGGGGCTCGGACGGGGCCTCCACATTGGAAGCAAGTACTGTCGAAGCGGAGCCAGCTGGTGCTCCAGGAACTCCCTCAGCAACGACGCGCCGGTCAGCTTCGCCGCCGCCATGTCGGTCGGCCTCAGATCCGCATCCATCTTCTCCAACACCATCTTCGCGCGGGGATCCGTGAGCTCCGCCCGACCCCAGTCGCTGGAGCTCGTGGGCTGCTCCGTGGGCAAGATCAGCCGAGGGTGGATGTGCTCAGCATCCACCAAGACCCACTTGCTCCTGAAGCCCTCAATCCTCTTCCCAGGGTTCGAGATGGCAATGGCGCCACCGTACGCGACGAAGCTCGCGCACGCGGAAGCAGGACCGCGAGAGGTCCGGAGGTAGAAGTAGTGGCACAGCAAGGCCACTAAGGGCTGCACCCCAACGTGGGCCTCGCAATAATAAGCAAAGACCGCGAGGAGAAGGACGGAGTTGGGATGGAGATGCAGAGCCTGTAGCTTGTAATGGCGGAGGACAAAGAAGAAGAACTCGGAGAAGGGAGGCACCAGGCCAGCAACAATGGCACTTACGAAGAGCGGATAGAAGGTGCTCCTCTGACCATCAGGGGTGGCGGAGCCAGCCTTGAACACCTTTGCCCTGTCAATGCCTCGCGCCGTCGCTATCCGACGCAACCGGGCAAGGCCCGTCTCCGACATGTTCGGCGGGTCCAGGGCAGAAGAGTACCAAGCTGCGGCCGGGGGCTGGCGAGGCGCCATGGCTTCCTAGGTCGCACGGTCAGAGCAGATCTGGAGATTTCGGAGGAAGGAAGGAGAAGCGCAAGAAAGCGGATCTGAGCAGCAACCGATGAAAGCAAGAAGAAGGGCCTAGGCGGACGCCACTCCCCTATCGACTCACGCGGTTGCTAAGGCGCCCACGTCCAGTCAACCGCCACGCGGCGCCCAAGGTCGCAGGCTGTTAGGGCCCGCGGCGCTTCGCTCTTGCCCTTCCGCCTCCCTGCACGGCCAAGTCCGGGCGCGCCTTGGGCCCAGGGGCTACTGTCGGCGTTCTGGGAACGAGGGTCCCCAGACTTGCCTGCCTGCGGCCTGCGGCGTGGCTCAAAGGGGGGCCCAGCACGACCCATCTTCACCAACGCAAACTCAAGACCCTCGCGAGGGGCCAAGCCTCGCGGGGCGGACGACACGGAGCTTCCTCAGGCACGGCCTCGTCAGGCTGGCTCACGAGGAGGCGGAGAGATCAAGGCGGTGTACCTCGCGAGGTGCCCGTGACGCAAGCCATGACGACTCAGGGCGCCAGGCGGGTGCCAACCCGCGCAGCGTCCTCCTTTCCTCTTTGGTGCAAAGGGGGCAAGTGCAGCCGCGGAGTACCAAGGCATCAGGCAAAGGTTGCCATTTCGGTGCAACGAGACCAAGACCAGGAGGACTACGAGACGGAGGTCACCGTGGAGCCCAAGACGGCGTCATCACCAGAGCTTTGCGTAGACGAAGACTACTTTTGTTAGGATAGCTGATACTTGCTGTCTCCCTTCAAATTAGCCCGCCATTGTTGGCTCCCTTCCCGCTCAATATTTGGGAAGAGGACCAGGGCCTCTATAAATAGGACCAGCCACCCACATGGCAAGGGGTCGGCCGATTGGAAGCAGAGAGAGAGAGAGAGAGAGAGAGAGAGAGAGAGAGAGAGAGAGAGAGAGAGAAAGGTGACTGAACTCCTCCCAGCAGTTCATCGCCCCAGCCAAGAACAGACCCTCGCGAGGCTGTTCTTCCCTGTATTGTTCATCATCACCAGCCCAAGAGGCAATCCACACACCACACATTGGAGTAGGGTATTACACCACAACTGTGGCCCGAACCAGTATAAACCCTGTGTCTCTTGTGTTGTTCTTTCGATAGTTTTGATCCTAGCACGGCGGAGGGGTGCAGGTAGGTAGAAGGCGAAATCTCCGCGCGTACCCCAGTGTTTGAACCTCAAGGGTCTGCCGGAACCCGAAATCCGACAGAGCCAAAAGGCGCAAACGGTCCCAGGCCATGGTAAGGCGACACCCGTGGGAATACCGTGCGTGAGGCCGCAAAGTGATATGAGGTGTTACAGGCTAGATCGGTGTGACTTAGAATCGGGGTCCTGGCAGCTTTGGTATCAGAGCCTGACTGCCTATAGGATTACCAAGCCAAGCTGGTCGAAGTCGTGTCTAGAAATGCTTTAGTTATATAAGGGAATTGATTGTGGATGGGAATGTAAGGCTCTTTTTACTCCTTATCCTCATGACCTTCTGATCTGAGTCATCTTATCTTTCTACGGGGTTAAGAACTAGGCTTCTCTTCTATCTCTCAGGATGACGTGTTTCTAAACCGTAGTTGCCTAGGATTGTTGAGTTCAAGCCTCAGTTCAGTTCCTACTACTTCCATATGTTCATAGCTGGCCTCAGAACCATGATTTTGTGATGTTGGGTGGTTATGCCACCATTTTGCAGGATGTCTCAAATCTTTCTGAGCATTTACAGCCGTTATGCTGTCTGAGTCATCCTAGGTTTCTAAACAATCTGATGCATTTGCAAATCCCTTTCTCCTGTGTTCGATGTCTTTTTGGGCCAGTCTAACCACACTATCCGGTGCGTTGAGGTAATTTATTGCCTCGACATATATGTTGGAGTTATTATTACGAACCTAGGTGTCTTAGAAGATTACCTAGTAATATAGCTATGTTTTGAGTTCCCAGTGTGATCATTCTAGCCACCATCCTCGAAAGCATCCCATGATGCCATTTAGTTA
Organism: Triticum dicoccoides; assembly: GCF_002162155.2. Classification (NCBI taxonomy): domain Eukaryota; kingdom Viridiplantae; phylum Streptophyta; class Magnoliopsida; order Poales; family Poaceae; genus Triticum; species Triticum dicoccoides. The sequence goes on from NC_041382.1 coordinate 449,320,481, forward strand.
GTAGGCCTTCTATTTCTGGGTTTTGAACCTGAGATTCACCCTACTTACTTCATGTCGATAGTGTTTGCTCGTTCCTTTAGGTTATTAGTAACCTTTGCGATAGTCCTCAAGGTCCGTCATATTTCCTTCTTCCAAATACCATGAACCATTAAGGCAGAAGTTCTTTGAACCAAAAGATCACCATTAGAGTACTCCTGAGGAGTTCTCCATTCATAATTGTGATTCTGCCAGTTCTACCTTTCTGCATGGGTTATCCGGAACAAATGTTGAGCTTTGCTCGACATACTAATCTATGCATCTACAACTCAGAAAGATATATGTTCCTTTGAGTTGTCCCTCTTTAGCTATTATCTGACCCTCATCTGTCAATTGTTGGTCAAGAGTAGTTGTGCATTGGTGTTATCGATGCCTATTATTCATGTGATCCGTCAAGCCATTCTATTTCGGAATGACTAGGAGGAACAAACTCCAGTACCTCATCCATATCTAGGATTGGGTCAAAGCAGTTGTATTCCGCAGATCAAAATGCCAATCCAGCTTTTGATTCTGTTCTACCCTGAAGTATTGCCCTCTTTATGTCAGGAATATCATAGCAATTGCACAACCTCCTAGGAACTCTTGATACAGTGATACTTCTCGCCATCATTATTCATTCCTCGGTCCCGTGTTGTTGTAACCGGAATGCCGACAAGTAAACTGTGATGTGTGAAATCTATACTCCTAGCAACCCTGTTGCTTGGTATATAATGGACAATAATCTTATACTTAGCATGTTGATTATTGAATCATCACCCTAAAGTTTATCGTGCTACCTAGTCCTTATTTCCGGTGCACTTTTCAATCAATGAGTTAGGATAGTGTCAATCCTTGCTTATTTGATCATATCATCTTGCCCTAAAAAGCAATATTGATCTTGAGCTTAGTAACATATCGGTGGTTCGTGATTTTCCGAATATCTTATCAGAAGTATTACCTGGTTATCACTTGACCGCTATGTTGAATTCGTGATCAAGTTGATTTTTCTATAAACCGCTATTTCTCCAAGAATTTGTGTTGGATACCCTGAAATAGTTGGTTAAGCTAAATGACAACTTGGAGAGTTGGAATATGATAGCTTGTCTGACTTAGTTCATCCCAAAGGGATATCCTTGTGTTTTGATAGTTGTTCAAGCAAGATGATATCTTCATCAATTGGTCCTCGTGATCAGTTGCTGGGTCTATCATCTTGTCAAAACTTTGACTTGAGTATGGGCTATCGTCAAGTCAAATCAGAACCAACGATGTTTGTAAGGTTGCCTTACTCGTGGTTGACCCCTCGAGCATACACCATTACATCTTTTGGTCTGACCAATGCTATCACCGTGTTCACATGATGGTGGAAGTCTAGTGATATGGAAATTCCGATGAGTTGCTATTGAGCCCATCAATAGCATTTTGTCTCCCCCATGATTCATGTTGAACATCAACCTAGTATTGGAAACTTTGTAAGCAATGCCTTCGTGTTCCGTTCATGAAGCTTATGCTTGGATGGAAGAAGTGACTTCCTCAAATTCATGTGCATTTGGAGCAAGTTGCCTCCATGAGTTCGAGAAAGATTGTTTGGTTTCCTCTGGTACCATCCCAAGTTAGTTATGCATGTGCGAATGTATTATATGGTTTGGTAGATTAATTACCTCCACTCCATATGTATTCCCTAGCACACCAAGCCACTGATTGATTGTTCAAGGAGAAGAAGTTCCTTCTTAAGAGCATGCCTTATGCAAGGACTTTGTTATCCTCGATGATGGTTCCCCACCTGAACTCGATAGTGTTTTTATTATAAGACTACTACGTGGTCATGCTTGTCTGGGACAACATGTTCACATGTGTTAGCAGAACCAACTCATGTTTTGGAGCTTACTACCATAGTCCATTTCCTGAGAATCTCGCAACGCCATCTCATCGATTTGTGTTGCAAACTTCCATTTTCTTCTAGACTCGATGGGTCTGGAATATCCTGTTACCAACCAGATCTGAATCTCAGGCAGATATGATGGTTGGAACTTTTCCAAGATCTATGATGTAGGTCCCCGACAAGGTTGATGTTCTGGCCGACACACCTAGCCAGAAGATCTATCATTGTAGTATCTTGATTGAGCTATTTGACCATCTTCTCCATGCGGATTTAGTGTGACTTATTCTTGAAGTTGTTCCTTAGGGATCCGTTTGCTCTCAGTTCCTTCGATGATTCTATAACCATTGGAACATTGGAAACACTCTCGACTGTTGAGTTCTTCCCCAATTACCAGAATCATTCCCAACATTTGCATTTTGTTCCTAGCCTGCACCCCAGTAGTTGTTGTTCAGGATCATCTTCAAAAGTGGACTTACCATGGGTACCATCCATTTCCGATGATAAGCTAAAAATCATCCATTGCGTTGTCTTGAACAAGGTAGTCCACATCATCCATCCTAGTCGGAGTATGCCATTCTTTCGAACCCCTTCCAACGACCGATTGTTATTACCTCAGGCTGGTATAAAGAGTTTCAATGATCTTTGTATCAAAATTTATTCTTTTTGCCACTTAAGGGAAATGCTCTAGGAGTCACCTTTCCCTAAGGTGTCCCGTTATGGAATCATGGCAATTACCTCCTCGCTACTTTGAAACCATGCACCAACCTACTCCAGCGTGGAATTGTTGCCTACCAATTTGAACCCCTGTCATCTATTACCTCCTGAGGGAGTCCTGGATTAGGGGGTGTTCGGATAGCCGGACTATACCTTCAGCTGGACTCCTGGACTATGAAGATACAAGATTGAAGACTTCGTCCCGTGTCCAGAAGGGACTTTCCTTAGCATGGAAGGAAAGCTTGGCGATACGAATATGTAGATCTCCTACCATTGTAACCAACTTTGTAACCCTAACCCTCTCTGGTGTCTATATAAACCAGAGGGTTTTAGTCCGTAGGACAACATACACAACAACAATCATACCATAGGCTAGCTTCTAGGGTTTAGCCTCTCCGATCTCGTGGTAGATCTACTCTTGTACTACCCATATCATCAATATTAATCAAGCAGGACGTAGGGTTTTACCTCCATCGAGAGGGCCCGGACCTGGGTAAAACTTCGTGTCCCTTGCCTCCTGTTACCATCCGGCCTAGACGCACAGTTCGGGACCCCCTACCCGAGATCCACCGGTTTTGACACCGACATTGGTGCTTTCATTGAGAGTTCCTCTGTGTCGTCGCCGTCAGGCTTGATGGCTCCCACGATCATCGATAGTGATGCGGTCCGGGGTGGAACTTGTCTCCCCGGATAGATCTCTGTCTTTGGCGGCTTTGCACTGCGGGCCAATTCACTTGGCTATCTGGAGCAGATCGAAAGCTATGCCCCTGGCCGTCAGGTCAGATTTGGAAGTTTAAACTACACGGCTGACATCCGCGGGGACTTGATCTTCGACGGATTCGAGCCACTGCCAAACGCGCCGCACTGCCACGACGAGCATGATCTAGCTCTACCACCTAATAGTGCCCTGAAAGCCGCACCCACATCGGCTTCGACCCTTAATTCGGAGCCAACCGCACCGATCGAGGATGGATGGTTGGACGTCGCCTCGGGGGCTGTGATCCTAACGGCAATTGAGCCAAACACCAGCCCTGCACTCCGCGAGACTCATGATGCCAAGGAGCCGGACTCCTCTTCAGACTCCGAGCCATTCGCGCCTCTGCTGATCGAATCCGATTGGGCGCCGATCATGGAGTTTACTGCCGCGGACATCTTTCAGCACTCGCCCTTTGGCAATATTATGAAATCACTAAAGTCTTTCTCTTTATCAGGAGAGCCCTGGTCGGACTACGGTCAGCGAGATTGGGATACAGACGATGAAGAAATTCAAAGCCCACCCACCACCCACTTTGTAGCCACCGTCGACAATTTAACCGACATGCTCGACTTCAACTCCGAAGAAATCGACGGTATGGACGCTGATGAAGGAGACAATGAAGAAGTAGCGCCTATTGGGCCTTGGAACGCCACCTCGTCATATGACGTATACATGGTGGACGCACCAAAAGATGACGACGAGGAGCGGAAGGACGCACCGAAGGCTTGTTCCCTCGAAAAGCAGTCAAAGCGGCGACGCAAGCGCCGCCCCAAATCCCGCCTCGACAGAAATAGCGATCACACAGACCCAGTGCTGGAGCAGGGAGAACCGCTGCCAGACAACGGCAATCTAGATAATCAAACCGAACAAACAAATATCAAGGATAATGGTCCGGACGACATAACACCGGACAGGCACCCGGAGCAGCAGACTGCCCATAAAAGGCTTGTTGCCACCGCGAGGAGTCTGAAAAAGCAGAAGCAAAGGCTCAAGGCCGCGCAAGACACACTCCAAATCAGATGGAGTAAAATACTCAACACAGCAGCAAGGTACGGTGACAATCGCCCCTCCAAGAGCTACCCAAAGCGGAAGCTGCTACCCGAATTCGACGAGGAGGCCTCAGGCCCCCCACAACCAAATATCAAAGCAGCCACCTGGTCGGATAGACGACCCCTCTACCAACACAGAGCGGCATACAACACCGCTCACCATACAACACACAACCAATGCGAGGGCTCGCACCCGAAGGACGGTGCAACAAGATCCATCTATGGACCACGCAAGCGCGCCCCAGCATACAATGCAACACAACAAACATCCGAACAACGCGGTACACCCAGCTACAGGGGTGCTGCACACCCCCTATGTTTCACCGATGAGGTGCTGAACCACGAATTTCCAGAGGGATTCAAGCCCGTAAACATAGAGGCATACGACGGAACAACAGACCCTGGGGTCTGGATTGAGGACTACATCCTTCATATCCATATGGCTCGAGGAGATGATCTCCACGTCATCAAGTACCTACCCCTCAAGCTCAAAGGGCCAGCTCATCACTGGCTCAAAGGCCTCCCCGAAAGCTCCATTGGAAGTTGGGAAGAGCTCGAAGACGCCTTTCGGGCAAATTTTCAAGGGACTTATGTCCGACTCCGGATGCGGACGATTTGAGTCATATAACTCAACAGCCCGGAGAGTCAGCCCGAAAGCTTTGGAACATGTTTCTTACTAAAAAGAACCAGATTGTCGACTGTCCGGACGCCGAAGCCTTAGCAGCTTTCAAGCATAGCATCCGTGACGAATGGCTCGCCAGACACCTCGGCCAAAATAAGCCGAGCACGATGGCCGCATTAACAAACCTCATGACCCGCTTTTGCACGGGTGAGGACAGCTGGCTAGCCAGATGTAGCACCAGCGACCATAGTACATCTGAAGTTAGAGATGGAAACGGGAAATCACGGTGCAACAGCAATAACAAACGCCGGAATAAAGAAGACAACACGAAGGGCACGGCAGTAAATGCCGGATTCAAAAGCTCTTGGCCAGGTCAAAAGCCGCCCCCTAAAGGCACCAGGGATGAATTGTCCAGCCTCAACAAAATTCTGGACCAAGTATGTCAGATTCATAGTACCCCTGGTAAACCTGCTAATCATACCCACAGAGAATGTTGGGTCTTCAAGCAGTCCAGCAAGCTCAACGCCGTACACAAGGGGGAGGATACACCAAGTGAAGATGAGGACGAGCCCCCCAAGCAAGACACGGGGGAACAAAAGAAATTTCCACCAGAAGTCAAAACAGTAAACGTGTTACACGTAATCAAGGGAAAAAACAACGCGGCACTCCCAGGAAAGTATACCCAAGTGCCTGTCACCACGAAGTCCTTCCACTGGTCATCTCAACCGATCACTTTTGACCATCGCGATTACTCAGCAAGTATCCGACACGTAGGATGGGCTGCGCTGGTATTAGACCCAGTAATTGGCGGATATCACTTCACAAGAGTCTTGATGGACGGCGGCACTAGCCTAAACCTAATATATCAGGATACAATCTGCGGGATGGGGTTAGACCCAACACAAATTCGCCATAGCAATACTACCTTTAAAGGAGTAACGCCAGGCCCAGGGGCTCGTTGTACGGGCTCCCTCCTACTACAAGTTATATTCGTCTCCCCCGATAACTTCCATCGCGAGCATTTAACTTTCCACATCGCTCCGTTTCAAAGTGGCTATCAAGCACTGCTCGGACGCGAAGCTTTCGCTCGCTTTAATGCAATACCACACTACGCCTCCCTCACAATCAAGATGTCTGGTCCATGTGGCATCATTACAGTGCACGGAAATATCAAGCGATCTCTACGCGCCGAAGAGAGTGAGGCTGCCTTGGCCGCCGCACACTAAAAGCGCCTGGACAAGCGAAAGCATCCAATAGGTCATCAAGACCTCAGATACAACTAATCAAGTCTGGCGCCACTATTTATATGGAATAAGTGGTCACACCCCTATTTGTCAATACAAGGGGCTCAACGCGCGTAGACAAGTGGCAATTTATTGTGATCTTGAATTATACATGGTTTCTTTAAAAACTATCTTTTTGCACGACAACTTTTTCACTTAACTTCCTCTCTTTTACAGACAATCATCATGCTACACCCGTCCAGGATACGGCACAACGGAGACACAGGCGCAGACGTGCAGCAGGGACTCGCTCCAAGGATTCTTTTTAGATTAAGACCCTGCGTAAACCTTTTTTACTGTCTCTTGTTGATACATATCCACCATTGAGAAGGATGCTGACGTCTTGGCATGTGGCCACGCCAGAACAATGCACGTACCTGGACACAAGGGGCTTCTTACAAAGGCCACTATTTAGGCCCGGTTTATACCAAAAAGACCGAATACCTTAGGGAGTGTTCGGCGTCGCGAGTTTGGCCCTATATGAATCAGCTCCGAATCATTGTCTTTGGTCAAATGTTGGGTTTGCCCGGCTCCTATATTTTGGTGCCTTACGTTCCGCCTTGCCGGCTAAGGTAGCACCAGGAGAACTACTGCGATTGTGCCCTGGTTCATCCGGACGAGCACCTCACTAGAGAAAGCCGAAAACTGACTGTCATGATATAGCGTGAGACTGGTCAACCACTCGATGACCTATGGAAATGTTAGAATTCCTCCGCCTTAACGAAGGGCCGTTTTCCGGCTAGGCATGTACGCACCCCGGAATCGGGATAGTGCGGAGCCACCAGGGGCTATCTAGTAGCCCCACTGTCAAACTCCTATGGCTAAGTGAAAGTGCTAAAGCATTATAGTCCGGTTGCCTCGCTTGCTCCGCTTTTCACCTCCTTAATAGGACCAAGACATTGGGTTAAGTGTGAACACGTGTTTTTGCGAGCACCTCCGCATTATATGCGTGGGGGTTGAAGCCGACGACTGCAATCTTTCAGGTTATAAACATGTATACATAAACGGCCGCCCAGGAGGCATCATATTACTTTCAGGCAAAAGTATAAAAATAGCCTTATAAAAATTTATAAAAACATTTCGCTTACAATGAGATTACATATCACTCAAACATAATATTTTTTGAGCACTGGGTCTCTATCAAACGGGCACCCTCAAGAACTTCTTCAAAGTAGTGCTCGGCAGCCTTTCAACCTATAGTCGAATCCCGCGCTGCAACATTGGTAGCATCCATCTCCGCCCAGTATGCCTTAACACGGGCAAAGGCCATTCGTGCGCCCTCTATGCACGCCGACCACCTCATCGCATTAATGCGCGGCACCACGTCAAGGACCTTCTGCACCAAGCTGAAATAGATGTTCGGTTTTGACCTTTCCGGCCATAGCTGATCCACAACAGACCTCATGGAGAGTCTGGACAACCTATTTAGTTCGGCCCATTCGGCTAATTGGTTAGTCAATAAAAGTGGACGCTCGGGAGAATGGAATTGTCTCCAAAACAGCTGGTCTACTTCACGGTCCGTCTGACCCTGGAAGTACTTGGCCGCATCGGCAGTGCTCGCCGCCAAATCCATATACACATCCTCCAAACTCCACAGCCGATCCAAAGGGGCATACCGTGGATCTCCGAATTTCCTCCGCAACATAAAGGATTTCCCAGCTATAATATCCCCGGCTTCCCGCAGCTCCTCCTTCTTTGCCCTCATAACAGAGCGGAGATCCTTTTTCGTCGCAGCAGCCTTCTCAAGGTCCGATGCCTTCGCTTGGTTTTCCTTTTCAAGAACCCAGCAACGGTCGGCGGCGGCTTTTAATTCTATAACCATCTTGGCCATCTTGTCTCGGGTCTCGCCATGCGCGGCCTTCTCGGCTTGCAACTCTTCGACCGCCTTCACAGCAGCCGCATTACCCAACCTCGCTTGTTCCTTGGCTCGGGCAAGTTCTGCCCGCAAGGCTTCAACAGTGGCAGGTCCATCTGTAGTCACAACATATTAAAGATACTGGCATCATGCTTCTCTTCCTATGGCGTTTACCAGATAATGACACTTACCCTGTGCCTCGTCAAGCCTTTTGTTAACAAGCTCGATGTCGGCGTCTGCCGCATCCAACTGCCGTTCTAAATGGGTAAACTCGCTAGTCCTGCCAGCCACCGGAGCTTCCATCACCTGCACATAGAGGCAGTATGGTTATTTCCTGGGAATATGATCCTCTGTTCGTTGTCGTTCCCGACGACAACCAGAGTCTCAGGGGCTACTATCTACACAGGGCACACCTAGCATGTGCAGGATTATCATACATTCTTTTACGTACCTCAAAGTGTGTCAGTAGACTCATAAAAGCTTCATGCAATCCACTTTCGGCGGACGATATTCTCTCCATCACCGTATTCATCAGCACACGGTGTTCATCTAAGATGGCCGCTCGCCCCACCAACTCCCTCAGAACATCCGATCGCACACTAGACGGTGCCGGACTCTTTTGTCTGCTCTCTTCGGGAGCCGGACACTGGGAGCTTCAGGGGTCAATGGGATTATCTTCTGGCCTCACCGGACTCGGAGAGGCCCTCCGCGATGACACTTCAGGGTCGCCCACTTCTGGAGCGAAGGAGTCCGGAGGAGGCGTTTCGCTCTCCATCATCTCTGGAAGAAGATCCCCCGAAGATGAGCTCATTTGAGAGGGGCTAAGGCCCGAACTGCAAAAATATATGCGGTGGTTATTTTCTCAGAAGAAGAAGATGGCATATCTGTACTATTAAAAGTATTTCGGGTCACTTACGACTCGTGGGAGAATTGATCCCCCCGCGGACTTTGTGCGGCAACAGCGCCCCCCAAGGTAGGACCCTCTGTGGGAGACTTCTTCTCCCGTTTGGAAGCTTCGGCTTCCGAATCCCTGGGTGCAGTCCTTTTCCTCTTCTGGCCGTCTTCCTTCATGGAGACGCTCGCTCCCTCGGCTAGAATGGGCAGCGTTGGGGGCCCGCGTCCGCACGCATTATCCTCCACAGTATCTTCCTTCAAGGGCTCCGGGCAAGGTGCGGTCTGGAGCATCTTTTCCAATACCGGATTTTCCAAACCCTCAAGGAGGGGGGCCGAACACCGAATCAACTTCGCCTTTGTTAGCCAGTCTTGGTCAAAAAGCAAACTTTCAGAAATAACTTCGTAACAAAGGAGAGATAGTATGTTCGGCCGGAAGATGCCTTACCTGTTCCGCGGCACGGTTACTACTCAGGCCCACATCCTCGGTGATTTCCGGACACTCCACCTGAGGTCCGAAGAATGACTTGTACATCTCCTTGTGCGTCAGGCCGAGAAAATTTTAAATGGCACGCGGTCCCTCGGGATTGAACTCCCACAGGCGAAGAGGCCGGCATTTGCAAGGCTGGACTTGACGAACCAGCATAACCTGTATTACCGCAACCAAACCGAAATCTCCATTGAAGAGATCTCGAATGCGGCTTTGCAGTATAGGCACGTCCTTGGCTGGACCCCAGCTCAGACCTCTGCTGATCCATGACATCAGCTGTGGTGGAGGGCCCGAGTGGAAAACAGGGGGGCCGCCCACTTGGCACTTCTAGGAGCCGTGATGTAGAACCACTCTTGTTGCCACAATTCGGACACCTCTGGGATGGAACCTTTGGGCCACGGAGCTCCCATCATCTTGTGTATTGAGGCACCTCCACACGCTGCATGTTGCCCCTCGATCATCTTCGGCTTCACTTCAAAGGTCTTGAGCCATAGGCCAAAGTGAGGGGTAACCCGGAGGAAGGCCTCGCACACGACAATAAATGTCGTGATATGAAGAAAGGAGTCCGGAGCTAGATCATGAAAGTCTAGCCCGTAGTAAAACATCAAACCCCTTACGAAAGGATCCAGAGCAAGGCCTAGACCTCAGAGGAAGTGGGAGACGAACACGACGTTCTTGTTGGGTTCGGGGGTGGGGACGGCCTGCCCTCGGGGAGGCAGCCGATGCAAAATCTCGGCGGTCAGATATCTGGCCTCCCTCAACTTTTTGATGTCTTCTTCCATGACGGAGGAAGGCACCCATCGGCCTTGAAGGCTAGATCCGGACATGACTGAAGGTTCGGAGCACCTGACCCGAACTTCGGGCGTTTGAGCTTGAGGTGGGGGAAGGATTCGATTGAACACGGGAGGGAAAAATAAAAGCCTTGTCCTCTTTATAAAAAGGGTGAATATCAAGCGTCCTCTCCATGTCCGTTTGGACTTGCCTATAATCCAGGAGTCCTAGAAGCGGTTGGGTTACCCACGCCCATATTGATGAGAATCCCGGAATAAGGGGACACGATCTCTGCTTTAACAAGACGTGCCAAGGAAACCGCCTCGCATGACGCGCTGAGGTGGGATAATAAAACGACTCAGATAAAGGCTTGGTCGTGGTGTGTCACACTATGGAATACGTCAGCAGATTAGATTTGTGTAAATATTATTCTCTCTATGGCAATATGTGGAAACTTATTTTGCAGAGCCGAACACTATCTTTGTGTTCAAAATCTTCTATGAAGTGCTTGGAGGAGGAACCCGCCTTGCAATGCCGAAGACAATCTGCGTGCCGGACTAGTCGTCATTGAAGCCTGGTTCAGGGGCTACTGAGGGAGTCCTGGATTAGGGGGTGTTCGGATAGCCGGACTATACCTTCAGCTGGACTCCTGGACTATGAAGATACAAGATTGAAGACTTCGTCCCGTGTCCGTAAGGGACTTTCCTTGGCGTGGAAGGCAAGCTTGGTGATACGGATATGTAGATCTCCTACCATTCTAACCGACTTTGTAACCCTAACCCTCTCTGGTGTCTGTATAAACCGGAGGGTTTTAGTCCGTAGGACGACATACACAACAACAATCATACCATAGGCTAGCTTCTAGGGTTTAGCCTTCGTGGTAGCTCTACTCTTGTACTACCCATATCATCAATATTAATCAAGCAGGACGTAGGGTTTTACCTCCATCAAGAGGGCCCGAACCTGGGTAAAACTTCGTGTCCCTTGCCTCCTGTTACCATCCGGCCTAGACGCACAGTTCGGGACCCCCTACCCGAGATCCGCCGGTTTTGACACCGACACCTCCCATCTCTCTCGATGTGTGTTTTGTGTCTCAGCCCAAGAGATGTTTCAACGTCTCACTCCATGAGTTGATCTTGAGTTTCTCGATCTTTGAGAAGATCGTTTCCTGTAGAGTTTCCTTCCGTCGTCATCGTGTTGGATGAAGATCTCGAAGACAAAGACGTCAAGAGCAATGTGATGCAATATATCGGTATCTTCGAGAAGGGCAGTTGGATCAAGAAGACTGTGATAGTTTTGTGACCCCTCTGTCTTCTTACTCCACTTCTTGAATCTCGGGACGAGATTCTTGTTTAGTGGGGGCGAGTTATCACAACCCTAGCTTAGCCTTTGCTTGTCCTTGCATGATCATCATATCATCATGTTTAATTTTCTCAGAAACTTGAAATGGGGATGACAGAAACCCCCAGCACCACTCAAACCAACTAGGGTTACTAAAATACTTTTTCAATGAACCTGAAATGCCCTTCTAAGATGTTCATCATCTTTGTCTTGGTCTAGAACCTCTGACAATAATGGTGCACACTTTTCTAGGACAATAGAGGCTCACTGAATTAAATCATATAGTATTTGCATTTAAATGCTATAAAATATTTTAAATGCTGAAATAATCATAAACTAAAATGTTTACTGTTGGATACATTATAAACAGTAGCCATGATTAGTTTCATGATTTTTGGAAATGCCCTGGCATTTTTAATAAAGCCCTAAAGTTACAGAAAATAAAAAATAGAAAAAAGGAAAAGAGAGGAAACTACCTGGGTCGTCTTACCTGGCAACCCAACAAACCAGCCCAGCCCACTAGGGGCATCCTTGTCTTCAACCTCTGCCTATTGGCAGAGGCAAGGCCGAGCACGGCGCCACGGCGCGCCACACCGGCAGCTGCCTACCTGGCTCCTCCTCGTCGCGCCCAGACAGCGCCATGACACCCCCTGACCCCCTCTCACTCCCCCTCTGTCGCTGTGGACCCCCTCCCCCAACTTTGCTCCGTCACCCGTGTTCGACCACGGGCACCCGAGAGCGTCGACGAGCACCACCGGGGCCATCGTCCACCCCGCACCTCGCTGATGCTTCCAGAGGAACCGCCATCACCTTATGCATCGTCTGCACCAACCCATTCGACCGCGGGAGCCCTGTAGCGTCGTCCCCGAGCTCATACTCAACATCCGACCGCCGCCTACCTCACCGTCAATTCGCGGCAACCAACGCGTCCCCGGCCCCGCTGTCTGCACCATCCCCCTCCCCGTGAGCTCCTCTTTCTTCGCCCGCTAACCGCATAGCTTCGCTCGCCCTGTAGCTTCGATCCCCACTGTGGTCGAGTTCCGCCGCCGCACAAGCTCGTCGCCGACGAGGCCCCGATGACCATTTGGTCCCGTTCTTGTGCCCGTTGGCTTTGTGCGCGCCCGCTTAAACCGTAGGTGCTACCCATTGAGCCTCTCGTGCACCACGTCGTCGTTTTCATCAACAGCCGAGCTCCGGCGGCCGCCCAGCTCGCTACTGTTGTTGCCACTGACCACCCCAGCTCGCCCCGCGTGCTCCACTAGATGCGCCTCACCACAACGCGTCCGTAGGGCCCAGCCATGCAAGCTCCCATCGCCGGAGATGGCCGGACGAGGAGCGCCACCGCGTTCTGTTAGTGCTGGCGGTTAAACGCCAGTTAGGTGACGTGGCAGGTTAGTTTAGCTACTAACCCCGCGGTTAGCTTAACCCATGTGCCACTGACGGATGGGCCCCACGCCCTAATTGATCCCCGGCATATATACCCTGTTTAACTTAGACTAATCCACTAGGCCCACATGTTAGGTTGACTTTGCTGACGTGGCCATTGACCGGACCCACCTGTCATTGACCCTAGGCAGCATTGTGTCACTGACCAGTGGACCCCACTGGCCAGGTTTGACCAGGACCCGTCTAGTTGACCTGCTGACATCACCTTGACATAGTGCTGACGCAGTAAAGCTCTTTCTGGAATTAAAATAAATCAGAAACTAATTAGAAATTCCAGAAAATAGTATAAACTTCAAAAATTCATATAAATTCAACGGTAACTCAGAATGAAATAATTTATATATGAAAAATGATCAGAAAAATCCAATCTATCCATCTGTACCATTTTCATGCATGTTAGAACAACTTATAGCTGCTGTTTAGGACAAATCATATGAAGGGCATTTAAAACATCACATATGGAGTTTGAATTTGAATCTTTGATTCAAACCAACTCCATTTAACCTGTTGCTAGTTGCATGAGCTCAAATCACAGCATATTGCCATGTCACATTCATGCATCATATTGTTGCATTGCATTGATTGTGTTTCTTCTCTGTTTGTCGGTGTTGTCCCCTCTCGATAGATGTGCTCCGACGATGAGTTCTATGACACCGATGAAGAGCTATATAATCTTCAGAAGTGCCAGGCAAGCAAAACCCCCTTGTTCATCCCGATATAATCCCACACTCTTGCTCGTGCTCTCTTTTACTGCATTAGGACAACAATGTTTCAACTGTTACATGCTGCGGTAGCTGAACCCCTTTCCTCTACATGACCTGTCATTGCCACAGTAAATAGATGAAACCCACTAGCATGAGTAGGAATTGTTTGAGCCCTGATGTGCCTACTCATTCATGCTTGTTGTCATGCCTGCTACTGCTTAGAGTTGAGTCAGGTCTGATTCATCGGGAATGAATTGGAACGTGGTGAACATGTCCTACCGTTGAGAGCTAAGTGTGTGAACACGATTTGGTAAAGGTAGCGGTGAGAGGCCATGTAGGAGTACATGGTGGGTTGTCTCATTGCAGCCGTTCTCAGGAACCGAGTTCTGTGTTTGTGATCCATGAACAGCTACTACCTCACATTGGGTTCCGGTAAATCGGCCCCTCTCGGCTTATTAATCTACTCGATCTATGTCCAGGAGTTGCAACTAGTTTCTGGTGTTTGTAGGTAGTGTTAGTAGTCTACCAAGTGGCACCCGGTACAGGTGGGCTTGGGACAGACTAGGCATAGTGGCACAGTGTACCAAGTGGCACCCGGATGGTGGGCTTGGGAACCCTGCACACATCATTTGGGGCCGTAAGCGACACCTCGGCCGGATCTCCTTGCGGATGGAACCTGAATAGGCGATAAACCTGGACGAGAGACTTGTGAGGTTAGTTAGGTCGTGGCCGACACCCTCGCCCGGCTTCCGCTTGAAGGTTGCCGAGGTACATGACGTGTACAGGGCGATAAGTGGTGAGAGCGTGTGTGAAGAAGTACACCCCTGCAGGGTTATCATTATCTATTCGAATAGCCGGATTCCTCGGATATGGAAACTTGGACCCCTTGCATAGTTCATAGACAAGTGAAAGTGGATACTCTAAAATGCGCAAGATAAGTGTGAGTGCTATGGATGGCTTTCTCGCAGGGAGACGGGAGAGGATCCATAGTGGTGTATTGGTATGGTGAATTTGTGGACTCGTGTGCGCCACCTCAAAAGAGTTACTTGCAGTCGTAGTTCAGGTTAGCCACTGAGTCAAAGCTGGCTTGCTGCAGTTAAACTCCACCACCCCCTTTGTTGATACCGATGCATATGTAGCTAGTTCTGATGTAAGTCTTGCTGGGTACATTTGTACTCACGTTTGCCTATTTTATGTTTTGCAGAGAGATGTTAGTCTCGCTAGTAGTTCCGTCTGGACTTCGACGTTTAGCTTGATACCTCAGCTACGATCTTGTACCCTTGGGAGGGTCTTGTAGATAGTCAGGCTTTTCAGCCTTCTTCATTTGTAGTTGTCTGTACTCAGAAATGTATTGCTTTCGCTTGTTGCTTGTATGCTCTGTATGTGGGGTCATGAGATCCATGTTTGTAATATCTCGCTCCTCGGAGCCTATTGAATAAATCCTTGAGTCGTAGAGTTATGTTGTGATGCCATGTTGTATTTACACATATCGAGCATATTGGGTGTATGATTGAAATGCCTGGTATGTGTCGGATCCGACAACCTAGTTCTTTATCCTTGGTAGCCTCTCTTATGGGGAAATGTAGTCTTGTGCTTCCATGAGCCATAGTAGTCCGCTACAGCCCGGTTCACCGGAGTCCTGCTAGCCCAGCACTACTGCTCCGGAGCACTTAACTGGCCGGCATGTGATTCACTTTGTTCCTGTGTCTGTCTCTTCGAGGAAATGTCACGCGGTGACATCCGGAGTCCTGCCTAGCCTGCTACAGCCCGGGTTCCCGGAGTCCTATTAGCCCAGTGCTATAGCCCGGATTCACACGTTGCAGACCGACATGCTCGATGTTGATTCATGTATGCCTGTCCCCGTAAGTTAGTGCCACTTTGGGTTCACGACTAGTAATGTCGGCTCGGGTTCTCTGTCATATGGATGCTAGTGACACTATCATATACGTGAGCCAAAAGGTGCAAACGGTCCCGGGCCATGGTAAGGCGACACCCGTGGGAATACCGTGCGTGAGGCCGCAAAGTGATATGAGGTGTTACAGGCTAGATCGGTGTGACTTAGAATCGGGGTCCTGACAGCTTTGCCAATACGATAAGCCGAGTGGGCATCTTGGCTGTGATTCTATTTTGACCTTGTGCACTCTCAACTTCTTTTCTTCAGATTTGGCACTTTGACTCTCAATAATTGGTTGCTTCGTCTCATTGCCTTTAGTAGCCAATGTCAACACTTTAATTGGCTCTTTTTCATTTGAGATCAAATCCGAAGTTGCACTCTTACGTCCATCTCTTTTAACACGGTAAACTTGCTTGACCACCTCTTTCTTCTTCTTTGAGCTCTGGACTGATTCCTTATGATTGAAACGGTCTTTAACATGTGATTGTTCAAATGTTGATCTTCTCGGAGCTGCATAATATTGATGAGATGGTCTAAAATAAGATGGAGAATGTGCCCTTGTATCATACCTGTCCCATGATGGATATGAATCTACATGAGCATAGGGAGAAATCCAGGACACTGGCATTGGCGGCCCAAAATAAGGATATGAATATGTTGCATGAAAATTTTCACTTTTCCAATACCGATCCTCATATTTTTGCCTTGGGGGTGATCTTGATGCTTTTGCATTAGTTGGCCGATAAGCACTTTTCTCTTCACTCCTATTTTGATATTTATCTAATAATTGTGCAAAAGTGACCTTGAATTTCTTGCACTTGTGCTTATTGCGGCTTTTGTTTCCTTTGGTTGTGCTTGCACCAATCTCTGAATTTTCTTGCTGCCCCCCAGATCCTTGGCGTCTCCATTGTAGCTTCGGTGGAATTTTCGCCCTCAAGATTATGTTCATTATGCTCTTCAACAACTTCTTTATGCTTAATCCCATCACCTGCAGTTTTTACCTTCTCTTTAAATGGATCGGCTTGAAGTAGCTGATGCAAAAACTTTCTGCCATCGGGGCCAATCGGAATAGACTGGTGATCTCTTGGTGTCTCAACAAATTTCAATCGTCCTTTATCAATGGCCGATTTAACTATTTGATAAAACATGTTGCAATCCTCAAAATTATGCTTGAACGAATCATGCAACTTACAATACATTCGTCCCTAGACAGATGGCTCAACATGGTGATCAAGAATTCTAATAAATTATTTCTCAACACCAAATTAAATATTTGATCGCACATGCTTGATTTCAAGGTAAACTTTGTATTATCTATCCAATCTTGTTGTGAGAACGGCTTTGGAGTTAAGCAAACGAATGGTTCAGATTTTGCATCACCCCATTCGGCTATGCATTGTGTTTTTCACTCTATCTCCAATGTCTTTGGATAAGAAACTATACTGGCATCGGTTTAATCAGAGGATTTTAACCTTGGCTTTAAATTTCTGAAATGAAAATAGTTAGAACATACATGTCTCAATTGAGACCAAGTGTAAGCCAAGTAAGAAATAAGCAAAGCTACCCAATTAGATATGAACTTTAAATAAAGCAATGGGAAAAGCTTTGGCTGCAGTAATAAGTCACTATTGGTCTCTTTGAATGGTACAATATATTGACCGATATGCTTAGTAAAATTTTTGTTGCTAACAAGTAAATTTCCCTTCTTTAGTGGTCTTTGAAAATTGCTTATTAGAATTTTTCTAATAGATGCATCACCAATAAAGTTGTGACCAAATCTAAAAATAGGTAAATTACTTGCTAGACATACCTCTTCAAATATGTTGGGAGAGCATGATGATTGCATATGATGAATAATATTGTGCTTTTCTTCTGGATGACTTCCCAACACCATGTCACAATTTTCTTCTTGATTTCGTGCATCATAAATTTGAAGATCTTTGTCAACCGAACTTTGTTCGGCTACTTTCTCTTGTCCTTGAAACTTGTCAATTTCTATGGCACGAAACTCATAGGGCAGGAAGTAGGTTCCATTAACTTCAGAAAAATCAAACATGGTTGTTTTGCTATGCTTCCCATGCCCTTTATCAATAATGCTTGTCTCTTTGGATTTGATGGATTCGGAATATATACTACTTGATTCAGCTTTTTCAACTGAAGCACTTTTAGTTTCCGAATCATCATTCTTTTTGCCGGTTATATCAATTGGCAAGGCTTCTTTTCTTTGAGCCAATTCCCTATCAATTCTCTCTTGGCGAAGTACCTGCACCTTATCGCGCAAAGCTTTAACTCCCCTCTCAATTCCAGCCTGCTCTAGATTAGTTTGCCTCCCAATGCTTTTAGAATCTTTCAGCAATGAAGTGTTAGTGTTGCCGAAATTTTGCAATTGTGTATGGGGTGTATAATATGATGTGGTACTAGGTGGAGGTGTATGCAGTGCTGTATAACCATATGCTCTCTCACCAATTATATCAATTGATGAAGTTTCATCTTCTTGCAAAATTCTAGCCTTTATTGCAGCATAATCAGGATACAACCCCTTTTTATATTGTTCAAGGCAAAGAGAACTAATCCTCTTATTTTGTGTCAAGCTCTTTTTTAACGCAGCCACAACCACTTCTGTAAGAGATTGCTCTGCAATACTTTCTGATTCTTTCGGCAATGATTCGTGAGTGTTGCCGAAATTCTTGAATTGCGTAGAGTATGCATTATATGCTACAGTATTTGATGATGACACATGTGTTCCTGTAAAATTTTCAGTTATTCGGCTATGACCATGAAGATGCGGGGCCGAATTATGAACATCTACAGTTGCATACGGTGCTG
This sequence comes from Triticum dicoccoides, assembly GCF_002162155.2. Lineage (NCBI taxonomy): Eukaryota > Viridiplantae > Streptophyta > Magnoliopsida > Poales > Poaceae > Triticum > Triticum dicoccoides. Next base: position 449,339,018 of record NC_041382.1, read on the forward strand.
AAAAATTACTAACATGAGATGTAGCATATGATGGTTGAGAGTAACTGGCTGAATAGCTAGTAGTAGCATGGCCAATTCTCCCATCGATCGGCAAGGTTGGATTCACATATTGAAAATTAGTTGCTGATGAATAAAAATGTGAAACACTTTCTCGTATGCTATTGGAAATTTGGACATGAGGTGTTTCAAATTGATTAACCAAACCCATCATGTTGTTCATCGGCATATGGATTTGTGGGGTTGCCGATGGATGAGAGTTTGGATACATATGTTGTACGTTGCTAAAATCATAAGAATTTGAAGCATGAAGATTGCTTTGCATCGGCCTTGCGCATAATTAGATGCATGATTAATAAAACTAGGGCTAGCCGATACATTATGCTCATTAGGTGATCCAGCAACAACATATAGATTATTTGCATCTACAAAGGGGAATTGGGTATTCATATTACCTTTGTAGATTGCAGCAACTTGATGACGATCTCTTCGTAGCAAGAACGGGCTGGAGACCGTTCAAAGCTTCGTCCCCAGTGGAGTCGCCAAAAAGTGTGTTCGCACACAAACACGTCACCGTGTACCCTCGACGCCGGGGGTGATGCACCGTAGCTCAAGTCGAAGGAGACCCGTCCGGAAGGGCAGTACGCAAGCAATCCAGCGGGTGCTTTTGAGGACCCGAAACCCCACACGCCCGGGAGGGACCCCATCAGGGTGCGTAGAAGCTATGGGCTGCCCTAGGTCGACCTGATCGCCCCTAGGTCCTCGAGGTTCACCGGCCTGTAACAAGAAGAACAAACGAAGAACGAGGAAGAAGAAGAACTAGGGTTAGGGAGAAAAGATAAAAGATAGAAAGTGGTAGATGATTTGATCGATTGTGTGTTGTTCAATTGGCCGTCAGCCCTTAGATATATAAGAGGTGGCTGCACTTCCCGTGCAAGGAAAAGGCTTGGATTCACTTCGAGAACCCTAGTCAAATTCGGATTGGTTTTATCCGAACTTTCCAAAACTGTTCGGTTTAAACTGTTTGCACTTTGCGGGTCATTTTTGTGACGGTAAACAATCTCGGATGAAAACGAGCCCAAGAGAAATCTTAACCGTTTCGACGAGACGAACAACTTTCATGTTGAAATTTTTTTGATCAGAGGTCATCTTGAGGGTCAAATCGGTCTCGCAAAATAGGCTATTCTCTCGCGCTACCCATCAGACATGTGTCTGGTGGGGCGCGCCACATCTCGCCTCGTGACAGTGTTGCACTCCGGTTGCTGTAACTTTTGTATACGAACTCGGATTTGGACGATATTTATATCAAAATCGACCGTTTCGACGATACGAAGACAACTCGTGTAGGTCATTTTTCTATTTGAGGTCGTCTTAGGGGCTTAATCGGCCAAACTGTACTCTGAATATAAGATTTTAGTACTTTGAGCATAGTTTCGGCCTTCGAGATGAAATCGGACGACGATGACCCAAACTTCAAAGATGTTCATGTAGATCACTTCTCCATTTGAGGCCATGTTAAATAAGTTCTTGACCGTGCCAAAATCTGATGTCAACAACGTGTTTGTCACAGTAGGTCGCGTTTTTTGTCATGCATGTACATCCAATGACAAATTTATGACAGAATCAAGATAGTCATACATGTGCTGTCGTAGAAGTGTTCCATGACATTGCCAAAATTATCATCATGGAAGTGTCCACTTCCATGACGATAAATCGCGCGTCACAGAAGTGCTTTCGTCAAGGGTGACCGACACGTGGCATCCACCGTAACGGAACGCCGTTAAGCTATCGGGTCAGATTTTGGATCCGATAGCCCGTTAACAGCCACGACCGATGCCGATTTTCCACGTGTAAAGTTCTCATTGGCTGACGGATCCACGCGTCAGCCCCGCGTTGGCACAGGTGTCACTCATCCAACTGTCGAGATGGGACTATGATATGTTGACACGTGGACCTGCCCAAAAGTGGCCCACAAAGATTAAATGGGCCGGCCCAACCGAAGGCCCATAAGATTTAGCGGACCATAATGGGCCGGCCCAGCTAAAGACCCACAAAATTTAGCGGACCATAATGGGCCGGCCCAGCTAAAGGCCCACATGATTTTGCAGACCATAATGGGCCGAGCCAGCTAAAGGCCCACAAGATTTTGCGGACCACAATGGACGGCCCAGCTAAAGGCCCACTGGATTCTGCCGACCATAATGGGCCGGCCCAGCTAAAGGCCCAACATTCTCTATCAAATCGGCCCGTCAACGGCCTGTCCTAAACTTGTCATCAACGCGGCCCATGGTCACTTCTGGCCCGTTAACAGTCCGCTAAGTAATTGGGCCGAATTACGGCCCGGTGTATTTCCGGCCTATTAAAGGTCCGGCTTCATTTGGGCCCATTTACAGGTCATCAAAACTTTCGGCCCATAAACGACCGGGAAGGATTTGGGTCATATTCGGCCATGTCTGACATTCGGCCTGTTAGAGGCCCACTATAGCTTTGGGCCACTTTCGGCCTGTTGTCATTTTCGGCCTGTTAACGCCGGACGTAAACCATGGGCCATATGTGGCCCAACATCATATCGGGCCCATTAACGGCCCATATAAAAATGACGATAATCTAGCCCGACCGAAGTTCCGGCCTGTTAAAGGCCCGTGTATTAGGTCGGCGCATTTACGGCCAGTGGGTTATTTGGCACAATCAGGGCCCAATCTCACTTTCGGTGTATTAAAGGCCCCTGTATTTTATGGGCTCGAGATATTTACACCTGTAAACGGCCTATCTTTACTGAGGGCCCAAATTATGTTTAGGCCTGTTAAAGGCCCACTATGGGCACAGGCCTACCAGAAAAATATGAAAGCTTATGCTGATTTAGGCCCAAATATTTTTAGTGGGCTACATGCCAATTTCGGCCCGTAATCGTTAGCCCAATTGGAATGGGCCCGACGAATGTTGGCATGTTGGGCTCCTACGAAGGTTTTGGCCGAATACATTACTAAGATAAACCTACACTATACAAAAATAGCATCGTAATTACTGCAGCCTGAGGCAGCATCATAAATGTTGTATCACAACAAAATAAATTCCAACCATACAACAAAAGGCCTGTTGGCATAAAGTTTACAGTCCTTCCAGATAAAAGCACCATCAGATGTATAGAAGCACAAATCATTTGACCTGAGTGCTAATGTTTCAGGCTGTAGAATCTGATGGAGCAGCACGATCTCCACCTTTTTCCGCCATTGCTCTTGAACAATGAAGCGAATGTCTGATAGTCTGGTTTCAAAACCATTCATATCTTGACGACATTTCTCAACCACTATTCTTGTTTCCGAAACAACGTCCATTAGGAATTGGACTTGTGTCTGGAGCACAGATATATCACTCTGTCTAGCAGGAAGATTTTGTTAAGTAGGCAATTTGGACGAGGTTACCTTGACAACCAACCCAGAATTACGCAGGAAGGTGCTTTTTGCACTGTTAGTGGAGAGATACTGACGCACTGCAGCAAGAGGTGACATTGTGCCTGTAGCAGCCTCGTCACCTTCAGGTGGTTGTGGCTGTTCAATCATTTGTTCCATAGCTTCCTGAAAGTTTGAACTTGTAGATTAGTGTACCAGATAAGTTACTAATGAGACAAAAACAAACAAAGTTGGTTAAACGTTTATACATAACTTATTTTGGTGAACTACTGTAATACATTAGCATGTATTGTAGTGCCAACTACATAATAAAATCACTTTCAGAACATATGTCCATGTAGCATGCCTACTGTATTGTCTATTCCTCACATTCGTTGACATCTAAGGATAAAGAGACATGGTTTAAAGTAGGATGAACATAGTATGACATCATTCATATCATGGGCAAACAGATATAAAACAAACAGGCTATTTTATCATTGTGTGCGCACGTGAACATAACAACTAGATTACAGATCAAGACCAAAAGAATATCCTTCATCTCTTTTAAACCATGTAAGGTGAAATGATACGTTAAGACAACTGTGAATAAAAGTGAACAGAGTAACTGACATTGGCTGCAAACGAAGTAGTTAAATGAACACATCACAGTACCAATCAGTTCAAGGCAGGAGGAGTAAGGACTTACAACAGCGGCTTGAACTGGTGTGCCCATGCCCTTCATCTTGCTGGTGTGGCAATCCTTGAAGATTTTCACTACATTCGGTCCAGGTTCTTTTTGGTCCACACGGGATTTCCTCTGTATTTGGAACAAGTCAATATAGATACGATAATATGGCACAAAAAAAGAAGGAAGTAGCAGCTATTTAAAAGAGCCTCACAGTGTGCAATATAGCTACGAGATCCTGTGGTTTGTTGGAATTTCACTTTAGAACGGTTAGTTTTGTTCTTCAAACAATTAGCCTAGAAGAAGATACACTTGTAAGGCACATACATAAATACAAGTTCAATATGTGGTCTGATCAAATACATATAGCCTACTTGGTACTTTGGATCAGACCAGTGTTTAACAAGGGCTGTCCAGTCTTCATCTGTAATATATTCCACTGGAGATGTTTGGGCAATTTCATTGTTAGCCTTGCCTTCAAAGTGATATTTTCTAAGGTGGTACCGATACTGTCGCAGAGCAGACTTAAAAACATGAGTGCATGCTTGTCTAGTTGCATCATCTTTCAGATCTAACTTGAACCTCATCTGTTGAAAAAAGAATGTGAGTCTTATTAGGAGGAAGCTAGAAAGTATGGGACAGAGCAAGATAATATTACTAATTGTGATGAATAACATTACTTACGGATAAATGGTCAAGGAAGGTGTTAAACTGGGTATTGTCTTTCTCATTCCTGTACTGGATCCACGTTGGGAGGATACGTGCATGACACCTAACGGCAACAGCTGCCTCTGATACTAACTTGGCTGACTCTGTAGCATCATGTGGCCTTTTTAAACCTGCCCCAAAATGGATCTCCATTCTTCCTCCTTTAGATTTTGTTAATCTGTCAAGCATTATCCCTGATGTCTGTTTCCGCTTGCACCGTGGTGCTAGTTCAACAACGAATATGGAAAGTGTTAGTGTACATCAAACTGTGAGAGTACATATAGAGGAGCATGCAACTGCAACTTGACTCGGTCAGGTACCGTCTTGGTGTTGATGCTCATGAGGTTCATCTGATCTTGCCAATTCCTATTGTGTCAGCAGTGCTTTGGAAGTAGTGTTAGGTGTGAAGGCAACTTGGGAACTGGCTAGTTCTGGAGCAAACAAACGAGTAACTGGTTGAGATGCTGGTATAGTTGAAGCGGATGCTGCAGCTGGTGGAGCGGGTGATACTGTGTTTGTAGATTTAGCCGGTGGACTTGGACCTTCTACTGCACTATAAGTACCAGCAGAATCTCGACGGCAGAACCTTTTCCGTTTCACCCGACGAGTAACAACACTCCCTACTATATTATTTTCCTTGCTCTTTTTTGACTTTGCCATGTCAAGCTGTACCCACAACACAAAAGAATAAAATCACTCTTCAGAACTCATTGATGCATGATACAGACAAGCAATACTTTGATGTAAGACAACCGTATGAGGATGGAATATGTAAGAAAAATAGGACGGCATGACATATTCACAGCTACGATGTGCAAACTAAGTAGAAGTATTTTCAAGAAAATAGAAGTAATGCAAGCTAGACACCATATGAAAGATGCAACCAATATTACTCTGCCAAGTTAAAAGTGTCTTGTCATAAGTGGCAATTCGAAAAATTAGAAGCAGTACAACATAGAAATCAATGCAAGATGCAACCACTATTAAATTGCCATGTTAAAAGCGTCCAATCATGAGTGACTGATGTGGGATACACAACAGTAGTACTTTGATGTAAGAACATGGTATGATAGATAGATGCAGTGTATTCTAGACACAAAAAGCCATGTCATATGCACATGTATAACGTATAAACTCAGCAAGTGCAATTTAATCAAAATAGAAGAAATACAGGCTAGACAACATATGCAACATGAAACAAATTATCACACTATCAACTTAGAGCAAGCACCTGCGATGGTGGAGTATGGGAGATGAACTCATCATGTAGACTTGGGACTTCAACTTCATTAGCAGTAGCAGTGGCAAATCTAGAGAGTCTCTGTTTGCGTCGGTGCGGAGGACCACCAACATCCCCTAACTTACTATTTTCCTTCCTATTTTCTGATATTGCCTTATGAAGTCAAAACCACAAGAAGATGAATAAAATTAGCTCTGCATAACTGGTTGATGCATGATACAGACGAACACTACTTTGATGTAAGGCAAGCGCAGGATAGGAGGATGGAATATATACAAAAAAAGACAATGTTTCATATTCACACGTACGATAGGAGGATGGAATATGTATGAAAAAACAGTAAGCGGAAGGCATTTCAACAAAATTAGAAGAAATGAAAGCTAGGCACCATATGAACATGCAACCAATATCACTATTAGGTAAAAAGTGTCTCGTCGTAAGTGCCATTTCAAGAAATTAGAAGCAGTACAAGCTAGAAGACAATGCAAGATGCAACCTACATCACAGTCCCAAGTTAAATGTGTCTTATGGGTAAGTGATCGTTGCAGGTATAAGTTGTAAGCTACGCAGATGCAATTCAACATAATCAGAAGCAATACAAACTAGACATCATACAGAAAACGCAACCACGTATAACAGTTCCAAGTAAGAGCAAGCACCTGTGATGGTGGAGTAGGGGAGATGTGCTCATCATGTACACGTATGTTCTAGAAACAGGAACACGTGTCATATTCACAGGCATTATGTGTAAAGTAAGTAGATGCAATTCAAGTTAGAAGCAATACAAGCTAGACATTATACGCAACATGCAACCACATATAATAGTGTCAAGTTAGAGCAAGCACCTGTGATGTTGGAGTAGGGGATATGTGCTCATCATCTACACAGCTACGTTGTCTGTCTAGCCTTGTGTTGTCTTTGAATCTTGTTGGGAGGATGGCAGAGTAGAATCTGTAGAGACCCCCTGTTTGAGTTGCTCCGAAGGACCACCATCATCCACTGCCAGACTAATTTCCTTTAGCTGTAATGATTTTGCATTGTGAAGTCAAACCGATAAGAAAAAGGAATAAAATTCGCTCTTCAGAACTCATTCATGCATGATATTGACGAACACTACTCGGATGAAAGGGAAACAGATGATGCGAGGATGGAATATGTATGAAAGACAGATGGTGTGACATATTCACACCTATGATGTGGTAACTAAGCAGAAGGCATTTCAACAAATTAGAAGCACTGCAAGCTAGACACCATATGAAAGATGCAACCAATATCACTCTGCCAAGTTCAAACTGTATGGCGTTTCAACAAATTAGAAGCAGACATGCTAGAAATCATATGCAAGACACAACCAATATCACAGTGGCGACTTAAAGGTGCCTTATCATAAGATATAGTATGTACCAAAAACAGGAAAGCGTGTCATATTCACATGTATCATGTGTAAGCTAAGTAGATGCAGTTTACACTAATTAGGAGCAATACGAGCTAGACACCATATGCAACATGCAACCAGATATCACACTGCCAAGTTAGAGCAAGCACCTTGGATGGTGGAGTAGGGGAGCGGAGACTTGGACCTTGTAATGCACTATCAGTACAAGGAGAATCGGTACAGATGCTCCATTTACGTTGCTGCAGAGGACCACCATCATCGCCTTCCTTACTCTTTTCCTTCCTCTTTCTTGATTTTCCCTTGTCAAGTCAAACCCACAAGAAAAAGGAATAAAATTTTCTCTTCAGAACTCATTGATGCATGATACTGACGAACACTACTTTCATGTAAGACGAACTCTACATATCACACTGCCAAGTAAGAGCAAGCACCTGCGATGGTGGTGTGGGGGAATTGCGGTGATCAACTAGAGAGCTACGTTGACTATCTTCATTTAGCCTTGCTGTTTCTTGAGAATCATGTGGGGAGGATGACACTGCACTCTTTAAATGAGTATGGCGTCTCATAGAAACCCACCCGGCTGACTGTCTCATCATAAGTGATTGGTGAGGGATACAAAAGAGCATTAGTTTGATGTATGAACATGGTTAATAGACATATGTAGTATGTATCAAAAACAGGAAGGCATGTCATTATCAAAGGTATAATGTGTAAAGTAAGCATATGCAATTTAACCAAATTGGAAGCAATACAAGCTAGACACCATATGCAACATGCAACCACATTTGACAACGCAAAGTTAAAGTAAGCACCTAGGATGGTTGTGTGTGGCAATTGAGATCATCAACTGCAGAGCTAAGTTTACTGTATCCAACTGCTGACACTGCACTCGTTAGAGCGCTGGAACGCTTAGTGCTTATCTTCGAATTACACTGGAGCGACTTCTGTCTTTTCTTTTCTGCATTCATCAACACTGCGTCAGAGTCTGAAATACCCATGCATAAAAAAACAATAGTGTGAGTATGGGTGAAGTGTGTGCACAATTAGTATAGTGTAAAGGTGGCAGATAGCAGGTCGGTGAGAAATAAATGACGGGAGACATATGATAGCTCTACAACATGCATGGCACACTAAATTACTACAGGATTCTATGAAAATAATAGTCGGCTGAAAGCAAATAGGTCAGTCCATTTTTTCTGCACCGTCTGATGTACAAAGAACGGGTAGATCGCCTTGATCTACCTCCAGCGAGTCAGTGTTGACGATCTTCCTCGAAACGCCAGCAACCATCGGCCCAGTATTCCTCCCCTGCCTGCGCCCTCCCCTCGACCTCACTGCACCGCCGTGCTTGGCACCGCCCCCATCCATCCATTCAAGCCCCGCCGACCTCTAGATCAGGCGCAAGAAGCTCCTGCGCCCATACCCCTATGATAGACACCGATGCGCCGCTTCCCCGGGGAACAGGCGGACTAGGTGCTCCGCGCGCCTAAGCGGGTGCTGCTTCTTTTAATTGTGGTTCGACTGACCCTGAATTGAAATCCAGGCGGGCTACTGACCTCTAGCAAAGGTGAAATAGTAAAAGGGAGGAAACCTTGTGCATTTAGTATCACAAAGAAGATGCAGCAAGAAGCGCTCAACTAGTTTCTTTCGTGGGATGAATACGGTGTGAGCGGAGATGTAAGATTTGCACGAATAAGGGAAGAGGAGTACCTCTTTCTGCTGGCAGTGTTGTGTCCTCCTTCTGTTTTTCCGACGATCTTCTTGTTGTTCGCCGGAAACCAAAAGTTGTGGAGGACGGTGCGGCCTTGGACGAACCCATGGCCAAGTTGTTGAGTGTGGTGTGGTGGCCGTCTGTCGGCGGCAGGGAAGTAGATCCGAGGCGGCGAACGACGGCGTAGCGGGAACAGCTCCGGTGCAGTGGACGGTTGCGACAGTGGAGCCGCAGCAGTGAGGCGCAGGACGACGTGGTCGGTGTGGTTCTGGTACGGCGCATGTCGGTGTCGGCGTCGTGGAGGCAGCTCTGCCTCGGCTTCAGCTTCTAAGTCCTTGAGGGCGTTGCTGTTGCGTATGCGTTGGACGATGACATCGGGGTACCGGCTCCAGCGTGATGGAGGAGGGTGGCGGTGGATTGGCCGCTATGGGGTGGAGGACGGAGGAGGCTGGGGTTTCGCGGCTGGTGGAGAGGGCGTTTTCGCGCCCACGGAGTATGAATGGGGAAACGGAGGGAGGCGGGGAACTAAGGGGGAACAATGCTTCGGTTTGAGACGCGCTTGTTTGAAATTTGGGGAAAGTTACAAATTTCCCCCCATCTAAAATTTCGGACATATTGCGGGTTGGGGGTAGGACAGTCATGTCAGGTGTCCCAAATGTGGGCAGGATAGATTTCGGCCGAGCGCATGGGTAGGCACCCATGGCGTATGAATTCTTCTCTGGCGTCTTGGTGAAGTTACAAACCTACCCCAGTTTAGACCTTTGGACATCGGGCCGATAGGCTACACGGGCCAGAGTCAGGACAGTAATTTCCTACCACCAAAACATTAGTCTCGCGCGGTTTCGGGTGACCAGAGGCCTATTCGGTGCTTCGTTCAATATTTGGGAGCAGAAGCATTAGGCCTCCTTTGGTTTGTAGGATTTTAGTAGGAATTCTATAGGATAGGATTTGCAAAGGAAAAATTCCTTTGAAGCCCTTTGGTTTGTAGGAATGGATTCCTATTCCTATGTAAGATAGGAATCAATCCTTCACGTTTTGGAGGAAAAAAAACATTAGCCTAGACTCAATGGGAAAATCCTATCCTATGCACCAAATGACATCTCTTTCTCTATAGGAATTGACATGCATGTCATCTCACTTCCTATGATTTTTCCTATTCCTATAAAATTCCCATCCTATGAACCAAAGAAGGCCTTAACATTTTCAGTTCTCTTGAATTGAACTTTCAGGATTTTTCAAACTTCACAAATCTTTACTCTTGAAAATCCTAAAGCTATGATTATTTTGGAATGGAGGGGGTACATTTGAATATACATTGTACATGAGTATATATTAAAAAATATGCAACTTACCTCAGTTCATGCATGGTTCCAGATATAATCTCCTTGGTTGCAAAAAAAAGTTAGATATGCGTATGAATATATATAGCATGTTCAAACTCAGAACAAAGATTGATGCCCCCTTTTACATCTGATTTACAAATGCCATTATCTCAGGTTCAAATAGATGAATGCACTTCTTATGAATTCGAATCTTCGAAACCCCCTTTATGTTGAATTCGACATGTATTCTATTTTGTAGCTAGCAATTTGGAATGTATCCATGCAAGTGACAAATGTATAAAGTGCTTCACACTAACAACATGGAGTGCACTAATTAATGTTTATATATGAATTGCAAAAGCATCCATTGCCTGTATTTCAAACCGCTCTCACTCTATGGATCGATAATATGAAATAAACACATGCACATGCTAGAATTCAATTGCAGTTGAAGAAAGAGCCTACTCCTGGTATTGTATATTAGTGATAGCGATGTGTACAAATTACACGTGAATACCATGCATTGTGCGTGTGTGTATACTATCGACGAACTAGCACCCAAGCTTGTATAACATACTAAGGGCCTAGGGTTACAAATCATATATAGTCAGCTTATCACCAGTGGGGATAGAGTCCTCCGTGACTTTGGTAGCTTCGTGTTGTACGCCGAGTCCTCCACATGGGTCTTCGTATAACACGTCTCGGTCCAACCTATATGTGGCGCAGGATGGAACCGACCCATGAGTCTTCATGTTGACCCACCACAACTAGAAATGATGTGCCCACCACACCACACACACAATCGGCCACTAAGAAAATAAGAATATACAATAGTACAATGGTATCTAGCTCACAATACGTCTCCATATTTTGTTGATGACACTGACGGACTTTGAATTTGATGCGTGCTCCGTATTTTGTTAACGACACTTACAGTCATTTTATTTGAAGCGAGAGCACGATATGCTCACTGGACTTCAGAATAAGCTCATCACGGTCACCACTTACATTTTGTCGTGCTAACCAACATGTGGTTGGATGGTTAGAGGACAGTGGTTTCTCGTGCCCACCAAGGTTAAAGTCCCGGTGCTCGCATTTATCTTGTGTTAATTTCTGTATTTTCCGGCGACGTACGTTCAGTGGGAGGGGACGTTCCACTCGACTACGAGGCACCTATGGTGACTTTGTAAAATCTCAAGATCATATATGCTGGCCCACCCTCTCGAAGGTGCTCATAGGGGTAGGGTTCGCGTGTGTGCGCTTATATCGGCGAGTGCTTGCGCGTATATATGAGCCCTTGCGTCTGTACCGTGTTAAACAAATACATATCATGATTATACGGTCACTGGCTCACCCGTACAACTCCATATTTTGTTGATGACACAATCAATTGACCAGTCAAACATTCCACGCGGTGCAACTAATGTTGCACCATCGGGGCGCGTAACCGTGGGGCCCACCTGTCAGCCCATATATGAAAGAAAGAAATGGTAGTTTGAGTCTGTACTGTGTTAATAAAATAGGAGTACATTTTAGGGTGATCATACGGTCACTGGCTCACCATACAGCTCCGTAATTTGTTGATAACACGACCAATTGACTAGTCAAACAGTCCACATTCAGCAGTGCACATTACCATAGGGCCCACCCGTCAGCGCGTATATGAAGGACAGAAATGGTAATAAATTAGTGGTCGGTGGGTATTCGAAGTCATGAGACCTCTGGTTGGCAGTCACCGGCGGTTGGGGGGCGTTCATTGGGCGGTGGGGTGGGGAT
>NC_041382.1:449351510-449394641 GCF_002162155.2 Triticum dicoccoides
GGCTAGAGGGATGGCCGGTGCGGCGGCGGACCGGCGGTGGGGAGTGGTTTTGGGGAGGGCGGGCCAGCCGCGGGCGGCGGGGGCTGACGATTCGGCCGGTGGTGGCTGGCGGCTCAGGGGGGGGGTGGAGTTTGATGATAAACTGGAGGCCCTTGATTTCGTATCCAACTGCTGAAAAATCTAATGACCAGAGATGAAAAAGTCAGTCGACTCACGTGTAGCCTCACCCCGCACGTACACATGCACGCACGCAAGACACACACGCAAGACACGCACACATGTAGGCATGCAACACTGACACGTACACACGCACACATGCTGGCGTGCAACACTGACACGTACACATGCACTCACGAACACACGCACGTACGCACCCATGCATGCAACACTGAAACGTACCCTTGCACGCACACAACACTCGCACGCCTGCATGCACACAGCACACGACGCAAGACACACGTTCAACCTATACGTCCATGCACCCTTTGTTAAGGACATGGATTGTTACAGGTATTAATCAATCTTATCTGTGATAAGCAGAACATTGATGTTTGCAGCGGTCTTTATGAATCACAACGTATCGAACGGGCTATCAACATAGTAGGCTTATCTACATGAAAAAGATGATGTCACACTCAATGAACAATCATCAGTTTATGAAATGCCCGCTTCTGACCGCCCTGGCCCACCAAAGGTTCCTCTGCTGTGCGCTGCCTGCGTTGGGTCACTAACATGCATGCCATGCACCCAAAGAGCCCACATGTCAGTGGAAGAACGGCGCGGTGTCCTAGGTCAGAGTTGAGGGCGCCACTCGCGGCACGCCCGGCTGAACACGCCTCCGTGCCGCATTCAAACGCCTCCATGAAACCCGCCCGTGTGGAAGCCGAGAAACCCACTCTGGACACACGTCCGTTCATGACTGGGCCGATCCCCTATCTCCTCCACCATATTGTCCACTCTTACAATGGCTTACGAAGAGTAGTTATTCCGCATCCAAGCCGGCTGGGTAGCCCGCCGGATATGAGATATGCAGCTCGCTGATCCACCTCCCTCCCCTCGCCCGACGGAGCTAGTTGCCGCCCCAAGCCGGCGTGCGGTTCAGCAACTCGCCGCTCCAGGCCAGCTCGACAAGGAGCAGCGCACGGACGTCGTTGCTGCCGTCCATGCCGCCGCCTGGTACCGCGTCTCCCATTTCTGTGGCCGAGACTCCCATGCCGGCGGCCGCGCCATGCAAGCAGCGACAGAAGCCGGGTGCACGGAGAGCGACGAGTCAGTGGCCAGCGCCTCCGCGTCCATCGCCATCATCGAGGAGAAGTAGAACACGGGAGGCCGCCGCCGCTTGGGTCCCATGAAGGCCACCGCGGAGGCGACGCCGGCGTACACAGTAGGTGTCTTGCCGGATCCCTTTTTTGCGAGGACATTCGTCGACCCCACATGGGCTCCACGGAAGAGGGGAATGTTAGGATGAACTTGAGCTGGTGCCGGCCATGGCGAAGTAGTGGCCGGTGATGAACTCGAACCGGTGCCGGCCACCATCATCTTCGGCACCAGCCAATGATATCAGTTGGGCAGTGGGGAAGCAAGCCGTCCTTTGCGCTGAAGCATATACCTCCGAGGCTCCCGGCAGTCCGGTGATCATGCTGCCAGATATGAGGAACACAAATCGATCGGTGGGCGACCATTTAGGCCAGGTATGTCAGGACCCCGATTCCAAATCACATCGATCTAGCCGGTAACACCTCATATCACATTGTGGCCTCACGCACGGTACCCCACGGGTGTCGCCTTACCATGGACCGGGACCGTTTGCGCATTTTGGCTCACGTATATGATAGTGTCGCTAGCATCCATATGACAGAGAACCCGGGCCGACATTGCTAGTCGTGAACCCAAAGCGGCACAGACCTATGGAGACAGGCATACATGAATCACATCGAGCATGTTGGTCATCAGCAAGTGAATCCGGGCTGTAGCACTGGGCTAACAGGACTCCGGGGAACCCGGGCTGTAGCAGGCTAGGCAGGACTCCGGATGTCACCGCATGACATTTCCCCGAAGGGACAGACATAGGAACGAAGTGAAACACATGCCGGCCAGTCAAGTGTCCTGAGCAGTAGTGCTGGGCTAGCACGACTCCGGTGAACCGGGCTGTAGCGGACTACTATATCTCAAGGAACACTAGACTACATTTCCCCATAAGAAAGGCTACCAAGGATAAACAACTAGATTGTCGGATCCCACTCATACCAAGCATTTCAATCATACACACAATATGCCCGATATGAGTACATACAACATGGCATCACAACAAAACTCTACAACTCAAGTACTTTATTTAAAGGCTCCAGAGAGCCATACATAACAAGTTCATATAGGTAGGGGTCACATGACCCGACACTCAAGTCATACAAGCATACAAGCACAAGCGGAAGTAAATAGTCTGAGTACAGACACTAGAAAGCAAGAAGGCTTCCGAAGCCTGTCTATCTACATAGGGCCCTCCATGGCCAGGATCACCACCAGGGTGGCTAGTCACTCGTCGACATCAAGGTCTATGTAGAACCCATCGGAGGGGCCGGTGTTGTCGTCTGAAAAAAGTAATTAAGCAAACATGAGTACAAAGGTACTCAGCAAGTCTTACAACAGAACCTACTATACATGCTCATTCTCAATAAGGTGGTGGGGTTATTGCAGCAAGCCAGCTTTGACTCTTGGCTAGGCTATCCTACGGAACTCCACTAGTAAAATAGTTTTCGCACACGAGTCCACTACTCACCAACACAATACTCCACCGGGGATCCTCCCTCGTCATCCTACGAGAGGGTCATCCTCGGTACTCACACTTATATTGAGTCTTTTAGTAGTAACCATTAACTTGTCTATGAACTGTATAGGCAACCAAGTAGTCCTTTACCGCGGATGCGACTATTAGAATAATTTATACCCTGCAGGGGTGTACTTCGTCACACATGTTTCCACCACTTAGCGTCTGCACACGACATGTGCTCGGCAGACTTCAAGCGAAAACCAACGTGGGTGTAGACCACGACCTGACTAACCGCACAAGTCTCTATTCCAGGTTTATCGCCTATTCAGGTGTCCTCAACGGCCCCAAACAATGTGTACAGGGTCCCGAGACGCCAAACGGGCGCCCGGCATACCCGGCCACAGTGTATCTACCGCATCATAGCCCACCCCTAGGGTCAGCGCTACGCACGGCCGCCAACACATAACCTACAAACACCAGAAACTAGTTGCAACTCCTGGACAGAGGGCGAGAGAGGTCAGTAAGTCGAGCGGGGTCATATTTCAGGGCCCAATGTGTGGTAGTAGCTGAATCTTAAATCACGCATACAGATCTCAGTTCTTATGGACGGCCTCAATGAAACAACCCACCATGTACTCCTACATGTCCTCTCATCAATACCTTTACCAACACATGTTCAACCCATCCCTCATATTACCTACATAATCATTTCACTCTAGCCCATCACCCAGATGAACCAGACCCGACACAACTCTAAGCATAGCAGGCATAGCAAGGTAGGAATCACATACATGGCTCAATCAACTCCTACACATGCTAGTGGGTTTCATCTAGTTACTATGGTAATGACAGGTCATGCAGAGGATAAGGGTTCAACTACCGTAGCACACAGCAGTTTGAATCGCGTTGCCTTAATGCAGTAAGCAAGAGCAGAAGCGAGAACATGGGTTTGTATCAGAATGATCAATGGGTTGCTTGCCTGTTGTAGTGGTAGTAGGGTACTGCCCTTCAGACGGATACTCGGGGTTATCCTCGGAGGCAGAACCTACCACGAAAGACACATCGAACATAATCAACACATGGAAATATGCAACAATATGATGCATGCTATGACATGGCAAATTGAATGTGTCTTGGCCTAATGCAAGCTAAAACAGAAAGGTATGAACCCATTTGAATCAAAGATTCAAATGATAGCTCATTTAACTTAGCCTTATTAGTGCATCATCTTATATTTCTTAAACAGCAAGGTTATCTTGTTTTGTCATGCATGAAACCACTACAGATGGATAGATTGAATTTTTCTGATCATTTTTCATATATAAAGCTTTGCATTTGGAGCTATGGTTGATTTTCTATGATTTTTAGAAGTTTTGGCTATTTTCTGGAATATCCTATTAAAGAATAAATCTAGTAATTGAATTAATGCGTCAGCATGACATAGGTGTGACGTCAGCGGGTCAACTGGGTCGGCCAGGTCAAACCTGACTGGTGGGCCCTGTCTGTTAGTGACTCAGCTAATTAACATAATTAAATTAACACTAATTAGCTGTTAGTGGGGCCTGGGCCCCATGTCAGTGACTAAACTAATTAAAATTAGTTAAAACTAATCCTAAACTAATTAGCAGACCGGCCCCACCTATCATAGACTCAGGGGGGTCAACCTAGGCCCACACAGGGTCAAACAGGGTCAACTCACCGGCATCTAGCCGCCGGCGAGGCCAGACGCGGCGGAGCAGCGCGGGATTTGCACTCCGGCGACCAAAAGGATGGCGGAGACTATCTACGTGATGCAGGAAGGAAGCCACGTCGAGTGGTGGTAGTGCGTGGAGCTAGGGTGGCCGTAAACATCGCCGTCGACGAGTTTGGCGGCGGCCGGAGCTCGGGTTAGGTCGAGCTAGTCGCTAGGGGGCACGGGGAGGCGCGTGGATTGGTGCGTTGAGCTCCTGGAGGTGCGGTAGGACTAGTGGACAGGGTGGCGCGGCCATTGGGTGGCCGGAGCCTCGTCGGCGACGAGCTCCACGGCGGTGCGTGCGGGTGATCTACATGCAGTCGTTACGGGGCTCGAGAGAGAGAGAACGGAGAGGGTGGGGAGGTGGCTGAGCTCATGGGGGTCTCGTCGAGGCAGTCGGAGAGGTCGGGGATGAACTGATGCGGCGGGGGCGGCGAAAGGGATCTCCGATGGCCGGAGTTGAGGGCGAGCTCGGTGCAGCGTCTCCGCGGCGAGCGAGCGCTCGGGGCTCGACCCACTCGATGTAATCGACGATGGCGGAGTTCGTGGACACGATGACGTGGCGCGAGGACGACAGAGGGCACGGCTACAACAACGGTGCGGTGACAAGGGCGTCGGCCATGGTGGGGAACGGCGAAGGAAGGGAGACAGGGGGATGGCGTGTCCAGGGGCTTCGGGGTGCGACGTGGAGGCGTCCAGGGCGCGGGCGGCAAGCAGGTGATGCCGTGGCGAGCTCGGGCACGCCGGCGTCACCTCCCTGCCTGCCTGGCGGGGAAGAAGCAGCTGGCTGGCGCGGGCCAGCACAGTGCTGGGCTGCCAGGTGGTCCGGCTTGTGAGTTAGCTGGGCTGCGCCAGGTAAGTTTCTCTCTTTTTTTTCTGTTTTCTTATTTATTCTATTATTTCTGTAGCTTCATGGCTTTATTAAAAATGCCAGGGCATTTCCATAAATCATAAAATTAATCATGGCTACTGCTTAGAATATATCCAACAGCAAACATTTTAGTTTATGATTATTTGAGCATTTAAAATATTTTATAGCATTTAAATGCCCAAATGCAAATACCATAAGGATTAATCCAATGGCCTTAGATGTCCTAGAAAATGTGCACCATTTTTGTCAAAGGTTTTAACCCAAAACAAAAAGGGTGGGCTTTTTACAAGGGCATTTCAGGTTCATTGAAAAAGTTTTTAGTAAACCCTAGTTGTTCCAGGGGGGTGCTGGGGGTTCTGTCTTCCCCATTTCAAATTTAAGAGGAATTTAAACATGATGCACACTCTAATGCTTGAACTAGCTAGGGTGTGACAACTCACCCCCACTCAAAAGAATCTCGTCCCGAGATTTAGGATCCTCCGGAAAGAAGGTGGGGTACTCGAGTCGAAGGAGATCCTCCCTTTCCCAAGTGGCTTCTTTCTCGGAATGGTGTGACCATTGAACCTTGAGAAACTTGATATTATGACGTCGAGTGGTACGCTCGGCTTGATCAAGGATACGAACGGGATATTCTCGATATGAGAGGTTATCTTGTAGATCAAGCGTTTCGTGGTCTACTCCACGGATAGGATCCGCGAAGCAACACCCGAGTTGAGAAACGTGGAAGACATCGTGAACTCTGGAAAGATGCGAAGGTAGTTCCAATTGGTAGGCCACTTCTCCTCGTTTGGCAAGAATGCGAAAGGGTCCGATGTAGCGTGGAGCCAATTTGCCTTTGATACCGAAACGATGGGTTCCCTTTAACGGAGTAACCCGAAGGTAAGCCTTCTCGCCGACTTCAAAAGTCATGAGCTTATGTTTACGATCATATTGGCTCTTTTGACGAGATTGGGCTGTTTTCAATTTCTCACGAATAACGCGAACCTGCTCTTCTGCTTCCTGAATCATATCCGGGCCAAAGAGTTGTCT
This sequence comes from Triticum dicoccoides, assembly GCF_002162155.2. Classification (NCBI taxonomy): domain Eukaryota; kingdom Viridiplantae; phylum Streptophyta; class Magnoliopsida; order Poales; family Poaceae; genus Triticum; species Triticum dicoccoides. The sequence goes on from NC_041382.1 coordinate 449,357,910, forward strand.
TTCCCCAGTTTCTGACCAGTTAAGAGGCGTTCGACATTTTCGTCTATAGAGAACTTCGAAAGGAGCCTTGCCCAAGCTGGCTTGATAACTATTGTTATAAGCAAACTCCGCGAATGGAAGGCAATGCTCCCAACCCATTCTGAATGAGATGATAGAATCTCGGAGCATATCTTCCAGAATTTAATTGACTCGCTCTACTTGACCACTTGATTGAGGATGGAAGGCGGTGCTAAAAGAGAGACGAGTTCCCATAGCATTTTGGAAACTTTCCCAAAATCGAGAGGTGAAGAGACTCCCACAGTCTGAGTTAATTTCCAATGGAACACCATGAAGAGACACTATTCGGGAGATGTATAAGTCGGCTAGCTGGCTAGCGGTGATACTCTCATGAACAAGTAGAAAGTGGGCTACTTTGGAAAGGCGGTCGATCACGACGAAGATGGCATTATTCCCTCTCTTGGTCCTGGGAAACCCAGTGATGAAATCCATACTGATTTTATCCCATTTCCACTCAGGAATAGCCAAAGGTTGAAGGGTGCCAGCAGGCCATTGATGCTCTGCTTTTACACGACGACAGACGTTGCAGATAGCAATGTATTGAGAAATTTCTCTCTTCATCCTAGTCCACCAAAACCTCTGGCGTAGGTCTTGATACATCTTGGTACTACCGGGATGAATGGTGAGAGGGGAGTCATGAGCTTCCTTGAGAATCAACTGGCGTAGATGTTGTTTCTTGGGAACCACCAAGCGGTTCTCGAAGAAGACAACACCTCGCTCATCCATGGAAAAACATTTAGCAACTCCGCTAGCAATGTTTTCCTTAATCCGGAATATGCCCTTATCACGCTTCTGGGCAGCTATGATTTGATCCATAAGGGTAGATTTCGCCACCAGGGTGGATAGAAAACCTCGAGGAACAATGTGAAGATTAAGCTTACGAAATTCCTCATGGAGAAGTGGTTGACTTTGTTGTAACATCAGGTTGTTACAATAGGACTTACAACTTAGTGCATCAGCCATGACATTGGCTTTGCCCGGGGTGTAAGTTATTCCTAAGTCGTAATCCGAGATCAACTCGACCCAACGTCTTTGCCTGAGATTCAAATCTGGTTGGGTGAAGATATATTTCAAACTTTGGTGATCGGTGAAGATTTCGCAACGATTACCGAGGAGGTAATGTCGCCAAGTTTTAAGTGCATGGACTACAGCTGCAAGCTCTAGATCATGTGTGGGATAATTTTCCTCATGTGGGTGTAATTGCCGTGAAGCATAGGCAATTACCTGACGATCTTGCATGAGTATGCAACCTAGTCCTTGTCGCGAGGCGTCGCAATAGATAATAAAGTCCTTGGAGAAATCTGGTGGTACCAGTACGGGAGCAGATGTCAGGCGTCTTTTTAGTTCCTGAAAGCTGAACTCGCACTGTGGAGTCCACTTGAACTTTTTATCTTTCTTGAGGAGTTCAGTTAGAGGTTTAGCAACCTTGGAGAAATTCTCGACGAAGCGGCGGCAGTAGCTCGCTAAGCCAAGGAAGCTCCGAACTTGCTTGACCGTCTCAGGTGGAGTCCAATCAAGGATAGCTTGAACTCGCTCGGGATTGACAGCAATACCCTTACCAGAGATTACATGGCCTAGATAGGTCACTTCTAGCAACCAAAATTCACACTTGGAGAATTTGGCATAAAGGCGATGCTCTTGAAGTTTCATCAATACCAGCCTTAGATGTTCGGCATGTTCCTCTTCATTCTTGGAGTAGATGAGTATGTCATTGAGATAAACTACGAAGAATTTATCCAAATACTCCATGAAGACCGAGTTCATTAACCGGGAGAAGGTGGCTGGGGCATTGGTTAAACCGAAGGACATAACGGTGTACTCGTATTGGCCATAACAGGTAACAAAGGCCGTTTTGGGAATGTCCCCGTTTCTGATTTTGATTTGATGGTAGCCCAACCTCAAATCCATCTTGGAAAAGACTGAGGATCCAGCGAGCTAATCATACAGATCATTGATCCTGGGAAGCGGATACTTGTTCTTGATGGTGACCAAGTTGACAGGTCGGTAATCTACAACCATTCGATCCGTTCCATCCTTCTTCTTGACAAAGAGGACGGGGCAACCCCAAGGAGAGGAACTAGGACGGATTAAACCCTTTTTCAAGGACTCATTGAGTTGGTTCTTAAGCTCGGCTAGTTCTAAGGGTGCCATCTTGTAGGGTCTTCTAGAAATTGGAACGGTTCCTGGAACAAGGTCTATCACAAACTCGACATCCCTGTCAGGTGGAACACCTGGCAGTTCCTGTGGAAAGACATCCGGAAAGTCTCGGACTACCGGAACATCTTCAAGGTCTGGAAGGGGGTTGGCATTTAGGGAGTAAAGATGACACTTGGCCACTCGAGTTAAGACATTGACTGTCTTGCCCGATGGATGAGTAAGTTGAATGGTTCTAGTGGCACAATCAATCTTAGCATAATGAGTTGACATCCATTCCATACCCAAGATGATGTTTATGTCCGAGGACTTGAGAGATATTAAGGATGCAAGGAAGACAAGTCTATCGACCAGAATTTCGTTCCCATGGCTTACTCTAGAAGTTTGCCATCTAGATCCAGGGGTTGGATTTCCATGGTAGAGGGCATGTCACAGAATGTCGTGTTATGCAGTCGAGCATAGTTCTCGGATATGAATGAATGAGATGCTCCAGTATCGAAAAGAATAGATGCCAGATGGCAATTAACAAGGAGCGTACCAAGGACGATGTTAGGATCCTCGTGAGCCTCCTCGGCTGAAACATAGTTGACATGGCCACGTGCAGTGGTGACCGGCTTGGCGTAGAATGTCTTTCCCGCTGGCTTACCACGGCCAACGGACTTTCCAGTCTGATTGGGGTTGTTCTAGGGACACTCTCGACTATAGTGACCCGACTCTCCACACTTGAAGCATGTCACCACACTGGGGCGTGGAGCAGTATTAGCAGCAGGGCCACCATAGGGCTTGGGCGGTGCAAACTGCTGGTTGGGATGAGGCGCCTCAAAGGATGGCCTCGGAATGAACCTGGGTGGCAGTGCCGTGCTTGGGATCCACAGCCGACACTTCTGAGCTCCAGAGCCGGATGAAGAGCCAAAATCACGTGAGTGCTTGCGTGAAGCATCATAGTCAGACTGGCCTGACTCAACACTGATGGCTTTATTGACCAACTTCTGAAAGGAGGTGCACTCGTGCAGACGAAGATTGCGGCGAAGCTCAGGGCTAAGTCCCTTGCGGAACCTTGCCTGCTTCTTAGCGTCGGTAGATACTTCTTTAGGAGCATAACGTGCCAGATTCCCAAATTCATGACTATAAGCATCCACAGTCAGTCTTCCTTGGGTGAAATTGCAGAACTCCTCCCTCTTGCGATCTATGAGACCTTCCGGAATGTGATGCTCACGGAAAGCCTCACTGAATTCAACCCAAGTAGTGATTTGGCCGACCGGGCGCATAGCTTCAAAATTTTCCCACCAGAGGCTAGCAGGGCCTTCGAGATGGTAGGCAGCATAAGTAACCTTATCAGCTTCGGCTACGTTGGCAGAACGTAGCTTGTGGGTGATGCTGCGAAGCCAGTCATCCGCGTCGAGGGGCTCGGCGGAATGGTTAAACTTTGGTGGGTACAGCTTGATAAAGTCGTGATTGACACCAAGTCATTTCGCGGATGGCGTGCAGTGTTCTGCTCAATCCGCTCCAGTAAGCGGTTAGTCTCACGCTTGCTCCTTTCCGCCTCTAGCATCACTTCGGCCAGAGAAGGCGGGTGAGGAAGATTTTCACCCCTAGCTGCACTGGCTTCCCCCTGCTCCGGGGCAGCAGGGTTGCTGCGGGTGTTGACCATCCTAGGAGAAAACAAGACAACGGTTTAGGTAAGGATGGCTCAAACTTACCAAGGAAGTGCAGAATGTAATGGATAACACGGAATGCAGAGATGTTCATCCGTATGTCATGGTAATATAAAACTGCCATATATATACCAACGGTCATACACACCATACATAGTTTAGTACAAGCCCAGGCTACAGTACAACTATGATGAAAGACATTACATCTCATCGGAGGCATTCCAAGCTCCTATACATTATTTGTCTACACCTCCGGAGTTGATTACACACAAAGTCATATTCCACAAGTCACGCAGGACAGTGGAGATACAACTATTACAATACTAGTGATACTACTACTAACTCAGACAGCTTCGTAGTAGTCCTCATAGAAGTCACCTCCATAGCCTGGAAGTTCAACGTGATCATCCGGGAACAGACGGTCCTGAGGAGCTTGTGGACCAAAGGGGCTAGGATGAGGTCTTGGACCAACAAACGGTGGCCTGCAGGGACCACGGGGTGGGGTGATGCCTCCCACATCACGCCAATCCACCATGTCTAGCAGAGCAGATCTCACAGGATACAGATCCCTTGTATCCATACATCCAGCTTGCACCGCAGGTGCAAACCGAGTCAATGTGGCCCAATGATCAGCACGGGTGTTGAAAAGCTCCAGCCTCAAGGCCCGATTCTCTCGGTCTTTATGCTCGAGCATCTCGGCAGTGGTACGAGTTAGTGAGTCCTCCTGAGTGGAGTCAGCATAGATAGCCTGGAGATACCCTTGCGCTCCCGGAAGTGAAGCTAGCATGTAATGGAAGTCGGTGTTCCGAAGCAGGCCAGTCCTGACTCGCATGATGGTCATTATGGAATAGGCAGCATCCTGCACAGCCATCTCAACAGTAACCCCGAGTCCATAGGAACAGTGAAGGGGCTCAGTAGATCCATGATAAGAAGGAAATATCCTGACGGTGCAGAAATATTGGCTTTGCTTAAAGTCTCGGAATTGCTCTTCGATGGTGTATTCGGGATACCAACGGTAACCCATCTCGATCATTACCCGGACTAACATAGCAGTATGACCGGGCACGTCGAGGCACCGGGTCAGGCGAACCACTTGGTTTGGAGCACGGTTGGCCATCTGAAAGCACAACCACAATGCAAAGACATTAGAATTTCTAGGGAAAATTGGACAACATAATAGCTGTAAATGCTCAGAAAAAGATTTGAGACATCCACAACAGTTTGCAATACCACTCAACAACAACATATCAAGGTCCTGATTCAACTGGCAACATACTAAAGGTAGTAGAAACGGTACTGAGGCTTGTAACAACAATCCTATAAGCTACTACGAATTAGTAACACGTGAACCTGACAGAGGGAGAGAGCCTAGTCCTTAACCCACATTGAATGAGAAGAGAATGACTCAGATCAGAGGGCATTAGGTAAAGGAGTAAAAGAGCCTTACGTTTCCTCCCACAATCAATTCCCCTACATATAACTAAAGCATTTCTAGACTCGACATCGACCAGTTTGGCTCAACGAACCTAAAGGAAGTACGGCTCTGATGCCAACGCTGTCAGGACCCCGATTCCAAATCACATCGATCTAGCCGGTAACACCTCATATCACATTGAGGCCTCACGCACGGTATCCCATGGGTGTCGCCTTACCATGGCCCGGGACCGTTTGCGCCTTTTGGCTAACGTATATGATAGTGTCGCTAGCATCCATATGACAGAGAACCCGGGCCGACATGGCTAGTCATGAACCCAAAGCGGCACAGACCTATGGAGACAGGCATACATGAATCATATCGAGCATGTCAGTCATCAGCAAGTGAATCCGGGCTGTAGCACTGGGCTAACAGGACTCCGGGGAACCCGGGCTATAGCAGGCTAGGCAGGACTCCGGATGTCACCGCATGACATTTCCCCGAAGGGACAGACATAGGAACGAAGTGAAACACATGCCGGCCAGTCAAGTGTCCTGAGCAGTAGTGCTGGGCTAGCACGACTCCGGTGAACCAGGCTGTAGCGGACTACTATAGCTCAAGGAACACTAGACTACATTTCCCCATAAGAAAGGCTACCAAGGATAAACAACTAGATTGTCGGATCCCACTCATACCAAGCATTTCAATCATACACATAATATGCCCGATATGAGTACATACAACATGGCATCACAACAAAACTCTACAACTCAAGTAATTTATTTAAAGGCTCCAGAGAGCCATACATAACAAGTTCATACAGGTAGGGGTCACATGACCCGACACTCAAGTCATACAAGCATACAAGGCCCAAGCGGAAGTAAATAGTCTGAGTACAGACACTGGAAAGCAAGAAGGCTTCCGAAGCCGGTCTATCTACATAGGGCCCTCCATGGCCAGGATCACCACCTGGGTGGCTAGTCACTCGTCGACATCAAGGTCTACGTAGAACCCATCGGAGGGGGCGGTGTTGTCATCTGAAAACAGTAATTAAGCAAACATGAGTACAAAGGTACTCAGCAAGTCTTACAACAGAACCTACTATACATGCTCATTCTCAAGAAGGTGGTGGGGTTATTGCAGCAAGCCAGCTTTGACTCTTGGCTAGGCTATCCTACGGAACTCCACTAGTAAAATAGTTTTCGCACACGAGTCCACTACTCACCAACACAATACTCCACCGAGGATCCTCCCTCGTCATCCTACGAGAGGGCCATCCTCGGTACTCACACTTATATTGAGTCTTTTGGTAGTAACCATTAACTTGTCTATGAACTGTATAGGCAACCAAGTAGTCCTTTACCGCAGACGCGACTATTCGAATAGTTTATACCCTGCAGGGGTGTACTTCGTCACACATGTTTCCACCACTTAGCGTCTGCACACGACATGTGCTCGGCAGACTTCAAGCGAAAACCGACGTGGGTGTACACCACGACCTGACTAACCGCACAAGTCTCTAGTCTAGGTTTATCACCTATTCAGGTTCCATCCGCAAGGAAATCCGGCCGGGGTGTCCTCAACGGCCCCAAACGATGTGTACAGGGTCCCGAGACGCCAAACGGGTGCCTGGCATACCCGGCCACAGTGTATCTACCGCATCATAGCCCACCCCTAGGGTCAGCGCTACGCACGGCCACCAACACATAACCTACAAACACCAGAAACTAGTTGCAACTCCTGGACAGAGGGCGAGAGAGGTCAGTAAGTCGAGCGGTGTCATATTTCAGGGCCCAATGTGTGGTAGTAGCCGAATCTTAAATCATGCATACAGATCTCAGTTCTTATGGACGGCCTCAATGAAACAACCCACCATGTACTCATACATGGCCTCTCATCGATACCTTTACCAACACATGTTCAACACATCCCTCATATTACCGACATAATCATTTCACTCTAGCCCATCACCTAGATGAACCAGACCTGACACAACTCTAAGCATAGCAGGCATAGCAAGGTAGGAATCACATACATGGCTCAATCAACTCCTACACATGCTAGTGGGTTTCATCTAGTTACTGTGGCAATGACAGGTCATTCAGAGGATAAGGGTTCAACTACTGTAGCACACAGCAGTTTGAATCGCGTTGTCTTAATGCAGTAAACAAGAGAAGAAGCGAGAACATGGGTTTGTATAGGAATGATCAATGGGTTGCTTGCCTGTTGTAGTGGTAGTAGGGTACTGCCCTTCAGACGGATACTCGGGGTTATCCTCGGAGGCAGAACCTACCACGAAAGACACATCGAACATAATCAACACATGGCAATATGCAACAATATGATGCATGCTATGACATGGCAAATTGAATGTGTCTTGGCCTAATGCAAGCTAAAACAGAAAGGTATGAACCCATTTGAATCAAAGATTCAAATGATAGCTCATTTAACTTAGCCTTATTAGTGCATCATCTTATATTTCTTAAACAGCAAGGTTATCTTGTTTTGTCATGCATGACACCATTACAGATGGATAGATTGAATTTTTCTGATCATTTTTCATATATAAATCTTTGCATTTGGAGCTATGGTTGATTTTCTATGATTTTTAGAAGTTTTGGCTATTTTCTGGAATTTACTATTAAAGAATAAATCCAGTAATTGAATTAATGCGCCAGCATGACATAGGTGTGACGTCAGCGGGCCAACTGGGTCGGCCAGGTCAAACCTGACTGGTGGGCCCTGTCTGTCAGTGACTCAGCTAATTAATAGAATTAAATTAACACTAATTAGCTGTCAGTGGGGCCTGGGCCCACATGTCAGTGACTAAACTAATTAAAATTAGTTAAAACTAATCCTAAACTAATTAGCAGACCGGCCCCACCTGTCATAGACACAGGGGGGTCAACCTAGGCCCACACAGGGTCAAACAGGGTCAACTCCTCGGCGTCTAGCCGCCGGCGAGGCTAGACGCGACGGAGCAGCGCAGGATTTGCACTCCGGTGACCAAAAGGACGGAGGAGACTATCTACGAGATGCAGGGAGGAAGCCGTGTCGAGTGGTGGTAGCGCGTGGAGCTGGGGTGGTCGCAAACATCGCCGGCGACGAGTTTGGCGGCGGCCGGAGCTCGGGTGAGGTCGAGCTAGTCACTAGGGGGCACGGGGAGGCGCGTGGATTGGTGCGTTGAGCTCCTGGAGGTGCGGTAGGACTAGTGGACAGGGTGGCGCGGCCATTGGGTGGCCGGAGCCTCGTCGGCGACGAGCTCCGCGGCGGTGCGTGCGGGTGATCTACATGCAGTCGCGACGGGGCTCGAGAGAGAGAGAACGGAGAGGGTGGGGAGGTGGCTGAGCTCATGGGGGTCTCGTCGAGGCAGTCGGAGAGGTCGGGGATGAGCTGATGTGGCGGGGGCGGCGAAAGGGATCTCCGGTGGCCGGAGTTGAGGGCGAGCTCGGTGCAGCGTCTTCGGGGTGAGCGAGCGCTCGGGGCTCGACCCACTCGATGTAATCGACGACGGCGGAGTTCGTGGACATGATGACGTGGCGCGAGGACGGCGGAGGGCATGGCTACGACGACGGTGTGGCGACAGGGGCGTCGGCCCTGGTGGGGAACGGCGAAGGGAGAGAGACAGGGGGATGGCGTGTCCAGGGGCTTCGGGGTGCGACGTGGAGGCGTCCAGGGCGCGGGCGGCAAGCAGGTGACGCCATGGCGAGCTCGGGCACACCGGCGTCACCTCCCTGCCTGCCTGGCGGGGAAGAAGCAGCTGGCTGGCGTGGGCCAGCATAGTGCTGGGCCGCCAGGTGGGCCGGCTGGTGAGTTAGCTGGGCTGCACCAGGTAAGTTTCTCTCTCTCTCTCTCTTTTTCTGTTTTCTTATTTATTCTATTATTTCTGTAACTTCATGGCTTTATTAAAAATGCCAGGGCATTTCCATAAATCATAAAATTAATCATGGCTACTGCTTAGAATATATCCAACAGCAAACATTTTAGTTTATGATTATTTGAGCATTTAAAATATTTTATAGCATTTAAATGCCCAAATGCAAATACCATAAGGATTAATCTAATGACCTTAGATGTCCTAGAAAAATGTGCACCATTTTTGTCAAAGGTTTTAACCCAAAACAAAAAGGGTGGGCTTTTTACAAGGGCATTTCAGGTTCATTGATTTTTTTTAGTAAACCCTAGTTGTTCCAGGGGGGTGCTGGGTGTTCTGTCTTCCCCATTTAAAATTTAAGAGGAATTTAAACATGATGCACACTCTAATGCTTGAACTAGCTAGGGTGTGACAAGGTATTATATACATGTGATGTCTAGAACTAGCACCGCGTAGTTCATTTGAATGTAATGAAATCCATCATGTTTGTATGAAAATCCGGTATTTTATATGATTTTCATCGTTGTTTATATGAAATATCAGTTTGTCTATGTGTTTGCGTGAATTTCGTCCGGTTGGTTGAGTTGCTGTCATAATGTGTGCGGCTACGGTTGGATGGCGTAATTTGCGGGTCGCCGGTCGGTCTGCGGGCGGCTCGGGCGGCGCTGTGGGACAAAAAAACACAGCTCGTGTGAGCTCGTCTCCAACATGCGCGCTGGAGGATGCATGACAGCATGAGCACCCGAGCCATTCCTCGTTCATTGGTGGCAAAGGCACCGGTGGACAAAAGGGTCGCCAATATTTTGGCTACCCTGGGCAAGATCCAAACAGCCTCTCCCAATAGATTCAAATCCCTCGTTAGCTGTGGAATTTTGCCATGTGTTGTTTTCATGGACTAGCAAGATGCCCGTGCATTGCACGGAACATCAAGATGCATTTTTTTACAAACTCCCGCATGCATGCAAGGGATAATTAATGTCCTCTTTTGCTAGTACCACGAGGCAAACACCATTAATATTGCATCAATTAGTGTTAGTGGCCTTGTATATCTGCAAATTGTAATTTTGATAGTGGCCCTTGTATATAAAAATGGAGGGAGAAAGATGAGAGATAAGGTGAGGAGGAGTGGGGCGTGGTGGTGACTGGTGGCCGGACTGGGCGGAGGCATGGGGATGGACGGCTCATTATGTCTAGGTTTGTATCTCTCTCACACACACCCACGTAGGTGGGGGACGTGCACGAAGAGAGGAGGTGCACACACGGCGCGCGTACTCCCGTCTCTTTCCCAACCACACCCGCGAGGGTACACGGTGGAGCTCATTTCTGTACGAAAAAGGCAGCCCACGTGGTAATTTGGCACGTGTACTGGTTGTCCACTTGGTGGAGGGAGGATCGTCTACCACGGGTGAACAAACAAATTGCGACTTGACGCGTTATGTTAAATTAAAAAAAGAGGCAAACCATGTGGGGCCTACCTTAGAGGCAAGGCTCTATACACTGGAGTACTTTTGATGTGTCCCATCAACTCGCAGAACGAGGAGAAGCTTGCTTAGTACGCCGTCTCCCCCGCCCACAGGCGCGGTGGCTCGCAGGATGAGGTGAAGCTTGCTTACTATGCCTTACGCCCGCTCCCTCGCCCACGCGCGCGGTGGCTCGCATCACGAGGAGAAAATTTTACTACTCCCTCCGTTTACTCCTCGTCCCTACTACGTATTTTGGTTAGTACTCCCTCCATTTACTTATACAAGGACACTATAAAAAAACATTTTGCATCTATACAAGTCCACAAATAGTAATCGAGACAAAAGTTACTACTCCCTCCTTTCCAGTTTATGGCTCAATTTCAAAATCTATCCAACCAAGGTAGACGGTGAGTGGTCGAATTAATTTCGTATTTTGCACAAGTAATTAGTACGCTCGTTTTTCTCAAGAAGTTATGTTTACCGAGGCATTAATTAGAACGAATACATGAATGACCACTAAATTTCCATGAACTTGTACATGCATTGGTTAGTTTCCTCTTGACACTGCTTGCGTCGGGTGATCTAATGCACCTCGAAATCCAACATGTAATGGTACTACTACTAGTATAGTAGAATTGAGACTTATCAAACGGAAAAGCGAATGTTTTTTAGATGAGCCCTATAAACCCTAGTGGGTACGTACTCCGTAAAAACAGATTTTTCCAAAACTAAGTCACTCCCTTTCATGAATTCTGTAGTATACTCCTCCGTCGACGCTCCCTTTCATGAATTCTGTACTTCCTGTCGCCGACATGTGGGACATATAGCAACCGGGTCGACGTGTCAAGCACCAAATAACAGTGCAAAACAGCAGGGGGACGCACCCCACTCGTACCGGCCCAGTAGTAGTAATGAGCAATGAGATGTCAAATCACAATGCCGCACTTTCCCAGATGGACGAAGCAACCAATATTTCACACTTTGGTTCGCCATCATCTCAAACCATGTACTAGTATTGCTTTTGCCTCAAGAGGGACACGCGCATCGCCTTAGTACATCATGACACGTGGGACCGCATGACAGGCCATGCTCCCCCGCCGATCGCTCGGTAAAATCACCTCATTTTTACTATACTTCCTCCGTATCGGTTTACTACTACATGGCATGCACGTCGTTCTAGGTTGAGAATTTAACTGGCTATATATGTGCTGAACAGTACTCTAGCCTTTTAAAAATGTATACTTTTGTATAGTAGTACTATCGATGGATTGCACCATGGAGCAAAAATTGAAATTAAAAAAAGGTGGTACATATAGAGAGCGCTCGTTGCCAAATTATGCATATTGTACTATTAAAAAGGCTAGTCACAATAATGGTGTCCAACACAACCCACCCCTCAAATAAAAAAAAAGAGGGTGCTTGGATACGTTGTAGTCCCATGACTAAAAGTAGTGGGACTAAAACATGCAAGCCTCACCCATGCTTGGATCCAAATACTAAAAAGGCTAAAAATCAAGTTAATGAGCATTTATTATCCTCCAAACCCTCCAATCCAGAACTCGCCTGTGTTAAAGGAGAGGAGTTAAATGAGTAGAGAGAGGACTAATCCACATTTTAGTAGGGGTACCCCTGACTAAAATTTTTTAGTCTCAAGACTAGTTTTAGCCCCTCTTTAGTCAGGGGTGCTTGGAACTTTAGCCTCTTAAAGAGACTATTTTTAGTCAGACTAAAATAATTCCCTTGGATCTAAGCACCCTCTAAGCATCCTGGAATTCTTTGACAAAACTAAGCACCCTGAAATTCTTTGACAACTAAACTACTGGCTATATGATGTTGGCCATATATATTGTACGTATATAATGTGAAGAAACGAGTGGTAGTACTATACCAACTAAAAGATGAAATGTAAGAAATACTAGTATGTACGTACTGAAGAGTTAAAGTAACGAGAAGAAACATAACATAGTTCTACTGGGGGCTCAGCACAACACACCCCTCAAATTAAATTAAGCACACCTGAAATTAAACTTTGCAACTATTCCGATAGACACTACATTAGAACCACCATGAGCAACGACACTGCCACCTTACTCGGAGTCCTCGTCCTCGTCCACGTCCTCGTCTTCGTCCTTGTCCCTCTTCCTCTTGGCCGATACTTCTTTACTTGAACCGCACACTTGGCTGTTGCTCTTCATCTAACCCTTGTAGATATTGAAGCAAAGGTAGCCATCCATTGCAGCATAGTGGATGTGGTCTATATCTAGTACATTTCGCTGCCATGCATGACGATGAAACGTGTAATGAGGTTTCTCCAGTTTACCGTACGAAGAATGAACCATGGCTCCTGCTAGGGTCAGCATTGAAGGCTGACGAGAGGACACCCGCCGATTCTTCTGGATGTCGAAGGTGTTGCCTACAATGAGGCCTATCCGACGCAAGACTTCTTTGTCGTTACCAAAGTCTACAGTAACAAATTTCACTGTTTTGTCCTTGTGGAAGTTCTTAAAATCCTGGCACTCAACGTCGGCATGGCTTATGTGGTAGACCAAGCAAACGTTACGTACGCAAACCTGGATCACAACGGGCTTCTTCCTCTCTTCATCCTTTAGATCCTTCTCTTGTCCCAGGACTGTGGTGTACTCAACATCTAGCCCAGCGACCCACTCATCATCTGAGTTTTCGAACATGCGGCTGAAGCGAGAAAGGCATCCTTACACCGTCGCGGAAGAACGGGTGTAGATGACGTCGAACTCATCGCCGGTGATGGTTCTAACCTTGTACTCACCGCCGATCGTGGAGATTTGGGAGGCCACGGATTTGGGAGGAGGGTTAGGATTAGTGGAACTGCCGTAATGTGAATGGACGGGACGACTAGGAGCGAACCGCCGTAGTATTGAAGGACATGCGGGGATGAGTAGGAGCGAACTGCCAGCGTGCGAATGGTAGGGTAGTGGCTTTCCATTCTCCCATGATACGGGCTTCCGAGAGCCCTTGGATCTAAGATCGAATGGTTGCATGGCGTGATTCTAGACCTATGGGTGAATATCCTATCCTGGAGGGTTATTCTGCAAATTTTCAGCAACTTAGCATGCGACCATTTGATCTCAGATCCAAGGGCTGCCAGCAACTCGTATCATGGTCGCGCCTACCACGACCGTCGCGTCGCTCGCGCGGTCGCGCCCTTGGAGATTTAACACGGTGCGTTAGGCTATCTGATGTTAGCATGTCATACATAGTCATCACTTACTCACTCATACTACACCAAGGTTGGCTATAAGTGTATTTTTTACTCCTCTCTATCTCTTTCTTCGTACTCAAGGAAGAAACGGTGCTAAGCACGTGTATTTATTGCATTTGCCAAGGAGTGACCTCTTCCAATGAAATGGTGTTGCTAAGTTTGCTTCATTTAATTAGCTATAGACTCAAAATTGTCTTTTCACCTAGGTACACGTGCTTAGCACCGTTTCTTCCTTGGGTCACCAAACTAGTCTCTCTCTTCTTGATTAACTTGCCACATCAGACTTTATGCCTATGTGGCAAGCTTAAGCACCTATAGGAGCAAGTAAAAGTAAGTACAATAGTGCGCTTTACATGGCATTTTTGCATATGCGGAGGAAAGAGAGGCAAGGAAAAAGTGGAGAAGTGCGCTCTCATGCAAGAGCCAGCCTCTACTACATGGTGGAGCATTGGGAGAGGCACCTATATGGAGGTTGGTCATGTATCTGGGAGACTCACGCCGGTCGTAGCGCCGCAGTTAAAATGATAATGGCAAGTCAAATCATGGGCCCCCACCTATCCAGCAGTAACTCGCTGTCAAATCAGACAGCCCTACATTTGCAGCAGCCTACTCCCTCGTCTTCTCGCGTCTCTGTCGAGCCGACTAGGCAGAACTGCCCCGCCGCCTACCGTGCAGGAAAAGCCCTGCCCTCAACTTTTAAATACAACTACATCCTCTTAAGAATCCAATGATATACTTTTTGTGACATAGTAACTCATATTTAGTTAGTCAAATGGATGACCTAGAACTACATGCAGGCCCTATAAACCGAGATGCCTAAAAAATAAAAAAACCGAGACGGAGAGGGTAGTTCAGCACGTATCTTTTTAGATCAATATAGTCGGGATTCACCAAGGGGCAAAACCAAGTGGTAGGTTGCTCCTGTCGTGTTAGCGTAGCAACTCAAGTAGGGTCAGTCCGCACACGAAATGGCGACACACTTAACATGACCCCTTTGTCCGACATGTGGCTCATCCACCATCTTGTTCCATGTGCGATGCACCAAATTATAGTTCGGAGCAGCGGTTGGAATTGGAGGCACCCCGGTCGTAGCGCCGGAGTAGTAGAAAATGAGCGACGAGGGGTCAAATCACAAAGCCCTACCTTTCCCGCATTAAGCTGGACGGACGAAGCAACCATCATTTCACTCTAGGGCGCAAGAGCATAAAGAAAAGAGAAAACAATGATGCGTGCGACAGCTACCTAGGGCACCCTAGGGTAGGGGTCTCCACTGCAGATCCTTTTTTAAAGCGCCTCCACTACAAATTGGCTTCTACCTCATCCTCTTGAAGAAAATCGATGATGAGTGCAGCGGTAGGGTTTGTAGGAGTACTACGGCATGCGGGGCCACGTCGTAGTAAACAGGTTCAAGCCGACGCCTTTAATATGTGTGGGCCGCTTGGTTTTACGGGAACGAGGCAACATTTTGGGTTCGGGGACAAGTGGAGATATAGTACGTACAAAAAATTGTGGACGTAGGTTCGACTGGAAGGCAATGATGCATGGGCCCTGCATTTTGATATACCCGGAGCCGCGTGAAATTTGCTACTCTACTCAAAACTAGTAAGGTACACATGTATTAAACGCATGAGATTCTGAAACCAAATTATGAATAAATACACACTATAGGATGTAAAGCTTTGAGTCCTATATGCATGATGTAGATGTTCGTTTAGTTCTTATAGTTCATCTCATTCAAAATCAATAAGTTTTATAAAAATGTTAAGATTCATGGGGTTGTGCATTGTACTCCAAAGTTAGTGCAAAGTTGGGTCATCTATTTTGGAACGGAGGGAGTAAATCATAAAGTAAAAACAAATAATGGCAATTCATTTAGAAAAAAATAATCAATTATGATACAGAAGATTCTAGAACAAAGGAGAAGTTCTTGTGTTTTGAGGTTTGTGCATTATGCTTAAGTTCAACCATGGAGTCTTCTAAATTGTACATGTGGCAGATCTGGTGGAATGTTGATGATATCCAACGGCCAGTAGTGCTCGGATTTGCCTATCTCTGCACTGTCGGGTTAGCTTCATCCAGCGACCATCTTTCAAAGTTATTGGCACACTATATAGTTCTTGTGCCATAGTTGCATGTTTTGGAAAAAAGCTACTAGTGGGTTGTACTATCTATTTAGGAATAGAAGTTGTATACATGGAAGTTGTAGGGAAAGAGATGACATGGAGCATCTCAATTCCTATGAGTAGGGATTGGAAAAGAGATGTCATTTGGTTCACATCATAGGAACTTTTCTATTGAATATAGAGATGACATGTTTCTCAATTCCTATGAGGAGGGATTAGAAAAGAGATGTAATTTGGTTCATATCATAGGAACTTTTCTATTGAATATATGCTAATGTTTATTTTCCTTTGAAATTAAGGGAGTATAGGAATCCATTCATATGAACCAAGTGGCTCTAAAGCTATAGAAATGATATCATGTTTATTTCCTTTGAAATGTGGAGTATATGAATCTATTCCTATGAACCAATTGGCTCTAAAGGAAAAAAACCTATAAAAATCATATCATATAGAGTTCCTATGATATTCCTCGACACTAAAGGATGCTTGAAATTGCTGTGGGTGATACGATGGTCTTTCTTTGTAGACTCCTCACCCAACTTTATAGTTACCTCTCGAAGATGAATGAAATGATATATACATGGTATTCTACATGTGCAATTTGGTACATGAAAACTCGGTAAAAGTTTGCGAGGTTCGAATTTTCAATAAAGCTATATGCACTGCATTTCGGAACGGAGGGAGCATACGGTAGTTGCTAACACTCACGTGGAAGATTTGTGTGTAGGAGGAGTGGTTGTTCTGTTAAATGACATGGCAAAACTGACATTGTCGGATGCCGATCTAACGGTCCTTACGGCGTTCGTCAGGAAAAGGCCTGTGGCGAACGTTTGTCGAATAATGATTTACGAACACATGCATTGCATTGATACGTGCCCGCCCCTCTCTCTCACGCACACGCACCCTCACGAGTAATGACTCTCCCGAGTCCTCTCGTAGACTCGCACGTCGCACCCACCGTCTATCTGCAGGTAGACGTCACGCACATATGTGCTCTTCACACCCTACCCTCAGAACTTCTAAAAAACAAAAGACGGCGCGCACATTTTATTTTAGCTCACACGTCGCACACTTGTACTATTACTCTTGCGGCGAATGTTCTTTGGGCATAGTATATTGTACTCTCACGAAGAGAAGTGGTGCACACACGCACTAGTTCTCTCACACCCACTCGTGGGTACACGTAGGAGCGCATTTTTTGAAGCTGGTACAACAAAATCACTCCACTATATATAAAAGCAGGAGCCTTAGCGCTTGCTTTACTAGGGTTCCTCTCGTTCACTCTCTCATGCTCTCCAGATCTAAGCAACACATAGGTGGCCACACTCTCTCTCAGCTCACGGCTGGTCACAAATCCGGCCGGACAACCTCGACCGAGGCAAGGGTGTAGGTGCATCGTTCACGCTGTCGTCGGCGGGGAGGGAGGAGACCAACGGCTGCCCGCGCGTCCCGATCGGCGGCCGTGTCGTTCTCTCCGAGAGAGTGCCGGCTTGGGAGGGCCTCTGACCCCTTCTTCCTCCCTGCGGTATTGTGGCCAAGATGCGGCCTCCCGACGCCGTCTTTGGGACATACCGACGACCCTCAGGTATATATTCCTTCGAAACTTTCCTTGCTCTACTGCCCCAGCTCCCTTCGTGTGGATCCTTTTCTACTTCTGTCCGCTGTTCCAAAGCCACATAGACTTCTACTAAGGCACGTGCTTTGCACATATGTTCTGTATGATAGATACTCATATACCTTCTTTTTAGAGAGAGAAATGGGTAATCGTATCTTGAGTAGATATCATAGTGTGTTTGTTTGCATGATCTAAGGACTATTCTGAAATAAGAAGCAAATCACTTGCACAAATCAAACTGAGTTCCAAGTAAGAATTTGATTACAAGATAAAATTTGTAGTTTTATTATATGTTGTTTCCTGGGTTCCACTGATGTATAGTTCCAGAGTTGTTTGACGGTTTACATGCATGTTTATGGACTATTTTGTGCAACTAAATAAGTCATTTAGGTCTGACAGACACTCATGTCCTGTATTAGCTTGAGGTATAGCTTATGTATGACTGAAATAAAATATTACACTTTTTTGTGAATAATAAAAATATTACATTTCTCGATGAAGCAGAATAAAACTTTAGCTAGCATCAGCCATGCAATGTTATGTTATGTGAACAGTGTAAACTTTGCATTATAGCGGCATCTAAAAAATCCATTTTTACAGTAATATAAAAAAATAAGTTAGTAGTAGAGTGTTTATTTCCCAGGTGACAACGGGGAACCAAAATGTGCTAGCTATTTGCCAACTTGTCGTACTTGCATGTGAGGAGGTGGTAGCAGTTTCTAGACATTTCTCAACTTCAGTAGGTGCAATCCAGATTCAATGGGGACTTCTTTATTTGTTTACTTGGAGAGCAGAGTCGGCCATGTGCACAAGGAGCGGGAGCGAATCCGGCAGCTCTTAGCCGTCAGATCATGTCATCCTTTGTTTGATGGATGGCAGTGATATGCATGAGAGGGGAAATGAACGGTGGATTTTGAGCCAATGCTTGTTTGGGCGGGAGAACCGAAGATGGAGTTGTAAATCCAATTTCAAAACTGCCGCATTATAGTAGTAGTAGATTAGAAGTAAAGCTATTTCATACAGTCGACTCAAAGCGTTGGTTCAAACAGGGAAGAAAGTGGGAAAGCTGTAGCATGAATCTAGTACTTGGTTCTAAGAGGAAACGGGGGAAAGTAGTAATATCTGTCACTGTTTAAATAACCGTATATCTTATTTGCGCAAACAGGGATGTCTGTCTCCATATCGTTTCGGGATGTCTGTCTCCGTATCGTTTCTATCCGCACAATCAAAAGCACACACCTCAGTTTTAGTACAACTACGCAAAATGAGATGGCTATCCCTCGCTGCCGTCGTCTAACCTCCCGTCTTCAAGGTATCCCTACAATGGTAGTAACTAAGGTAGAATGACCAACACAATCTAAAAGAAGTTGATTCGTACGTTTTACTTCCTGATTGTAGTGCAGGGACGAGCGAAAACAACTGCATCCTAGTCCGGAATGCACTTTCTACCAGTTCATCCATGGACCAAGGACTAGCTGGCATGGCTGCACGGCTGTTTTTTAGGCAGGTGCGCGGACAAGAGGCATTGTGGTCTGCTTATTTCTGCAAATAGCAGTGCTTAAATTTAGTGGAATGCACAAGCATTTCAGTTGGCTAGTACACTGCATGGTTCAGTTCAGCATTCCAGCTGATACCACAATTATAATTGGTTATTCTGGAATGAGAGAACCTAACCCTGAATGGTGGCAACAAGAAAAAACCAGAGTGAACTCCAGGAAATTTAAGCCTGCCGGGAGGCCCTTTGCTCAGAGAGAAGCCTTGCTTGTTTTTTCTTGATTTGTAAACCTTCTCACAACTTTGTCTTTTGCTGTGAACTAGTATATGTTTGTTATGTTCTATGAATCATTGAAATGTATAAAATTGCTTAACTTATGCTTTTCAAGTTTTTTTTATGAAGACGAGTTTAATGTGAGTGTTCCACATGAGCGCTGGACTAGCGTGTGAACATTTGGAATTTATTACATTGTGGCCTCAATTAACTGCATGAACCACTGTAACAAGATACATAATTGCTTATATGTCAGACATCAGATTGTTGATTGTTAGTTGGTCGATAGCCTAGTTTTGAAGCGAGCTGAGCCAATGTGTCGTGTTTTGCACAACTACTTACAAGTGGGGTAGCACCAACAGTGTTTACAAGTACTTATGTATTCGTTGGCGCATGGTTCTCGAACGAGTGCTCTATTTCATCAAAACACACACTGCTCGTATGATAAACCGTGACAACTTATGTCTTACCATGCCATATTCATGAAAGAACTAGTGAGGACGCATCTGTTTCGGCAACAATTACGATGGTTCTCACATGATTCACGGGCACACAAAAGTAGCAGCAGTTCCCCTAGACGGATTCAAACAGAGTACTAGCCCCAGAGGGGTCGATAACAAGCAAGGTTCGGATAATTAGACACAATCCAATCTACTATTAAACACTAGCTGGGGCAACTATTTCATGCCTCGATCTAATTTGGGCTGGACACAAGACAGACCTTGCCATGAACATCATCGAGGACGTCCCGCAGCAGCTCAATCATGTGAACCTTCATGAAGACAACCTTGTGGCCTTGCCACTGATAAACTTGTTTGTGGAGGCATGCCACATCATCTTCCTGCGTAAGCTTGACAAGAACAGTATTCATCACAAATGAAGGAGTAGCTTTGAACTTCTTGTGCTTCAGTACACCCTGGACAACACGCCTGACAACAGTGAGGCTGGAATACAACTCTTCATTGGTATAACCGCAAGTGGCTTCCAGGATCCAACAGCCTAAGAACTCTGTTTTCCCAGTGCGTATATTCAGGTCGTCCGCCTCATAGCGAGTGACATGTACAACCACACAATCCTTGTCTGCATCAGGGCTCTAATTGAAACAGAAACAAATTTTGAATTACTTTTCAGTATAAGAAACACAAGTTATTTAAACCACTATGTATAGAATGGCATCGAAGCTAATAAAATTTTGCATTATTAATCACCACATACTTCCTTTTCTAAAAAAAATTCACCACATACTTAGATGAAAAACCACAATCGAGATCAGCAAAGAAGGAAATCACCTTGGGCAGCTCAGCAGGGGGGGGGACACATCCTTGAAGGGGGAAAACTGCTCCTGCAGTGCCACGGGGGCTGTAACCTTAAACGGGGCATTGACCATCTCAGTATCTGGGGTCGCCTCGGTGGTTGCCTCCATCTTCTTGGAGCTCTCTGTCTCGTGGGGATCAGCCTCCCACGTCTGCTCCAATATCGGCAGATCTTTGCTTGGTTCTCCTTGGTCCATCATGAAACTGACGAATACTAGGAGTCCACTGAAAGGAAAACACAATCGCAATGACAATGAAACAAAAAAGAGAGTGAGGATCGGTTACTGCTTTGCAAAAGTTCTTTTTTTCCTCTGAACAAAAATATACCAACATCACGGATCCGCTTACCTTCCCTTCGTTCGGAGAGAAGAACAGTGGAAGATGCAAGTGTTGCCTTTCTTGAAGACGGTGAGGGAGAAGGGGATACAGCGAAGAGTGAAATGATGGTTGCTTCGTCCGTCAAACTTAGACTACGGGGAGGTGGGGTTTTGTGATACGATGGCTCGTTACTGCCGTGCTATGACCGGGGTGACTCTCCGCCTGCATACTTCCTTCTAATTTGGTGGATGGCATTTGGGCCCGCGCGCTGCATGGCCTGCATGTCGGTGAACAAAAGTATAACGACATTCAGTAGAGGGAGACGTTTCCATGACCTAGGAGGAGCCAGAAGCGGTAGAGTGTCTCCACTGTACTAGTAGTAATTGTTTTTTGGGTAGCTGTAGAGTGTCTCCATTGTACTAGTAGTAATTGTTTCTCGGGTCCCAAGACAAAACAGCCCATCCACACTAGTAAATAGTAAAATCAATTCAAAAACCCGGGTGCTCTTCTTCCTCCTCACTCCCACCCACCTCACGTCAGCTCACTCCACTCGTACCCCCAAATTCCTCACCTCACTCCTATAGAAAACCCCAGCTCCCCTTCTTCCTCACTCCTACAGAAAACCCCCAGCTCCCCTTCTTCTTCGCTCGCACTACAACTAGGCTTGTCATTCGTTACTCTGCTCAAATCCGTGAGCGCGACACGACGCCCTCGAGGAAAATGGAGTCGGCTAACTCCGGCGCCAAGTAGATGAGGCTCCCGCCCGCGGCGACGCCTGTTGTAGATCCTGCACCTGGCAGCGCGGGGAGAAGCGGCGACCCCGCCCCCACCGGATCGCAGGAACCCGTAGAATCTCGGGTGGACCGCATCAGCGATCTCCCGGACGCCATCCTTGGGGAGATCATCTCGCTTCTCCCCACCAAGGATTGCTGCCACACCCAAGTCCTCTCAATTTGGTGGCGCCCTCTATGGCGCGCCGTTCCCCTTAATCTAGACTGTCGTCAGCTATCTCTCTTCAATGATTTTGAAATCCCCAGAGCCATCATCTCCTCCCACCAGGGCTCCGTTCAAAGCCTCTGCATCCCGTCATGCTACCTGAGCAAGCATACCATGCCCTGCATGGTGCACGCCTGGCTGGAATCCCCTAAATTCACAAAACTACAGCTGCTTGAGTTCTACTATTCCCCTGCAAATCACATACCACATACCGAACGCCATGAACTAGTGCCCTCAGCACCGATGTCCATCTCGGGGTTTTCGTCCTCTCTCCACACCGCCACCTTTGCGCAGTGCTACCTACCAAACAATCTGGTACTAAACCTTCGACTCCCATTTCTCAAGAAACTTTCACTTGTGCGGGTTCGTATATCGGAGGCCTCATTGCACAACATCATCCACTCCAGTTGCCCTGCACTGTAGTGCTTGGTGCTTGTTTTCACAGTTAGAATCGGTTGTCTCCAAATAAAGTCGCCTAACCATGTAAGAATTGGAATTTCTTTTGACGGAAGGCAGATCATCATCCAAGATGCCCCTTCACTTCAAAGTTGATCCTTGATTCTAGTTATTCTCCGTTGCAAATAACCGTCCTCTCTGCGCCTAAACTGGAGACCTTGGGTGTAATACATGATCTCTGTGATCATTTCAATATGGTGTTTGGCTCCATAGTTCTTCAGGTACTTTATATTATCATCTACACTTGTAACCATAAGCTGCATTTTAAATTTCTGCGCATAATTTATATATCATCTTGGAGTACACATTTTGTACTAATATTATGTTCTATGCTCAATGAAGAGTTTCTCCATGGATGGCGTATCAATGGTGCTGGATTCTGTCAAGATCTTATATATCCAAATGAATAGTTTTGATCTGAACAAGATTATTGGCTTGCTGCAATGCTTTCCATGTCTAGAGAGGTTGTATATAAAGGTGATAATTTCACGCACATTGGAAGCCCGCATATAGTGTACTAGAATTAACCGTTCAGCTGTTGCTCTTTCGACACTCTTCTTTTAGACCTTAACTGTTTTCAATCTTCATGTCTATTTAGGCAACAGGACGGGGTAAGAAAGTTATAACCAATCAGAGGATTTGTAAGCATCGGGATTTTCTCACTTCTCATGAGATTCGATTAAAGACAATAACTCTAGAACGATATGTAGCCAACCGTGCAAACATAAGATTTGTCACATTCTTCCTGCTGAATGCAAGGTTACTATTGTCCATCAGGCTTAAGTTTATCAGCAGCATGGTTTTGACGGATGGGTATGTCGAAGAGCAAAAAAAGGAGTTTCAGGTGGGCAAAAGAGCTTCTGAACGTGCCGGGCTTCTATTTACAACATATTGTGGTCATAATCCAGTAAATTTTACGACGCGGGATGTTCATTCTATGGACCTGACCGATCCATTTGACTGTGACTGCCGAAAATAGTGCTGGAGTTAGATGTTGTTGCCCTTTTCAATCTGGTTTTTTTGTAAACCTGATGAACAATTAACCCTTGTGCTTTTGTACAGTTTGTAAGCTAGAGTAAGATGTTCCTGCCCTTTTAAACTCAGCTGTGACTGTCATATTTTCTTTGAAACAAGGTAAATGGCTTGCCATTCGTTTAATTTAGAGTGAAATATTGTAACAAATCCAAACCAAGGGAAATAACATCACTCTCGCCGGCTGCTTGAGCTCACTGTGCATTACAGAAGCCAAGTGATTAGCCCCCACCAGCACCCACAAACTTATTTCGAACTAGCACATCAAATGGGCTGTAAATTTTCATAGGAAAGGCTGCATGACCATGACAGATTTGGATTCTGACATTTGGGACCTGCGAGGAAATAGCCTATCCAAGGTGGTGTCTGATACGTCTCCAACGTATCTAAAATTTTTGATTGCTCCATGCTATATTATCTACTGTTTTGGACTATATTGGGCTTTATTTTCCACTTTTATATTATTTTTGGGACTAACCTATTAACCGAAGGCCCAGCCCAGAATTGTTGTTTTTGCCTATTTCAGTGTTTCGGAGAAACAGAATATCAAACGGAGTCCAAATGGAATAAAACCTTCGGGAACGTGATTTTCTCACCGAACGTGATCCAGGAGACTTGGACCCTGCTCCAAGGAACAAAAGAGGCGGTCACAAGGGTGGGGGGCGCCCCCCCTAGGGCGCGCCCCCTGCCTCGTGGGCCCCTCGGTGCTCCACCGACGTACTCCTTCCTCCTATATATACATACGTACCCACAAACGATCAGAAAGAGAGCCAAAAACCTAATTCCACCGCCGCAACTTTCTGTATCCACGAGATCCCATCTTGGGGCCTGTTCCGGAGCTTTGCCGGAAGAGGGCCGTCATCACGGAGGGCTTCTACATCATCCTAGCCCCTCCGATGAAGTGTGAGTAGTTTACCTCAGACCTTCAGGTCCATAGTTAGTAGCTAGATGGCTTCTTCTCTCTCTTTGAATCTCAATACAAAGTTCTCCCCCTCTCTTGTGGAGATATATTCGATGTAATCTTCTTTTTGTGGTGTGTTTGTTGAGATCGATGAATTGTGGGTTTATGATCAAGTCTATCTATGAATAATATTTGAATCTTCTCTGAATTCTTTTATGCATGATTGGTTATCTTTTCAAGTCTATTCGAATTATCCATTTGGTTTGGCCAACTAGATTGATAGTTCTTGCCATGGGAGAAGTGCTTAGCTTTGGGTTCGATCTTGCGGTGTCCTTACCCAGTGACAGAAGGGGCAGCAAGGCATGTATTGTATCGTTGCCATCAAGGATAACAAGATGGGGTTTGTTTCATATTGCATGAATTTATCTCTCTACATCATCTTATCTTGCTTAAGGCATTACTCTGTTTTTAACTTAATACTCTAGATGCATGCTGGATAGCGGTCGATGAGTGGAGTAATAGTAGTAGATGCAGAATCGTTTCGATCTACTTGTCACGGATGTGATGCCTATATACATGATCATGCCTAGATATTCTCATAACTATGCTGAATTCTGTCAATTGCTCAACCATAATTTGTTCACCCACCGTAGCATACTTATGCTCTTGAGAGAAGCCACTAGTGAAACCTATGGCCCCCAGGTCTATTCTCATCATATCAATCTCTATCACTTTAATCTTGCTTTGCTTTTTACTTTGCTTTTACTTTTTACTTTGCATCTTTATACCAAAAATACCAAAAATATTATAACTATCAGATCTCACTCTCGTAAGTGACCGTGAAGGGATTGACAACACCTAATTATGTTGGTTGCGAGTAGCTATTGATTTGTGCAGGTACGAGGGACTTGAGCGTGGCCTCCTACTGGATTGATACCTTGGTTCTCAAAAACTGAGGGAAATACTTACGCTACTCTGCTGCATCATCCCTTCCTCTTCGGGGAAAACCAACGCAAGCTCAAGACGTAGCAAGACGGATTTCTGGCGCCGTTGCCGGGGAGTCTACGCAAAAAGTCAACATACCAAGTACCCATCGCAATCCCTATCTCTCGCATTACATTATTTTCCATTTGCCTCTCGTTTTCCTCTCCCCCCAATTCACCCTTGCCGTTTTATTCACCCTCTCTCTCTATATACCCTCTCTATTTTCCTCTTTTGCCCGTTTGCTCTTGTTTGCTTGTGTGCTAGTTTGTTTGCTTGTCTTCATGACTAGTCTCATATCTTCTCCGTTGTCTCCCGAGAGTGAAGTTCTAAATTTTAAACAAAGGGAGGGAGAAAATCTAAAAGATGCTTGGTATAGAATTTGCAATGCTCAAAATAGATCTACCAGGAAACAATCTACCTTAGTTCTTCTCTGCAATTTTTATGTAGGTGTTAATCCTTGGTATAGATATATCCTCGATACCATTACCGGAGGGAACTTCTTGGGTAGCCATACTTTTGATTCTTATAATGCTATGCTAAATTTATTTGGCTCACCACCTCTTTTGGTTAATGGAACCATGTTAACTTTGGAGCATGTTATGCAAAGACTTGAAATTATTGAAAATAAAGTTGCTACTATTGAATCAATTGAAAATCTAGATAAAAAGATCCACAATCAAATTACTCAATATGGATCTAAGGTAGGAATGACTTTGAAAAATATTAAGGAAAAGAACCCATAGTTAATGAGAAAATGAACTTAGATTCTACTAGAATTGATAAACTTGAGGGTATCATTACAAACTTGGGAACCGCTTTTTCTTACATAAAGAATACTCCAAGTTCTCCTACTAAAATTGCCAAGCTTATGTATGTTCCTAAAAATAAGGGTGAATCATCTAAGGAAACCGCAGATCTTAAATCTATAAGTATTCATCCCAATCTTTTTGATATCATTAAGGAACCAATTGCTACACATGAATTTTTTGATCTTGTGCCTAAAAGTTTAATAATCACTAGAAAGAAAGAAATTCCTAAGGGAAACGGATGCCTCATTGAAGAATTGCCTACCAAAGATGGCAATACCTAGATCTATCCTCGCTTTTATGCCTAGCTAGGGGCGTTAAACGATAGCGCTTGTTGGGAGGCAACCCAATTTTATTTTTATTCCTTGCTTTTTGATCCTGCTTAGTAATAAATAAATTATTTATCCTCTGTTTTGGTTGTGTTTTTTGTGTTTAATTAGTGTTTGTTCCAAGTAGAACCGTTGGGATGACTTGGGGAAAGTCTTGTTGAACTTGGTGTAAAAAACAGAAACTTTAGCGCTCACGATAACTGCTGTAATTTTTATTTGAAGAGTGCTATTTAGTTAATTCTTTTTGAAGATGATTAATAGATAAATTCCTCACGTCCAGCAATTTATTTTAGAATTTTTGGGGTTCCAGATCTTGCGCTAGCAACAGATTACTACAGACTGTTCTGTTTTTCACAGATTCTGTTTTCGTGTGTTGTTTGCTTATTTTGATGACTCTATGGCTAGTAAAATAGTTTATAATCCATAGAGAAGTTGGAATACAGTAGGTTTAACACCAATATAAATAAATAATGAGTTCATTACAGTACCTTGAAGTGGTATTTTGTTTTCTTTCGCTAACGGAGCTCACGAGTTTTCTATTTTGAGTTTTGTGTTGTGAAGTTTTCAAGTTTTGGGTGAATTCTTTTGATGGATCATGGAACAAGGAGTGGCAAGAGCCTAAGATTGGGGATGCCCATGGCACCCCCAAGATAATACAAGGACACCAAAAAGTCAAAGCTTGGGGATGCCCCGGAAGGCATCCCCTCTTTCGTCCACTTCCATCGGTAATTTACTTGGAGCTATATTTTTATTCACCAACATGATATGTGTTTTGCTTGGAGTGTCTTGTATTATTTGTGTCTTTGTGTCTTAGTATGCCACAATCATCCTTGTTGTACACACCTTTTGATAGGGCCATACATGAATTAAAATTTGATAGAATACTCTATGTGCTTCACTTATATCTTTTGAGCTAAATAGTTTTGCTCTACGTGCTTCACTTATATCTTTTGAGCTAAGTAGTTTTGCTCTATGTGCTTCACTTATATCTTTTGAGTGTTATAATTTTGCTCTATGTGCTTCACTTAGATCTTTTAGAGCACGGTGGTGGATTTGTTTTAAAGAAACTATTGATCTCTCATGCTTCACTTAAATCATTTTGAGAGTCTCTTAATAGCATGGTAATTTGCTTAATAATAATATGCTTGGTATTCAAGATTTGTGAAACTTTATTTTGAGTGTGTTGAATACTAAGAAAAGATTGAAGCATGATAATTGTTTTGAGATATGGAGGTGATAATATTAAAGTCATGCTAGTTGAGTAGTTGTGAATTTAAAGAATACTTGTGTTAAAGTTTGTGATTCCCGTAGCATGCACGTATGGTGAACCGTTATGTCACAAAGTCGGAGCATGATTTATTTATTGATTGTCTTCCTTATGAGTGGCGGTCGGGGACGAGCGATGGTCTTTTCCTACCAATCTATCCCCCTAGGAGCATGCGTGTAATACTTTGCTTTGATAACTTCTAGATTTTTGCAATAAGTATATGAGTTCTTTATGACTAATGTTGAGTCCATGGATTATACGCACTCTCACCCTTCCACCTTTGCTAGCCTCTCTAATACCGTGCACCTTTCGCCGGTATCATACACCTACCATATACCTTCCTCAAAACAGCCACCATACCTACCTATTATGGCATTTCCATAGCCATTCTGAGATATATTGCCATGCAACTTTCCACCATCTAGTTCATCATGACACATTCATCATTGTCATATTGCTTAGCATGATCATGTAGTTGACATAGTATTTGTGGAAAAGCCACCGTTCATAATTTCTTCATACTTGTCACTCTTGATTCATTGCATATCCCGGTACACCGCCGGAGGCATCCATATAGGGTCATACTTTGTTTTAGAATAATCATTGAGTTGTAAATAAATAAAAGTGTGATGATCATCATTCAATAGAGCATTGTCCCCAAAAAAAAGAAAGGCCAAAGAAAAAAAAGAAGGCCCAAAAAATAAAAAAATAAAAGGGGCAATGCTACTATCCTTTTTTTTCCACACTTGTGCTTCAAAGTAGCACCATGATATAGCGAGTCTCATATATTGTGCTTCAAAGTAGCACCATGTTCTTCATATAGAGAGTCTCATATGTTGTCACTTTCATATACTAGTGGGAATTTTACATTATAGAACTTGGCTTGTATATTCCAATGATGGGCTTCCTCAAAATTGCCCAAGGTCTTCGTGAGCAAGCAAGTTGGATGCACACCCACTTAGTTTCTTTTGTTGAGCTTTCATACATTTATAGCTCTAGTGCATCCGTTGCATGGCAATACCTACTCACTCACATTGATATCTATTGATGGGCATCTCCATAGCCCGTTGATACGCCTAGTTGATGTGAGACTATCTTCCTCTCCTTTTTATCTTCTCCACAACCACCATTCTATTCCACCTATAGTGCTATATCCATGGCTCACGCTCATGTATTGCGTGAAGATTGAAAAAGTTTTGAAAAAGTTAGAGTATGAAACAATTGCTTGGCTTGTCATCGGGGTTGTGCATGATTTAAATACTTTGTGTGGTGAAGATGGAGCATAGCCAGACTATATGATTTTGTAGGGATAACTTTCTTTGGCCATGTTATTTTGAGAAGACATAATTGCTTTGTTAGTATGCTTGAAGTATTATTATTTTTTATGTCAATATAAACTTTTGTCTTGAATCTTTCTAATCTTAATATTCATACCACAATTAAGAAGATTTGCATTGAAATTATGCCAAGTAGCACTCCGCATCAAAAATTCTCTTTTTATCATTTACCTACTCAAGGACGAGCAGGAATTAAGCTTGTAGATGCCTGATACGTCTCCAACGTATCTATAATTTTTGATTGCTCCATGCTATATTATCTACTGTTTTGGACTATATTGGGCTTTATTTTCCACTTTTATATTATTTTTGGGACTAACCTATTAACCGGAGGCCCAGTCCAGAATTGCTGTTTTTTTTTGCCTATTTCAGTGTTTCGGAGAAACATAATATCAAACGGAGTCCAAACGGAATAAAACCTTCGAGAACGTGATTTTCTCACGGAACGTGATCCAGGAGACTTGGACCCTACTCCAAGGAACAAAAGAGGCGGTCACGAGGGTGGGGGCGTGCCCCCCTAGGGCGCGCACCCCTGCCTCGTGGGCCCCTTGGTGCTCCACCAACGTACTCCTTCCTCCTATATATACCTACGTACCCCCAAACAATCAAAAGGGGAGCCAAAAACCTAATTCCACCGCCGCAACTTTCTGTATCCACGAGATCCCATCTTGGGGCCTGTTCCGGAGCTTTGCCGGAAGAGGGCCGTCATCACAGAGGGCTTCTACATCATCCTAGCCCCTCCGATGAAGTGTGAGTAGTTTCCCTCAGACCTATGGGTCCATAGCTAGTAGCTAGATGGCTTCTTCTCTCTCTTTGAATCTCAATACAAAGTTCTCCCCCCTCCTCTTGTGGAGATCTATTCGATGTAATCTTCTTTTAGCGGTGTGTTTGTTGAGACCGATGAATTGTGGGTTTATGATCAAGTCTATCTATGAATAATATTTGAATCTTCTCTGAATTCTTTTATGTATGATTGGTTATCTTTGCAAGTCTCTTCGAATTATCCGTTTGGTTTGGCCAACTAGATTGGTAGTTCTTGCCATGGGAGAAGTGCTTAGCTTTGGGTTCGATCTTGCGGTGTCCTTACCCAGTGACAGAAGGGCCAGCAAGGCACGTATTGTATCGTTGCCATCGAGGATAACAAGATGGGGTTTATTTCATATTGCATGAATTTATCTCTCTACATCATGTCATCTTGCTTAAGGTGTCACTCTGTTTTTAACTTAATACTCTAGATGCATGCTTGATAGTGGTCGATGAGTGGAGTAATAGTAGTAGATGCAGAATCGTTTCGATCTACTTGTCACGGGCGTGATGCCTATATACATGATCATGCCTACATATTCTCATAACTATGCTCAATTCTATCAGTTGCTCAACAGTAATTTGTTCACCCACCGTAGAATACTTATGCTCTTGAGAGAAGCCACTAGTGAAACCTATGGCCCCCGGGTCTATTCTCATCATATCAATCTAGAACTTTAATCTTGCTTTGCTTTTTACTTTGATTTTACTTTTTACTTTGCATCTTTATAGTAAAAATACCAAAAATATTATATCTATCAGATCTCACTCTCGTAAGTAACTGTGAAGGGATTGACAACCTCTAACCGCGTTGGTTGCGAGTAGCTATCGCTTTGTGCAGGTACGAGAGACTTGAGCGTGGCCTCCTACTGGATTGATACCTTGGTTCTCAAAAACTAAGGGAAATACTTACGCTACTCTGCTGCATCATCCCTTCCTCTTCGGGGAAAACCAACGCAAGCTCCAGACATAGCAGAGTCGACTTACTAGCCAGTCAACAAACGATTCTGCCTACCAGCCGTTGGATTGACATCCAACATCTGTCGTGTATCTTCTATCTCTTGTCTTCTTCTTCCTCCAATTGCCCAAACCAAACCACCCCATCGGCTCCGCCTGCTCCCGCCTCCCATGGCTGGCTGCGCCTCCGCCGCCCTACCCTACGTACCCTCCAACGTTGGCTGGTCCCTCCCTCTATTCCCCCACACGTCCTGTTATTCTCCGGCGACGTCAGCCCCAACAGGCACCCGCGCCCGAACCAGTCAACCCTCGTACTCCCCTCCGCCTGCGACTGGACCGGCGCATCTTCAACGGCTCCTGTTCGTTCCGTCTGAGGCCTCGCCTCGTCCTCTGCCTTGCGCCCTTGGTTCGCTCGCAGTGCGCGATGCACCGCCCTCTTGCGTTTTCAACATCGTCAACAACCGAGAGGAACAAGGAGATGACTGTACGTGGAGAGGATGACAGTAGGGACCCACCAGCGTCATGGCAGTATGCAAGCAAGTGCCTCTATAGTACAAGCCCAAAAATATGGTTCCTCCTAATGGTTGGACATCTGGGGCTCACGCCATTGTCAACGTAGTCAATAAATGAAAGAATCACACTACGAGCGGCTGACACCAGGGACCCAGCAAGTCGCGCAGTTTTTTTTGAGGAACAAGCAGTTGTTATCTATACTAGTTTTAGCGACGGATCAGGGTAACAACAGGGCTATGCGGGGGCTGTGGCCCGTCTAGCCAGGGTTTTATTTATGTTTACCACATCATGAGCCCAGTTGTGTATTTTTCTTGTTGAAAATGGCTAGCCCAGTTCTATTTTTTTAAAGAAATACCCAAACAAGGCCTACTTGCTTTATCGGCCCTGCTGGGCTGCAAATATTTCAAGACGAGGAGAGTTTCATTCGGTTTGCCCAGAAATGGGCTGTACATTTTTAAAACACATCAAACTGGGAATTAGTTTAATTTTTTTCATTACAAGATCTTAAATTCCATTGATTTTTATGCGTGGACAATTATTTGGATTTTATATTTATATAAATTATTTTTCAAAATAGTTTGAATGTGAATAGATATTTCTGGATTAAAAACAGTTGACCGCACCGAAATATGCAAAATTTCGTATACTTTTTAACCGTGGCCAAAATATGCGGTGTGATGCTAACAAAAAGAAGATGGGCTCCAAAAAAATTCTTAAGAATTAGCAAATGGGCTGTACATTATTAGAAATAATGGCAGATGGGCTGTATGCTGTTTTCCACAGATTTGAGGCTGACTTGTGCGCCTACTACAGATTGACGCGTATGCTTTCATAAAAAAAGGTTGACGCACCCGCAACGCCCTGTCAACTTAGTCAACACACGAGAGCAGTGATTGTTGGATGTCCATCCAACGGCTGTCGTGCTTATTCAATATCTGCTCTTCATGCTCAAGCCGCTCAAACAAGCGCCGGCGGGACTGCCTGCTCCCTCCTCCCGCGGCCGGCTATGCTACCGCGCAGGCCTCACGGCCCCACCATACTCCCATCGCTGGCCTAGCCATCCCTCTACCCACCCACACATGCTGTTATTCTCCGGCGACGACAGACGAACCAGTAAACCCTTGTACTCCTCCGCATGGGAAACAACTGCCGAGTATTCCCTGGCTACGTGTCATTCCCTTCCTAGGCCTCGCCGTCGTCCACTGCCTGGTGCTCTCGGCGCGGCCTAGTCAACATGGTCAATGAACGACATCCATCGGAAGTGGAATGTATGTGGAGAGGCTGACAGCTGGGTCCACGGCCGCACGCAAGGAAATGCCTCCTTATTACGCGCAAAATAATGATTCCTCCACCTGACAGCTAGGACCCACAGGAAGGGCCTCTGTATTTCACGAAAAAAACCTTCCCCCCGCTGACAGGTCGGACCCACCAGCTATATCTTCGCACGCAAGGAAGTTCCTCCTTATTACGCCCAAAAAAATGAATACCCCCTGCTAGCTGGGACCCACCATATTGTTGGGCTGACTTGTGGGCCTACTAAGTTGACAGGGACGGAGAGCTTTGTCAACTTAGTCAATACTCCAGTGACCATATGATGTCCATCCAACAACCATAGTGCTTCGTCAACCTCTGGTCTTCTTGCTCCAGCTGCCCAAAGCAGCATCGGTCGTGCCACCTACTCCTGCCTCCCGTGGCCGGTTGTGCTACCGCAGAGGCCTCACCGCCCCCATACTACTCCCACCATTGGCCAGGCCATCCCTCCAGTCACCCACACCCCTTGTTATTCTGCGGCGACGGCAGCCTCACACTGCAGCCGAACTAGTGAACGCTCGTACTCCTCTCCGCATGGGCATCCACTGCCGCGTCTTGCACGGCTCCGCGTCGTCCCCTTCCTAGGCCTCGCCGTGGTGCTCTCGGCGCGGCGTGGTCAATGTGGTTAACGACCGACTTCCATCAGAAGAGTATTGTACGTGGAGAGGCTGACAGCTGGGTCCACGGCAGCCGCAAGGAAGTGCCTCCTTATTACGCGGAAAATAATTATTCCTCCACCTGACAGCGGGGACCCACCGAACAGGCCACCAGTATTTTGCGAAAAAAATCGTTTCCCCCTGACTGCTGGGACCCACCGGACGGGCCACCGTATTTCACGAAAAAAACATTCCCCCCGCTGTCAGCTCAGACCCACCGGAGGTGCCTCCTTATTACGCACAAAAAAATGAATACTCCCCCGGCTAGCTGGGACCCACCTTGCTGGGAGGCTGACTTGTGGGCCTACTAAGTTGACGGGGATGAAGGGCTTTGTCAACTTAGTCAATATGAACGATTCTAGCTCCAGTGACCGTACGATGTCCATCCAAAGGCCGTAGTGCTTCTTCAACCTCTGGTCTTCTTGCTCCAGCCGCCCAAAGCAGCGCCGGTCATGCCGCATGCTCCTGCCTCCCGTGGCCGGCTATGCTGCCGCAGAGGCCTCACCGCCCCCTACTATTCCCACTGCTGGCCAGGCCCTGCGGTGACGTCAGCCTCACACCGCAGCCGAACTAGTGAACCCTCGTAGTGCTCTCCGCGCGGGCTTCCACTACCGCGTCGTCCCCTTCCTAGGCCTCGCCGTCGTCCACCGCCGTGGTGCTCTCCGTGCGGCGTGGTCAACGTGGTCAAGGAACGACTTTCATCGGAAGAGTACTGTACGTGGAGAGGCTGGTAGCTGGGTCCACGGCCACAATCCAATTTTTTTGTGATTTGCCAAGTAAGTCGCTTTGTCAGGCCTGTTGGGCTGCAAATCTTTCAAGATGAGGAGAGCTTTCATTCGGCTGGCCGAGAAAATGGCCCATCAGTAATGAGAAATGGGTTGTACATTTTTAAAACACATCAAACCGGCAATTAGTTTCAAATATCTTTTTTTCATTTCAAGATTTTAAATTACATTAATTTTTATGCGTGGAGAATTTGTTGGATTTTATATTGATATACATTTATTTTTAAAATCAGTTTGAATGTGAGTCAAAATTTCGGGATTAAAAACAGTTCGGACCACACCGAAATATGCAAAATTTCGTATAATTTTTTAACTGTTGCCATAATATGGGCTGTAATGCTAACAAAAAGAATATGGGCTCCAAAAAAACCTTAAGAATTAGCAAATGGGTTGTAAATTATTGGAAATAATGGCAGATGGGCTGTATGCTGTTTTCCACAGATTTGAGGCTTTCCTAAAAAAAAGGTTGACGTACAAGCACTGACTGTTGGATGTCCATCCAACGACCGTCGTGCTTTTTCAATCTCTGCTCTTCCTGCTCCAGCCGCTCAAACAAGCGCCGGCGGGACTGCCTGCTCCCTCCTCCTCGCGGCCGGCTGTGCTGCCGCGCATGCCTCACCGCCCGACCGTACTCCCATCGCTGGCCTAGCCATCCCTCTACTCACCCACACCTGCTGTTATTCTCCGGCGATGGCAGACGAACCAGTAAACCCTCGTACAGTCATACTCCCCTCCGTGTGGGAAACAACTTCCGAGTCTTCCCTACCTCCGTGTCGTCCCCTTCCTAGGCCTCGCCGTCATCCACCGCCCTGGTGCTCTCGGCGCGGCCTGGTCAACATGGTCAACGACCGACATGCTTTTGAAGTGGACTTTACGTGGAGAGGCCGATAGCTGGGTCCACGGCCGCATGCAAGGAAATGCCTCCTTATTACGCGCAAAATAATGATTCCTCCACCTGACATCAGGGACCCACCGAAAGGGCCTCTATATTTCGCGAAAAAATGTTACCGTCGCTGACAGCTCGGACCCACCAGCTATATCTTCGCACGCAAGGAAGTGCCTCCTTATTACGCACAAAAAAATGAATACTCCCCCTGTTAGCTGGGACCCAGTATAGTGGCAGGATGACTTGTGGGCCTACTAAGTTGACGGGGACGGAGGGCTTTGTCAACTTAGTCAATATGCATGATTCTAGCTCCAGTGACCGTACGATGTCCATCCAACGGCCGTAGTGCTTCTTCAACCTCTGGTGTTCTTGCTCCAGCCGCCCAAACTAGCGTCGGTTGTGGCTCGTGCTCCTGCCTCCCGTGGCCGGCTGCGATGCGGCGGAGACCTCACCACCCCCTACTAATCCCACCGCTGGCCAGGCCATCCCTCTACTCACCCACACCCCCTGTTATTCTGCGGCGACGGCAGCCTCACACTGCAGCGAACCAGTGAACCCTCGTACTCCTCTACGCGTGGGCATCCACTGCCGCGTCTTCCCCGGCTCCACGTCGTCCCCTTCCTAGGCCTCGCCGTCATCCATCGCCCTGGTGCTCTCGGCGCGGCGTGGTCAACGTGGTCAAGGAACGGCTTCCATCGGACATGGACTGTACGTGGAGAGGTTGACAGCTAGGTCCACGGCTGCAGCAAGGAAGTGCCTCCTTATTACATGCAAAATAATTATTCCTCCACCTGACAGTGGGACCCACCGGGCGGGCCACCATATTTCACCCCCCTGACTGCTGGGACCCACCAGCTACATCTTCGCCCGCAAGGAAGTGCCTGATAGTCGGGACCCACCTGGTCGAAGCGTACGTAGCATTGTCATTCTGGTCACGAACATGTACGTACATATATACTGGTCGATGTAGAGGCGCGCACGTGTCGTAGTAGAGGCGGCCAGGGTGCAAGAAAGAAAATACGGCCACGTATGTGCACATACGGGCGGGGTCTTGAACGCCTACTCGCGCATACGTACGACCAGGGCTCGTGCAGATGGCTGGGTCGGAACGGAGAAACAGCATCGTCGTCATGTTCACGGGGAGGCAACGGAATGCGTCGTGTTCATGGGGAGGCAACGAAATGCGTCGTGTTCATGGGGAGGCAACGGAATGCGTCGTGTTCATCGGGAGGGCTTGGACGGAACAGGCGATGGAAACGAGGCCTGGCGTACCGTAGAACGGAGGAAACGGCCTTGTGTTCGACCGGCCACGTTCGAAACGGGATCCTGTTCATCGGGAGGGGTCTGGCGTACCGCAAAACGGAGGAAACGGACCTCCTACGGTCGAAAAGGGGGTCCTGTTGATCGGGAGGGGTGTGGCGTACCGCAAAATGGACGAAATGGACTTGTGTTGGAGCGGTACGGTCGAAACGGGGGTTCTGTTCATCGGGAGGGGCGTGGCGTACCGCAAAACGGGACTCCACGGGATACTGTTCATCTCCACCGTCGACCCCCTCCAGCCTCCACGAGCTACTGTTCATCCACCGTCGACCTCCTCCAGCCTCCACCTGCGACTGTTCATCCACGGGCTCCTGTTCATCCAGCCTCCACCGCGCGCTACTCCACCGGCTACTGTTCAACCAGCCCTCTCCACGGGCTCCTGTTCAACCACCCCTCCACG
>NC_041382.1:449395028-449465678 GCF_002162155.2 Triticum dicoccoides
GGCTTCAGTTAGCAGCAGTAGCAAAGGAATCGCTCGGTCGGGTTCGGTTAACAACCATCGATCGATCGCTCAGGTTCAGTAACGCATAGCCTGCAGTGCAATCGCTCGTGTTCAGTTAGAGCCCAACGCCTGGCTCGGGTTCAGTTAGAGCCAACGCCTCGCACACACGCGCGTACATGTATGAGAGAAATGCGCATCGCTCGGCCCCCGACTTCCCACCGTAACCGGGAACTCCCCAAAATTTTCCTCGCCCTCGCTTCTACCACGGTTTTTTCCGTCATGGACGGCCCAAAGAATGTCATGCAGCTGCATCTCCGGCCCGCCCAGGACGAAAAGCCCATTTTCTGTCATGATTTTTTGTCATAAAAGTAGGAGCCCACCACATCTATGATGATACCGTGTTTTGTCACAATTATCGTCATAGAAGTGTCATATGTATGACAGAAATTTTTTACGTTCGGCCCAAAATGTCACGGATGTGTCTTTTTTTTGTAGTGGGTGTTGGCGAAGGAGGAGGCACTTTCCCAGTTGGCCCGTGCAAAATAGGTTCTTACTGAACTAAAAGTAGAGGTGGATAAGACGAGCCTGGATGATCTCGATTAGGGAAATGAATATATTGTTCTTATGAAGTTGAACTAGCTATATGTTG
This sequence comes from Triticum dicoccoides, assembly GCF_002162155.2. Taxonomy (NCBI): domain Eukaryota; kingdom Viridiplantae; phylum Streptophyta; class Magnoliopsida; order Poales; family Poaceae; genus Triticum; species Triticum dicoccoides. The sequence goes on from NC_041382.1 coordinate 449,395,678, forward strand.
TACTATGTTGTTTTCATGTAGCTATCGTACTGTGATGTTATAATATATTTATGTGCCTGCTATGAAATTGGCAAACAGCTGTTCGATATGAAATGTGAATTTTCATAATACTAGAATTATTGATTGTAAACTAATAAACCTGCTAATTGTGTCGGGACCTTTGCAAACGGTTCTAGCAGTAAAAGCGCTTGCGATGGATATCCCAATGCCACGCAGTTTTCTTCATCAAATCATGTGTGATATAGTTGATAAAAGCAAACAGTTTACCAAGACAGACCGTGTGTGACAGTTACACCTTTCATACACGAGCCTACACAAAAATTTGTGTGGGATGTACGTATTAACGGAAACGTTTTCCCTGGATTGACTGTGTGGGATGTACATAAGAACGGAAACGTATTCCTTGGATTGACTCTGTGTGATGTACAAACCTACGGAAATGATTTTCTGGGATTCATCGTGTGGGATGTACATACCTACGGAAATGTTTTTCTTGGATTACCGTGTGGGATGTACATACCTACAGAAATGATTGGGTTTCGATGCCTCACCCGATCGCACTGTGTCCCAGGAGGGCCTATCCCCGATGATTTCTGGGTCGTGTGGGAAGGACCCCGTATCGCCCACACTCACATGGCGATGGTTCCAAATGCCATCGCGGAAAGGGGTGAAAAACCGTTTGTATAGCACCGACGCGCACTAGTGTATATCCCTCTTGGATGTCCATCATATTAGGACTAAATTCAAAACCAAAGAAAATTACCATGCTATTTAAAGAGACTCTCAAAATAATATAAGTGAAGCATGAGATTTCAATAATTTCTACATAATAAAACCACCTCCGTGCTCTAAATATATATAAGTGAAGCACTAGAGCAAAATTGCGTAGCTCAAAAGATATAAGTGAACCTCATAGAGTATTATAATAAATCACGATTCATGCATGTCCCTCTCAAAAGGTGTTTACAGCAAGGATGATTGTGGCAAACTAAAAAGTAAAGACTCATATCATACAAGACGCTCCAAGAAAAACACATATCATGTGGTGAATACAATATAGCCTCAAGTAAAGTTACCGATAAACGAAGACGAAAGAGGGGATGCCTTCTAGGGAATCCCCAAGCTTAGGCTCTTGGTTGTCCTTGAATATTAACTTGGGGTGCCTTGGGCATCTCCAAGCTTAGGCTGTTGCCACTCCTTATTCCATAGTCCATCAAATCTTTACCCAAAACTTGAAAACTTCACAACACAAAACTCAACAGAAAATCTCATGAGATCCGTTAGTATAAGAAAATAAAATCACCACTTTTGGTACTATTGTGAACTCATTCTTTATTATATTGGTGTAATATCTACTGTATTCCAACTTCTCCATGGTTCATACCCTCGATAATACCCATAGATTCATCAAAATAAGCAAAAAACACAAAGAAAACAGAATCTGTCAAAAACAGAATAGTCTGTAGCAATCTGTAACTCTCAAATACTTCGGTAACTCCAAAAATTCCGAACTATTAGGACAACCTGGGAAATTTGTATATTAATCTTCTGCAAAAAGAATCAGTATTTTTTCACTCTTGTGTTGAAAATGAGAATTATTTTCTTGGGTGCAAAAGTTTCTGTTTTTCATTAAGATCAATTCAACTATCACCGTAAGCCATCCCAAAGGTCTTACTTGGCACAAACACTAATTAAAACATAAAACCCATACAACCAGAGTCTAGATGAAAAATTTATTGAAAAACAGAACCATAAAAACAAGAACAAAAATAAAATTGGGTTGCCTCCCAACAAGCATTATTGTTTAACGCCCCTAGCTAGGCATTGATAATTTCGATGATGCTCACATGAAAGATAGCAATTGAAACAGGAAGATAGCATTATGTAGCATGTGTAAAACACATCTAAGTCTAACATACTTCCTTTGCGTAGGCATATTATAAGCAAGCAAATTATCAAGGTAAGCAAAAACTAGCATATGCAAGGAAGAAGAAAGGAATAATAGCAATCTCAACATAACGAGAGGTAATTTAGTAACATGAAAAATTCTACAACCATATTTTCCTCTCTCATAATAATTACATGTGGGATCGTAATCAAATTCAACAATATAACTATCGCATAAAATATTCTCAACATGATCCACATGCACAAAAAGTTGACACTCTTCCACAATAGTGAGATTATCGCATAAAATATTCTCAACATGATCCACATGCACTACTATTACTCCACACATCGACCGACTCCTGCCTGCATCTAGAGTATTAAGTTCATAAAGAACAGAGTAACGCTTTAAGTAAGATGACATGATGTAGAGGAATAAACTCAAGCAATATGATGTAAAACCCATCTTTTTATCCTAGATGGCAACAATACAATACGTGCCTCGCTACCCCTACTTGGTCACTGGGTGAGGACACCGCAAGATTGAACCCAAAGCTAAGCATCTCTCCCATTGCAAGAATAACCAATCTAGTTGGCCAAACCAAACCGATAATTCGAAGAGAAATACAAAGATATCAAATCTTGCATATAAGAATTAAGAGAAGATTCAAATAATATTCGTAGATAAGCTGATCGTAAATCCACAATTCATCATATCTCGTCAAACACACCGGAAAAGAAGATTACATCGAATAGATCTCCAAGAACATCGAGGAGAACATGGTATTGAGAATGAAAGAGAGAGAAGAAGCCATCTAGCTACTAGCTATGGACCCATAGGTCTGTGCTAAACTACTCACGCTTCATTGGAAGGGCAATAGGGTTGATGTAGATACCCTCCGTGATTGAATCCCCCTCAGGCAGGATACCGGAAAAGGCCCCTGAAAGTGCAACTATCCCTGGGTGGTTTTGGTAATCCTAACAACATATAGCTCATTGAGCTAATGCTACTTGAAGATGAATATCTTAGGAAAGCTCAATGATTGGCATGGCATGGATTAGAAAGTGGACCCCTCAAAATGCTAAGGACAAAAGATTGGCTCAAGCTCAAAGCACAAGACTCTACATTTTACTTTTAGTGATCCAAGATCACATTGAGTCCATAGGAAAAGCCAATACTATTAAAAGGGGGTGAGGTGTTGCTTAATGAGTTACTTGCTCAAAATTCTTAGTGATATGCTCTAAAAACCCTCAACTACTTTCTCATATCCGCATATGTCCCAAACCAAAAGTCAAACTCGGCCCCACCAAAATCTTTTATCCAGTGCCACCGAGTTCACTTGACATAGCCACTGCCAGAAACCCTAGTCACTTCGGTCTCACCGATAGGGATCACGGTCTCACCGAGATGGGATTGCAAACTCTCTGTTTCCCTTCGTAACGTTTCGGTCTAACCGAGATGAGCGATCGGTCCCATCGAGACTGCAATGCAAACTCTCTGTTTCCCCTTCGTAATGTTTTGGTCTAACCGAGATGAGCGAATCGGTCCCGCTGACTTTGCCTGCCCAACTCTCTGTTTGTCTATTACCAAAATCGGTCCCACCGAGTTTGTGTAATCGGTCTCATCAAGATTATGTTATGCCCTAACCCTAATGGAATCGGTCCCACCGAGTTGACATGTCGGTCCCACCGAAATGCCTAACGGTCACATTATGAACCTAATCAGTCTAACCAATTTTTATGATTCAGTCCCACCGAGTTTGGTGATTTGTGTGTAACGGTTAGATTTTGTGTGGAGGCTATATATACCCCTCCACCCACTCTACATTTGTGGAGAGAGCCATCAGAATATGCCTACACTTCCAACATACATTTTCTGAGAGAGAACCACCTACACTTGTGTTGATGTCAAGATATTCCATTCCAACCACATAAATCTTGATCTCTAGCCTTTCCCAAGTTGCTTTCCACTCAAATCATCTTTCTACCAAATCCAATCCCATGAGAGAGCTGAGTGTTTGGGAGACTATCATTTTAAGCACAAGAGCAAGGAGTTCATCATCAAAACACCATCTATTACCTTTTGGAGAGTGGTGTCTCCTAGATTGGTTAGGTGTCACTTGGGAGCCTCCGTCAAGATTGTGGAGTTGAACCAAGGAGTTTGTACGGGCAAGGAGATCGCCTACTTCGTGAAGATCTACCCTAGTGAGGCAAGTCCTTCGTGGGCGATGGCCATGGTGGGATAGACAAGGTTGCTTCTTCGTGGACCCTTCGTGGGTGGAACCCTCCATGGACTCGCGCAACAGTTACCCTTCGTGGGATGAAGTCTCCATCAACGTGGATGTACGATAGCACCACCTATCGGAACCATGCCAAAAATCTCCGTGTCTACATTGCGTTTGCTCCCTTCAAACTCCTCCCTTTACCTTCATATGCTATTGTTTGACATTACGCTGCTATACTCTTAGAATTGCATGTGTAGGTTGATTACTTGATTTGTGCGAAGTTGCTAAAATCTACCAAGACTTAAAATTGGGAAAAGGCTAGATTTTTATTTGGTCAAGTAGTCTAATCACCCCCCTCTAGACATACTTTCGATCCTACAAGTGGTATCACAGCTTTAGTCTCCATTTGCTTTGATTTCCATAGCTTTTAGTGATCATAGCCTTGGTTTCACAACCTAGGAGAGTATGGCATCTAGTGAGGGAAATTACCACCGTAGAGGTCCTTACTTTGATGGTACTAATTTTGCTAGTTGGAAGCATAAGATGAAAATGCATATTCTTGGACATAACCCCGCCGTTTGGGCTATTGTGTGTATTGGGTTGCAAGGTTATTTCTTTGATGGGAAAGAACCGAACCGTGAAGCTACCGCGGAAGAGTTGAAGATGCTGCAATACAATGCTCAAGCCATCTTGAGAATGCAAAGGAAATTTGGGATACTTTGATTGATATACACGAAGGTACCGACTCCGTCAAGGAATCCAAATTGGATGTGCTTCAAAGTCAACTTGAGAAGTTCAAAATGAAGGATGGTGAAGGTGTCGCTGAAATGTACTCTAGGCTTTCTCTCATCACAAATGAGATTGCCGGCTTAGGAAGTGAAGAGATGACCGATAGATTCATCATCAAGAAGATCCTAAGAGCCTTGGATGGAAAATATGATACCGTATACACATTGATCCAAATGATGCCCAATTACAAAGATCTCAAGCCAACGGAAGTCATTGGAAGAATTGTTGCTCATGAGATGTCACTCAAGGATAAGGAAGAGCTTCACAACAAGTCAAGTGGTGCTTACAAAGCTTCATGTGATGCTCCCACATCATCAAGTGAGAAACAAACCTTCAACGAAGAATTGAGCCTAATGGTGAAGATCTTCAACAAGTTTTACTAGAGTAGAAGCAAGGAAAGAAGTTCCAAGTCAAGGTCCTATAATGACAAAAGATCTTCTAGTCGTGAGCGCAATTGCTACAATTGTGGAAGACCCAGACACTATTCCAATGAGTGTACGGCTCCCTACAAAAGAAGAGAATATTCTCCTCAAAGAAGAAGTAGAAGAGAATAATCACCTCCAAGAGAGAGAAGGAGTAGAGATGACCGTTATGAACGAAGAACATCATGGAGAAGCAAGGATTCGGGAAGAAAGGACAAGTCATCAAAGAGCTACACAAAATGAATACAACAAGCTCATGTTGGTGAATGGGTATCCGGCTCCGACTCCGACGATCACTCCGAGAGAAGTTATCACTCCAACTCCGAATATACTCAAGATGAAGGTGTTGCCGGTCTAGCACTTGTGTCAACCAACTCCTATGACATATTTGACTCACCAAATGAAGGGATTGTAAGATGCTTCATGGCTAAAGGCCCAAAGGTATCACACCCCGAGTATGTTGATTTCAATAGTGATGACGATGATTTGCTAGGTGATGATGATTTACTTGTTGAAACTCTAGTTATGAAAACTATGATGAACTTGCTATTAATCATGATAATCAAGATAAAACGAATGACAATGATAAGAAGGAGATTGAGCATCTAACTAAATAACTAAACACTCTTAAGTTAGCTCATGAAACTACCTTGGAAGATCATCGAGAACTTTTAAAGACTCATGAGAAGCTACATTTTGAAAAGCTCAACCTTGAGCAAGAGCATGAGTTCTTAAAAGAAATCAATGATGATCTTTGCAAGAAAAGTTCTTCTTACATTGCCAAGCGTTTACTCTTGTGTACTTACATGCCACAAGTTAAATCTAGCAACAAGAACAAGAAAGATTCTTCTTCTAGTAGTAACAACAATCATGCTAAATCCAATGTTGTTGCTTCTAGTAGTTCTCTTGATTCCACTAATGATTCTCTTAGCCAAGTTACACTTGAGCAAGAAAATAGCTTATTGAAGGAAATTATAGAGAAAGGTGTTTACAAGAGTCTTGCCGGAAGTAAGCAATTTGAGGAAATTGTACGGAAGCAAGGAAGACACCGGAAGAATCAAGCTGTTGGTTTTGAACGAAAGTTCAATGCCAATGGAGTTGAGTGGAAAGAAGATCAATACCCCAAGACAAAGTTTGTTCCTCAACAAGAGAAGTATGATCCTACTTCTTTCCAAGGAACACAAGCTCAAGATGATCTTCCACCACAAGACCACAAGCTAAAAGGCAATGACAAGCTTCAAGAGGAGATTGATGCATTTGAAGAAGCACCTAATGCCTTGGTCAAGTGGGTTCCCAAGACTACATCAAGTTCCACTTCATCAAGTATGACTACAACTCCAAGGATTCCCATCAAGATGGTGTGAGAAGAAGAACTAGAGAGTTCTTGAGGGTGACTCCGCCAACATACTTCACTCTTATCATCTTGGCAAGGACAAGTGCAAACAACTTCCATATCTTGCACTAGTTCAAGGAGTCACAAACCCTCTTGTTGGTAAGACAAGGGACAAGATAACCTAATGCTTTCATGGACATCATCCTATGTGAACATCACTCTATGTCTATGGATATCCTTGGTTGTTCCTTGTGGGACTAACCCATGTAGGTACTAAAAGTGCGACTCACTCCAAATGATTGCTCCAAATGATCTACATGAACATTGAGCATCTACATCTTCAACACCTACATGAAGTCATCATCGACAAAACCCAAGGTTAGTTCATCCCTCTTAGGGGGATATCACATCTAGGGGGAGCTTTACTCTAACCAATTGAGCTAAAGCAACTCTAATGATGTGAGCACAACAATGCTTTATGCAAAAGTGGCAACCCCACTTGTGCTTAAACGATGAGTATGACCTATGATCAAATGTTCTCATTTGACTCCTAAGTCAATCTACTCATATATAGATGACCTAGTCATCGCCAAATTGCTTGATAGATGCTAGAGTGATTGTGCATGCTTTGTCGCATATTTCATTTGTCATTTTATTGTGTGAGCATGTTAATTGCATATTTCACTCATTCGAGGACATCCATTTGTTGCATTGATTGTTTGGACTTTTCTCTTTTGCCAAATGGATGGACAAGAATTCCTAAGGACTCCCTCTAGCTATCTATGCTTTTCTCATCTCAAACTCTATTCATGCTACATCACAAAGTTTGATCAAGTTAGATTCGAACCACTCTGTGTGAGGAGGACTTGGAGTCCCCGATTCGTCATAGACTTAAACTTCCAAAACCTCTTTGTGCATTTCGGTATGACTGAGTCATCCATTTCGGTCACACCGAGATCACTAAGTTGATCTAGGTTTTCAATCTCGGTGCAACCGATTTGAACTTTTCGGTCACACCGAGATGCAGTAACCGCTTGCGATTCTGCATCTCGGTGCCACCGAGTTGTTCCACTCGGTCACACTGACAGGGTCGGTATATATAAACCTACGGGTGAGATTCTAGAAATTTCTTCAAAACCTCTCAGCCCGCGCGTATCCTGCTCTGCCGCCTCGGGTCTCCGCATCGTCCTCTCACCGCTGGTTTCCATCACCGTCAACGGATTTCTGCCCCTCCGTTGCCGCCGTAGAGAACTCCGCCGAATTAGGGTACGAGTTAGATCCTTTGTGCTATTTTTTAACTCTGATTCGTAGCACATTAGTTTTCCATGATCATGACCACGCATGCAATCAATCCATCCACTGAAAACATCCCTTAGGTTAGGTTTGATTTGAAAATTTAGGGTTAGGTCTGCGCCGAACTCATCTTGGACCGACCGAATTGTAGAAATTGGTCTCACCGATTTGGCTTAGGCCATTGCAGTTACACTTTCGGTCTGACCGAAAACTGCAAATCGGTGTGACCGAGTTCGATTCTTTGTGAAACCCTAGCAGTCTCGATGCCACCGAACTATCACTCGGTCTGACTTAGTTCACTAGTTTAGGTTCCAAAAGCTGCTTCAGTATCACCGGGTTTACAAATCGGTAGCTTCGAAATGCTTTTTGTGAAGAACTAAAAATAAGTTTTTAATTCATCTATTTTGCAAAACTCTGCACTTTGTGATGCTCATCCACTCTACCTCATCTCTATCTATTCACAGGGTCTGATGTCAGTAAGTTTGCAGAGATGTCTGACCAGAGCGACAGCCAGAACAAGTCAGATGAATAGGTGCAATTGAGTGAGGGAACTAGTCCCTCTAGCACTTATGATGATGGCAGCAGGAGCACACCAAGCAACTTGCCCAAAGCAGCCACCAGGTCAAGGAAGAAGAAAACCTCAGATTCTGAAGATGAGGACTATGTGGCTGTTGAGGAGGAAGTTAGCTCCAAGAGGAAGGTGCTGAAGAAAGAATATGGGTCGGCTGCTACAACTAAGCCTAGCTTGCACAAGAAGGCCCCTGCCAAGAGGGTGCCAACCTTTAAGGTTATAGCCTCAACTGCTTAAACCTCCAAGCCAACTGAAGACGTTGTTCGAGAAGGAAAGAAGAGGAAGGAAAGGGTCAAAAAGACCACTGCTAGAGTGCTTGGTAGATCCTCCATTATGAGAGATCCAGAAGAAGAGGAGGAGGAAGAGGATGCTGCACCAGATCCCAAGTCTCAGAAGCATATGGGAGATGCGATTAAGTCAGGGGCTGCTCCATCTAAGCCCAAATCTGCTCCCAATGTTGCTGCTCGGAAACCTTCCAAACCCAAGAGGAACACCAGGAGTATACCTGCTGAGGAGAAGAACAAGGCCCCAGTGCCTGAAGCTGAAGAAGAGGAAGATGATTCTCTTGTTTTGAGGAAGTTGAAGCCCAAAATTCCTGACCACAATGATGCTCATCCAGCCGCTGAGGACATGCACATCAGGAAAGATGCAGGACTAAGATTGTGGAGACAGTCTGATCCCTATGCTGTTAGGAGGAGGATTGCAGTTGACTACAGGTTCCATACAAAAGGAACAACAAGACTTCTATGAGACAATTTTGCTTGACAAGAAGCCCATTGTGTGTGACATGAAATGGGTGGATTGGGAATACATCCAGGAGAATGAAGATCACTTCCCAGGAGTATATGACAACTTTAAGGCATGTGGAGTAGATGAGTTTGTTGGAAAAAAGCTCATTAAATGGAATGATGAGCTGATCATGCAGTTTGACTCCACTACCCACTTCTATCCAGATGGAAGGATAGTATGGATGTCTGAAGGTACCAGGTACCAGTCCACAGTTGAAGAATGGGCCAAGCTAATCAATGCCCCCGAAGAACATGAAGATGACTTGGAAGTGTATGCCACCAAGAAGAAAGACCACAACTCCATGGCAAACATGTACAAAGAGATCCCTGATAAGGCTTTGTAAACACACAAGCTTGGATCTGTACACTTCTTGTTGTCTGGTCTGCCTACCATTAACTGGATCTTAAGGCACACATTGCTACCCAAGTCAGGAGATCACAAGATGATCAGAGGACACTCCATCAACATGCTGCAAATCTTTGATGTCCCTCAGAAGTTCAAGGTTATGAGTTTGATTGTAGAAACGATCAAGAGGACTGGTGCTAATCAAAAGAGGAGTTGTGGGTATGCTCCACATATTCAGGAGCTCATCAATTCTAAGATGGGCATACAAATTTATTTGCTGGACAAGGAGCATCTACCCTTACATCCTGAATTTGAAGACATCACTATTGTGATGAATGAGGAGGAACCATCATCAGCTCAAGTCTAGGAGAAGAGAGCCAAGGCAAAGGCTGAGAAAGCTGCCAAGATGCCCAATGTTGAAGAGGCATCTCAAATTTTCCTGAAGAGCAAGCAAGATCAATTAGGCTATCTGATTCAAGCTACACTGAGGATTGAGAAGGGCTTGGCTACCCTGACTCGGAATCAGGAGAGCCTGGAGAGGATTGTGGAGACAAAATTCTATGATCTTCATGTGAAGGTGACTGAGATTCAGACTGCAGTTGAGCAGCTTCAGGAGGAAGCAGAGGAGAGGAAAGGAAAGGCAACTACTGATGCTTTTCAGCGTGTGCCATGAGGTCCAAGATCTGCTGCACTGCCAGTTTCAGATGCTAGAGCTACAGTGTCAGCACCAGCAGCTACAGCTCCAGTGCCACCTCCAGCAGCCACTCCACCTCCACCAGCTCCAACTACATCATCGGAAGCCTTCATCGTTGGAGTCTCTCTACACCACCTCCCGAAGACCAAGCCTGAGAGATGTATAGCATATGCATTTTTGAACTTTTTGGTAACTTGTTTCCAAAGGGGGAGAAATATGTATAGATCCTTGGCTTCGAGAGAGTGTGTCTTGCTTTTGGTTGAACTTTTTTATTGTGTGCTTGTGTGAGATACTTTATGTCCTTATGTCCTTGTGAGATACTCATGTGATCATGTAGTTGATCATATGCTACCTTAATGCTTGTTGAATGATACCATCTTTTAAATCTCACATATGATCATTCACTTGCTTGGTGATGAGTGCATGCTTTTAATTACTATCATTTTGAGCGCTCCACCAAGGTGTATGTGACATGGAAGAGTAACCCATGAACCTAATCGATTGTGCATTTGCATTCAAAAGCAAATTTTAAATAATGCAAAAATTTAGGGGGAGCTCTTGCTTATCACATACTTCTCAAAGCGACGATGTTTTTCAATCTTATGATCATTTGTCGAAGCTTTGATCTATATGTTGTCATCAATTACCAAAAAGGGGGAGATTGAAAGTGCAACTATTCCTGGGTGGTTTTGGTAATTCCTAACAACATATAGCTCATTGAGCTAATGCTACTTGAAGATGAATATTTCAGGAAAGCTCAATTATTGGCATGGCATGGATTACAAAGTGGACCCCTCAAAATGCTAAGGACAAAAGATTGGCTCAAGCTCAAAGCACAAGACTATACATTTTACTTTTAGTGATCCAAGATCACATTGAGTCCATAGGAAAAGCCAATACTATTAAAAGGGGGTGAGGCGTTGCTTAATGAGTTACTTGCTCAAAATTCTTAGTGATATGCTCTAAAAACCCTCAACTACTTTCTCATATCCACATATGTCCCAAACCAAAAGTCAAACTCGGCCCCACCGAAATCTTCTATCTGGCGCCACCGAGTTCACTTGACATAGCCACTGGCAGAAACCCTAGTCACTTTGGTGTCACTGATAGGGATCTCAGTCTCACCGAGATGGGATTGCAAACTCTCTTTTTCCCTTCGTAATGTTTTGGTCTAACCGAGATGAGCGATTGGTCCCACCGAGACTGCAATGCAAACTCTCTGTTTCCCCTTCGTAACGTTTCGGTCTAACCGATATGAGAGAATCAGTCCCACCGAGTTTGCGTGACCAACTCTCTGTTTGTCTATTACCAAAATCGATCACATCGAGTTTGTGGAATCAGTCTCACCGAGATTACATTATGCCCTAACCCTAATGGAATCGGTCCCATAGAGTTGACATGTCGGTCCCACCGAAATGCCTAATAGTCACATTATGAACCTAATCGGTCTGACCGAGTTTTATGATTCGGTCCCAACGAGTTTGGTGATTTGTGTGTAATGGTTAGATTTTGTGTGGAGGCTATATATACCCCTCCACCCACTCTTCACTCATGGAGAGAGCCATCAGAATATGCCTACACTTCCAACATACAGTTTCTGAGAGAGAACCACCTACACTTGTGTTGAGGTCAAGATATCCCATTCCAACCACATAAATCTTGATCTCTAGCCTTTTCCAAGTTGCTTTCCACTCAAACCATCTTTCTACCAAATCCAATCCCATGAGAGAGAGCTGAGTGTTGGGGAGACTATCATTTTAAGCACAAGAGCAAGGAGTTCATTATCAACACACCATCTATTACCTTTTGGAGAGTGGTGTCTCCTAGATTGGTTAGGTGTCACTTGGGAGCCTCCGTCAAGATTGTGGAATTGAACCAAGGAGTTTGTACGGGCAAGGAGATCGCCTACTTCGTGAAGATCTACCCTAGTGAGGCAAGTCATTCGTGGGCGATGGCCATGGTGGGATAAACAAGGTTGCTTCTTCATGGACCCATCATGGGTGGAGCCCTCCGTGGACTCGTGCAACCGGTACCCTTCGTGGGTTGAAGTCTCCATCAACGTGGATGTATGATAGCACCACCTATCGGAACCACGCCAAAAATCTCTGTGTCTACATTGCGTTTGATCCCTTAAAACTCCTTCCTTTACCTTCATATGCAATTGTTTTACATTCCGCCGCTATACTCTTAGAATTGCATGTGTAGGTTGATTACTGGATTTGTGCTAAGCTGCTAAAATCTGCCAAGACTTAAAATTAGGAAAAGGCTAGATTTTTATTTGGTCAAGTAGTCCAATCACCCCCCTCTAGACATACTTTCAATCCTACAAGTGGTATCAGAGCTTTGGTCTCCATTTGCTTTGATTTCCATAGCTTTTGGTGATCATAGCCTTGGTTTCACAACCTAGGAGAGTATGGCGTCTAGTGAGGGAAATTACCACCGTAGAGGTTCTTACTTTGATGGTACTAATTTTGCTAGTTTGAAGCATAAGATGAAAATGCATATTCTTGGACATAACCCCACCGTCTGGGCTATTGTGTGTACTGGCTTGCAAGGTGAATTCTTTGATGGGAAAGAATCGAACCATGAAGCTACCGCGGAAGAGTTGAAGATGCTGCAATACAATGCTAAAGCTTGTGATATTCTCTTCAATGGATTGTGCCGCGAAGAATTCAACAAAATCAGCCGTCTTGAGCATAGTGTAGTGCACGTGGCGTCCCTATTGGGTGTCCGCGGAACACCCACCACACACTCCGCCGCCACTGCTCGTCGGTAGCTGTTGCCGGCCGCCGTTGCCGCCACCCTACCATCTGCCATCGCGGCCACCACACCACGGTCAAAAGCAGGGCCATCGCCCACTCTGCCGCCATGGCCACGGCACCATGGTTGAAAGCGAGGGCCATCGCCCACTCCGCCGTCGTGGCCAGAAGGTGGGAGGTGACCTTCGTGGCTGCCACCCCACTGCCGGCCACCGTGGCCATGACCCGCTCTACTACCGCGGCCCGAAGGCGGGAGGTGGTGGTCATGGCCTCCATCCCATGGTCAGTTGCTGTGGCCGCCAGCCCACCATCGACCGCCGGGGTCATCACCCGCTCCGCCACTCCCGCTGGAAGGCGGGAGGCGGAGGTGGAGACCCGCACGTCCGTCAGCGACCTTGCGCGCTACATCGAGTTCCTGCAGGAGGAGGAGAGCGCCTCGTCGTGCACCCAAAGAGCCTTACCACCGCAGCACACGCCGCCGCAGAAGCGAGGAATCAGGAGATCTATGAGGAGTCCCGCCCTTTGAGAGGGGTCGTCTGGAGCGGCAGAGGGCATTGGAGGTGAGTGTCGCTAAAGGTACAGTAGCGGCAGGCACCATATTGTAGTTGTCTAGCTTGTCGGTAGGCTCCTCCTCCTCTGCCTCTTACTGAGCACGCTCGGCAGAGGAGAGGCTACCAAAATTAGTACAAAGCCCCTCAGTAGTAGTAGTATTTAGGGGCTATTTGTTTCATTTCATCTGACTATAGATGTGGTGGAACTGTACAACTTACTTAAAATTAGCTAGTATATATAGTTGAACTAGCTATTTCAGTAGGTGGTTGGCAACAATTGGGGAAAAGTTTGGTTGGTTCAGCTATCGAGTTGAACTGTTTGTATAAAGAACGATTGCTTAATCTATGAATGAAATCTATGCTTAATTACTGAATCTTAGTTGCAAAAATTAGATAGTGCTACTGATTTTTAGCTGCATATTTTGACAAATGACAGTGTTATAAGGTTGACAAATGGCAGTGTTATAAGGTTGACAAAGGGCAATGTTACTAGATCAACAAATGTCAATCTTTCCAGTTTGGAAAAATGGCAATATACCCAATATGATAGATGCAAATCTTACCAAATTGTCTGTACATGGTTGCACACGGGTCATCCAAAAAAAATGTTTGCGTTGAAGGGATGTACAAATCCTGCATGCCAGATTTTCTCTTGGCTTAGCGACGAAGTATCGCTTTGCATACCATATTCAATCTGAACCGTTTGCGTTGAAGAGATGCACAAATCCTGCGCGGCAAATTTTCCGTTGGCTTACTGGGGAAGACCATAGCTCTCACTTTGCATACGGGTGTTCTATCTAAAACTATTGCGATGAAGAGCTGCACAAATCCTACTCGGCACATTTTTCCTTGGCTTACCAGGGAATCTGTCGGTTTACATATGTGTGTTCTATCTAAAAAGTTTGCGATCAAGAGTTGCACAAATTCTGCTCGACACATTTTCCCTTGGCTTCCTGGGAATCTGTCGGTTTGCATACGGGTGTTCTAACTAAAACGTTTGCGATGAGTATTTTATATTTAAAAACCATTGACGTTTTTAAGAAAATCGTTTTATAAGTTTGTACATTCAGAGAGAAAAACACAAGTTCATACAAACCATATCTTTCATTTAGTCACATTGTGAATTTATATTCATATGCTCGAGATACAATATTAAACCCCCAAAAAAACTAATTCCGGCGGCGGCACAGGCGGCGTGCGGCGCCAGCGTTATCTTTGTCGTCCTCCGGGACGCTATTATTGAAATTTTCAAGGCAGCACATAATGTTCTTCACATGGAAATCAAACATCATGTCATCGTGCGACTGACGGGCGGGGCGCGGGAGGACGGCAACTCACGGCGCTGGAAGGTAGTGGTCGACGGGGGTGTCCCATGCTGGTAAGGGGGGCGCGCACACGGGCACAGGCGCGTTGGGTGCAGGAAAATGCATGGGGACCGGCGCCGCAATGGGTGCAGGGGCGCGCACGAGCACGGGCGCTGGCGCTGGCATGTACACGAGCTTGCGTGGGTCTGCGGAGACCTCGCTGACGCCCGCGGCTTCCAGCTCTGCGATAGTGCTCGGCAACCAGCCTGTCAGTGCTACGAGGATAGTCGCTGGCGCGGGCGCGGGCGCGGGGATGGGAGCTAGGACCGGCACGAGGGCAGCAACCGCAACGGCCAGCTCATTCAGGGCCATGTCCATGAGGCCCCATTCCTCCTTATTTTCTATCTGCTTCGGCTTGGAGTCAACTTCAGCAAAATGGAAGACTAGTGGCAGATGACCCTTCTGTACCATGGCGTTGGTGGTGGTCCGTGGGAGGCGAATGATACGTCTCCAACGTATCTATAATTTTTGATTGTTCCATGCTATTATACTATCTATTTTGGATGTTTAATGGGCATTAATATGCTCTTTTATATTATTTTTGGGACTAACCTATTAACCGGAGGCCCAGTGCCAGTTTCTGTTTTTTTGCCTATTTTAGAGTTTTGCAGAAAAAGAATACCAAACGGAATCCAAATGGAATGAAACCTTCACGGTGATCTTTATTGGAACTGAAGCAAACCAGAAGACTTGGAATTGAAGTCTGGAACGCCACGAGGCAGGAGGGCGCACCCAGGGGGGTAGGCGCGCCCCACCCAGTGGGCCCCTCGTAGATCCACCGACGTACTTCTTCCGCCTATATATACTCTTATACCCTAGAAACAACGCAGAGAGCCACGAAACCACTTTTCCACTGCCGCAACCTTCTATACCCATGAAATCCCATCTGGGGGCCTTTCGACAATCTGCCGGAGGGGGAATCAATCACGGAGGGCTTCTACCTCAACACCATAGCCTCTCCGATGAAGCGTGAGTAGTTTACCACAGATCTTCGGGTCTATAGTTGTTACTAGATGGCTTCTTCTCTCTCTTTGATTCTGAATACAAAGTTCTCCTTGATGTTCTTGGAGATCTATTCGATGTAATACTCTTTTGCGGTGTGTTTGCCGAGATCCGATGAATTGTGGGTTTATGAACAAGATTATCTATGAATAATATTTGGTTCTTCTCTGAATACTTATATGCATGATTTGATATCTTTATAAGTCTCTTTGAATTATCGGTTTAGTTTGGCATACTAGATTGATCTTTGTTGCAACGGGAGTAGTGCTTAGCTTTGGGTTCAATCTTGCGGTGTCCTTTCCCAGTGACAGTAGGGGCAGCAAGGCACGTATTGTATTGTTGCCATCGAGGATAAAAAGATGGGGTTTATATCATATTGTTTGAGTTTATCCCTCTACATCACGTCATCTTGCTTAAAGCGTTACTCTGTTCTTATGAACTTAATACTCTAGATGCATGCTGAATAGCAATCGATGTGTGGAGTAATAGTAGTAGATGCAGAATCGTTTCGATCTACTTGACACAGATGTGATGCCTATATTCATGATCATTGCCTTAGATATCTTCATAACTATGCGCTTTTCTATCAATTGCTCGGCAGTAATTTGTTCACTCACCGTAATATCTGCTATCTTGAGAAAAGCCACTAGTGAAACCTATGGCCCCTGGGTCTCTTTCTTATTATATTGCATCTCTTTTATTTACATCGCATCTCGTTTACTATTTTACAATCTTTACTTTCCAATCTATACAACAAAAATACCAAAAATATTTACTTTACTATCTTTATCATATCTCACTTTTGTGAGTGACCGTGAAGGGATTGACAACCCCTTTATCGCATTGGTTGCGAGGTTCTTGATTGTTTGTGCAGGTACTAGGTGACTTGTGCGTTGTCTCCTACTGGATTGGTACCTTGGTTCTCAAAAACCTAGGGAAATACTTACGCTACTTTGCTGCATCACCCTTTCCTCTTCAAGGGAAAACCAACGCATGCTCAAGAGATAGCAAGAAGGATTTCTAGCGCCGTTGCCGAGTCAAGACATACCAAGTACCCATCATAAACTCTTCTCCCTCGCATTACATTATTTGCCATTCGCCTCTCGTTTTCCTCTCCCCCACTTCACAAATTTGTCGTTTTATTCGCCTCTCTTCCGTTCGTCTCTTTTTGCTTGCTTCTTGTGTTCTTGGGTGTTAGTGTGCCTGTTTGCTTTGATGACTCTTCCAAAAAGCATTGATACTCACCTTAGAAGGTTGGAAGAAATTGAAAACAACATTAGAAGCTTTATGTCTTTCCAGTTTGATCATAATAATTTCTTCAGAAATGAGCTTAAAGAACAAAAAAGTTTTATGGAGTACATGAATAAAGTGCTCGATGATATGTCTAAAGAATTTGAAGGTTTGAAATCTCAGTTTGCTCATCTTGAAAATTTAGTAGGCCAAATTTCAGATAAGCAAACCACCTTAGTTAATAAAATGGCCGCTAAACAGGAAGATCTAGATGATAATAATGATGAAGATCTAAAAGTGATTGATGTGACTCCTATTAAATCTTTGGTTTCCAATATGAATCTTGATAAAGATGGGACTAGGGATGAGTCAACTTTAGTTAAAAGGTGTCCCAATGATTCTGAGTTTCTAGATCTTGATGCAAAAAATAATAAAAGTGGGATTGAAGAGGTCAAAACTTTACATAGCAATGAACCCACTATTTTTTATTTCAAGGAATTTAATTATGATAATTGCTCTTTGATATATTGTATTTCCTTGTTGCAATCCGTGTTAAATTCTCCTCATGCTTATAGCCAAAATAAAGCTTTTACTAAATATATCGTTGATGCTTTAATGCAATCTTATGAAGAAAAGCTTGAACTAGAAGTTTCCACCCCTAGAAAACTTTATGATGTGTGGGAACCTACTATTAAAATTAAGATTAAAGATTATGAATGCTATTCTTTGTGTGATTTGGGTGCTAGTGTTTCCACAATTCCAAAAACTTTGTGTGATGTGCTAGGTTTCCGTGAATTTGATGATTGTTCTTTAAATTTGCATCTTGCGGATTCCTCCATTAAGAAACCTATGGGAAGGATTAATGATGTTCTTATCATTGCAAATAGGAGTTATGTGCCCATAGATTTCATTGTTCTTGATATGGATTGCAATCCTACATGTCCTATTATTCTTGGTAGACCTTTCCTTAGAACGATTGCTGCAATTATTGACATGAAAGAAGGAAATATTATATTCCAATTTCTGTTAAGGAAGGGCATGGAACACTTTCCTAGGAAGAAAATTAAATTGTCTTATGAATCTATTATGATAGCCACTTATGGATTGCATACCAAAGATGACAATACCTAGATCTATTCTTGTTTTTATGCCTAGCTAGGGGCGTTAAACGATAACGCTTGTTGGGAGGCAACCCAATTTTATTTTTGTTATTTTCTTTTTGTTCCTATTTAGTATTAAATAATTTATCTAGCCTCTGTTATTAATATGTTTTTATGTTTTAATTAGTGTTTGTGCCAAGTAAAGCCTTTAGGATCTTCTTGGGTGATTGTTGTTTGATCTTGCTGATAAAAACAGAAAGTATGCACTAACAAAAATAATTTTCATTTTTTTACCAGAGAGAGATAAAATACCAATTCCAACTTCAGTAGATCAATATACAAATTGTCCTGGTCTTCCTAAGTTCTCAGAATTTTTAGAGTTACAGAAGTATTCGGAACTAACAGATTGCTACAGACTGTTCTGTTTTTGACAGATTCTGTTTTTCGTGTGTTGTTTGCTTATTTTGATGCATCTATGGCTAGTATCGGGGGGTATGAACCATAGAGAAGTTGGAATACAGTAGGTTTAACACCAATATAAATAAAGAATGAGTTCATTACAGTACCTTGAAGTGGTGGTTTATTTTCTTATACTAACGGAGCTCATGAGATTTTCTGTTGAGTTTTGTGTTGTGAAGTTTTCAAGTTTTGGGTAAAGATTTGATGGATTTTGGAATAAGGAGTGGCAAGAGCCTAAGCTTGGGGATGCCCAAGGAACCCCAAGGATAAATTCAAGGACAACCAAAAGCCTAAGCTTGGGGATGCCACGGAAGGCATCCCCTCTTTCGGCTTCGTCCATCGGTAACTTTACTTGATGCTATATTTTTATTCACCACATGATATGTGTTTTGCTTGGAGCGTCTTGTATGATTTGAGTCCTTGATTTTTAGTTTACCGCAATCATCCTTGGTGTACACACCTTTTGGAGAGACACACATGAATCGAAATTTATTAGAATACTCTATGTGCTTCACTTATATCTTTTGAGCTAGAATTTTTTGCTCTAGTGCTTCACTTATATATTTAAGAGCACGGTGGTGGTTTTATTTTATAGAAATTATTGATCTCTCATGCTTCACTTATTTCATTTTGAGAGTCTTTTAGAACAGCATGGTAATTTGCTTCGGCTATAAAATTAGTCCTAATATGGTAGGCATCCAAGATGGGTATAATATAAACTTTCATAAAAAGTGCATTGAATACTATGAAAAGTTTGATACTTGATGATTGTTTTGAGATATGAAGATGGTGATATTAGAGTCATGCTAGTTGAGTAGTTGTGAATTTGAGAAATACTTGTTATAAAGTTTGTGATTCCCGTAGCATGCACGTATGGTGAACCGTTATGTGATGAAGTCGGAGCATGATTTATTTATTGATTGTCTTCCTTATGAGTGGCGGTCGGGGACGAGCGATGGTCTTTTCCTACCAATCTACCCCCTAGGAGCATGCGCGAAGTAATTTGTTTTGATAAATAATAGATTTTTGCAATAAGTATGTGAGTTCTTTATGACTAATGTTGAGTCCATGGATTATACGCACTCTCACCCTTCCACCATTGCTAGCCTCTCTAGTACCGCGCAACTTTCGCCGGTACCATAAACCCACCATATAACTTCCTCAAAACAGCCACCATACATACCTATTATGGCATTTCCATAACCATTCCGAGATATATTGCCATGCAACTTACCACCGTTCCGTTTGTTATGACACGTTTCATCATTGTCATATTGCTTTGCATGATCATGTGGTTGCCATCGTATTTGTGGCAAAGCCACCTTTATAATTCTTTCATACATGTCACTCTTGATTCATTGCACATCCCGGTACAACACTGGAGGCATTCACATAGAATCATATTGTGTTCTAGTATCGAGTTGTAATTTTTGAGTTGTAAGTAAACAAAAGTGTGATGATCATCATTATTAGAGCATTGTCCCATGTGAGGAAAGGATGATGGAAACTATGATTCCCCACAAGTCAGGATGAGACTCCGGATGAAAAGAAAAAACAAAGAAAAAAAGAGACCATAAAAAAAGAGAGAAAAAGGTCCAAATAAAAAAATGAGAGAAAAAGAGAGAAGGGACAATGTTACTATCCTTTTACCACACTTGTGCTTCAAAGTAGCACCATGATCTTCATGATAGAGAGTCTCCTATGTTGTCACTTTCATATACTAGTGGGAATTTTACATTATAGAACTTGGCTTGTATATTCCAACGATGGGCTTCCTCAAAATGCCCTAGGTCTTCATGAGCAAGCAAGTTGGATGCACACCCACTTAGTTTCTTTTGTTGAGCTTTCATACACTTATAGCTCTAGTGCATCCGTTGCATAGCAATCCCTAATCACTCACATTGATATCTATTGATGGGCATCTCCATAGCCCGTTGATATGCCTAGTTGATGTAAGACTATCTTCCCCTTTTTGTGTTCTCAATAGCCACCATTCTATTCTACCTTTAATGTTATGTCCATGGCTCACGCTCATGTATTGCGTGAAGATTGAAAAAGTTTAAGAACATCAAAAGTATGAAACAATTGCTTGGCTTGTCATCGGGGTTGTGCATGATTAAATACTTTGTGTGATGAAGATAGAGCATAGCCAGACTATATGATTTTGCAGGGATAACTTTCTTTGGCCATGTTATTTTGAGAAGACATGATTGCTTTGTTAGTATGCTTGAAGTATTATTATTTTTATGTCAATATTGAACTTTTGTCTTGAATC
The DNA here is from genome assembly GCF_002162155.2 of Triticum dicoccoides. Classification (NCBI taxonomy): domain Eukaryota; kingdom Viridiplantae; phylum Streptophyta; class Magnoliopsida; order Poales; family Poaceae; genus Triticum; species Triticum dicoccoides. The sequence continues at coordinate 449,416,766 of NC_041382.1, forward strand.
TTTCGGATCTGAACATTCATGCCACAATAAAGAAAATTACATTGAGAATTATGCTAGGTAGCATTCCACATCAAAAATTCTGTTTTTATCATTTACCTACTCGAGGACGAGCATGAATTAAGCTTGGGGATGCTTGGTACGTCTCCAATGTATCTATAATTTTTGATTGTTCCATGCTATTATATTATCTGTTTTGGATGTTTAATGGGCTTTAATATACCTTTTTATATTATTTTTGGGACTAACCTACTAACCAAAGGCACCTTCATAATTCTTTCATACATGTCACTCTTGAATCGTTGCACATCCCGGTACACCGCCGGAGGCATTCACATAGAGTCATATTTTGTTCTAAGTATCGAGTTGTAATTCTTGAGTTGTAAGTAAATAAAAGTGTGATGATCATCATTATTAGAGCAATGTCCCAATGAGGAAAGGATGATGGAGACTATGATTCCCCCACAAATCGGGATGAGACTCTGGACGAAAAAAGAGGCCATAAAAAAAGAGAGAAAAGGCCCAAATAAAAAATGAGAGAAAAAGAGAGAAGGGACAATGCTACTATCCTTTTTTCACACTTGTGCTTCAAAGTAGCACCATGATCTTCATGATAGAGAGTCTCCTATTTTGTCACTTTCATATACTAGTGGGAATTTGTCATTATAGAACTTGCCTTGTATATTCCAATGATGGGCTTCCTCAAAATGCCCTAGGTCTTCGTGAGCAAGCGAGTTGGATGCACACCCACTTAGTTTCTTTTTGAGCTTTCATACACTTATAGCTCTAGTGCATCCGTTGCATGGCAATCCCTACTCACTCACATTGATATCTATTGATGGGCATCTCCATAGCCCGTTGATACGCCTAGTTGATGTGAGATTATCTTCTCCTTTTTGTCTTCTCCACAACCACCATCCTATTCCACCTATAGTGCTATGTCCATGGCTCACGGTCATTGTATTGCGTGAAGATTGAAAAAGTTTGAGAACATCAAAAGTATGAAACAATTGCTTGACTTGTCCTCGGGGTTGTGCATGATTTAAATATTTTGTGTGATGAAGATAGAGCATAGCAAGACTATGTGATTTTGTAGGGATAGCTTTCTTTGGCCATGTTATTTTGAGAAGACATGATTGCTTTGTTAGTATGCTTGAAGTATTATTATTTTTATGTCAATATTGAACTTTTTTCTTGAATCTTTCGGATCTGAACATTCATGCCACAATAAAGAAAATTAAATTGATAATTATGATAGGAAGCATTCCACATCAAAAAATCTGTTTTTATCATTTACCTACTCGAGAACGAGCAGGAATTAAGCTTGGGGATGCTTGATACGTCTCCAACGTATCTATATTTTTGATTGTTCCATGCTATTATATTATCTATTTTGGATGTTTAATGGGATTTAATATGCTCTTTTATATTATTTTGGGACTAACCTATTAACCGGAGGCCCAGCACCAGTTTCTTTTTCTTTTTGCCTATTTTAGAGTTTCACAGAAAAAGAATACCAAACGGAATGAAACCTTCACGATGATCTTTCTTGGACTGAAAGCAAACCAGAAGACTTGGAGTTGAAGTCTGGAACTCCAGGAGGCAGGAGGGCGCGCCCAAGGGGGGTAGGCGTGGCCCCACCCTCATGGGCCCCTCGTAGCTCCACCGACGTACTTCTTCCGCCTATATATACTCTTATACCCTAGAAACATCGCAGAGAGCCACGAAACCACTTTTCCACCGCCGCAACCTTCTGTACTCGTGAGATCCCATCTGGGGGCCTTTTCCAACGATCAGCAGGAGGGCGAATCGATCACGGAGGGCTTCTACATCAACACCATAGCCTCTCCGATGAAGCGTGAGTGGTTTACCACAGACCTTCAGGTCCATAGTTATTAGCTAGATGGCTTCTTCTCTCTCTTTGATTCTCAATACAAAGTTCTCCTCGATGTTCTTGGAGATCTATTCAATGTAATACTCTTTTGCGGTGTGTTCGCCGAGATCCGATGAATTGTGGGTTTATGAACAAGATTATCTATGAATATTATTTGGTTCTTCTCTGGATTATTATATGCATGATTTGATATCTTTGCAAGTCTCTTCGAATTATCGGTTTAGTTTGGCCTACTAGATTGATCTTTCTTGCAATGGGAGAAGTGCTTCGCTTTGGGTTCAATCTTGTGGTGTCCTTTCCTAGTGACAGTAGGGGCAGCAAGGCACGTATTGTATTGTTGCCATCGAGGATAAAAAGATGGGGTTTATATCATATTGTTTGAGTTTATCCCTCTACATCATGTCATCTTGCTTATAGCGTTACTCTATTTTTATGAACTTAATACTCTAGATGCATGCTGGATAGCGGTCGATGTGTGGAGTAATAGTAGTAGATGCAGAATCATTTCGATCTACTTGACACGGACGTGATGCTTATATTCATGATCATTGCCTTAGATATCTTCATAACTATGCGCTTTTCTATCAATTGCTCGGCAGTAATTTGTTCACATACCGTAATACGTGCTATCTTGTGAGAAGCCACTAGTGAAACATATGGCCCCGGGGTCTCTTTCCTATTATATTTGCATCTCTTTTATTTACATTGCATCTCGTTTACTATTTTGCAATCTTTACTTTCCAATCTATACAACAGAAATACCAAAAATATTTACTTTACTATCTTTGTCAGATCTCACTTTTGCGAGTGGCCCCGAAGGGATTGACAACCCCTTTATCGCGTTGGTTGTGAGGTTCTTGATTGTTTGTGCAGGTACTAGGTGACTTCTGTGTTGTCTCCTACTGGATTGATACCTTGGTTCTCAAAAATTGAGGGAAATACTTAAGCTACTTTGCTGCATCACCCTTTCCTCTTCAAGGGAAAACCAACGCATGCTCAAGAGGTAGCAGCAAACATTAAGGTCGGCCGTATTAAACAATAGCTTGGGCTCCATTAATGGAGAGGATGCGAGCAAGGCAGGCAGCCATGGAAGTCAAAGGGCTCGCTTCCCAATGAGCCTGAGCAGCGTACAACTCACATGCTTCCCGGTGAGCCTACGGACTGGAGGACAGCTTGCACGCCTCTCGGTCAGTCTACACATCGGAGTGCGCTCGCAGGCCTCCCGTTCAGTCAAGCAGCTATCTGCACGGCATCTCCTAGCCATTAAAGAGTGATGTGTGGTGAGGGAGTCCTGGATTAGGGGGTGTTCGGATAGCCGGACTATACCTTCAGCCGGACTCCTGGACTATGAAGATACAAGATTGAAGACTTCGTCCCGTGTCCGGAAGGGACTTTCCTTGGCGTGGAAGGCAAGCTTGGCGATACGGATATGAAGATCTCCTACCATTGTAACCGACTCTATGTAACCCTAACCCTATCCGGTGTCTATATAAACCGGAGGGTTTTAGTCCGTAGGACAACACACACATCAACAATCATACCATAGGCTAGCTTCTAGGGTTTAGCCTCCTCGATCTCGTGGTAGATCTACTCTTGTACTACCCATATCATCAATATTAATCAAGCAGGACGTAGGGTTTTACCTCCATCGAGAGGGCCCGAACCTGGGTAAAACTTCGTGTCCCTTGTCTCCTGTTACCATCCGGCCTAGACGCACAGTTCGGACCCCCTACCCAAGATCTGCCAGTTTTGACAGCGACATTGGTGCTTTCCTTGAGAGTTCCTTTGTGTCATCGCTGTCAGGCTCGATGGCTCCGACGATCATTGAGAGCGATGCAGTCCAGGGTGAGACCTTCCTCCCCGGACAGATCTTCGTCTTCGGCGGCTTCGCACTGCGGGCCAATTCGCTTGGCCATCTGGAGCAGATCGAAAGCTACGCCCCTGGCCGTCAGGTCAGATTTGGAAGTTTAAACTACACGGCTGACATCCGCGGGGACTTGATCTTCGACGGATTCGAGCCACTACCGAGCGCGCCGCACTGTCACAACGAGAATGATCTAGCTCTGCCACCGAACAGTGCCCTGGAGGCCGCACCCGCATCGGCTCCGACCCTTAATTCGGAGCCAACTGCGCCGATCGAGGATGGGCAGTTGGACGCCACCTCGGGGGCTGCGACCCCAATGGCGATTGAGCCAAGCACCAGCCCCGTACTCTGCGAGACTCGTGACTCCAAGGAGCCGGACTCCTCTCCGGACTCTGAACCCTCCGCGCCCCTGCCAATCGAATCCGATTGGGCGCCGATCATGGAGTTCACTGCCGCGAACATCTTTCAGCACTCTCCTTTCGGCGATATCCTGAAGTCACTAAAGTCTCTCTCTTTATCAGGAGAGCCCTGGCCAGACTACGGTCAGCAAGGTTGGGGTACGGACGATGAAGAAATTCAAAGCCCACCAACCACCCACTTTGTAGCCACTGTCGACGACTTAACCGACATGCTCGACTTCGACTCCGAAGACATCGACGGTATGGACGCCGATGATGAAGAACCAGCGCCTACTAGGCCCTGGAAAGCCACCTCATCGTATGACATATACATGGTGGACACCCCAAAAGAGGGATATGGCGATGTAACAGCGGAGGATGACCCCTCCAAGAAACAGCCCAAGCGCCGGCGTCAACGGCGCCGCTCAAAATCCCGCCAAAACAAACAAGGTGATTCCAGCACGGGAGATAATAATACTCCGGAAAGTGCCAAAGAAAACCCCCTCCAGCAAGATTTAGCATAGGAGGATGGAGAAACCAGCCCTCACGAGAGAGCGGCAGATAGAGAGGTCGAGGACGATAATTATATGCCTCCCTCCGAAGACGAGGCAAGCCTCGACGACGACGAATTCGTCATGCCAGAGGATCCCGTCGAGCAAAAGCGTTTTCAATGCAGGCTTATGGCCACGGCAAGAAGCCTCAAGAAAAAACAGCAACAGCTTAGGGCAGATCAAGATTTGCTAGTCGACAGATGGACTGAAGTCCTTGCGGCCAAAGAGCATAAACTCAAACGCCCCTCCAAGAGCTACCCAAAGCGCAGGTTGCTACCCCGATTAGAGGAGGAAGCACTGGATGCGGCCGACCGGCCACCTCGTGGTCGCGATAGAGAGGCCTCTTGGCCCTCCACTCAAGCCGCACCCCATACCAAGGCATGGGAATATGCACTGGACTTACGAGACATGTTGGAGGACAAGGCAAGGCAAACAAGATCGATCTACGGATCGCGTGGGCGCCCCACAGCTCGAGACGGTAACCGTCATGCCGGCCACAAATTTGGCGGGGCCGAACACAGTAGACAAGGCTCACTGGAGCTACGTCATGATATAGCCCAGTACAGAGGCGCCGCACACCCACTCTGCTTTACAGACGAAATAATGGATCATCAAATCCCCGAGGGTTTCAAACCCGTAAACATTGAATCATATGATGGAACAACAGATCCTGCGGTATGGATTGAGGATTATCTCCTTCACATCCACATGGCCCGCGGTGATGATTTCCATGCCATCAAATACCTCCCACTCAAGCTTAAAGGACCAGCTCGGCATTGGCTTAACAGCTTGCCAACAGGATCAATCAGTTGTTGGGAGGACCTGGAAGCCGCATTCCTAGACAATTTCCAGGGCACTTATGTGCGACCCCCAGATGCCGATGACCTAAGTCACGTAATTCAGTAGCCAGAGGAATCGGCCAGGCAATTCTGGACACGGTTCCTAACAAAGAAAAATCAAATAGTCGACTGTCCGGACGCTGAGGCCCTAGCAGCCTTCAAGCACAATATCCGTGACGAGTGGCTGGCCCGGCACCTTGGACAGGAGAAGCCGAAATCTATGGCAGCACTCACGACACTCATGACCCGCTTTTGTGCGGGAGAAGACAGCTGGCTTGCTCGTAGCAACAATATGACCAAGAACCCTGGTAATTCGGACACCAGGGACAGTAGTGGCAGGTCGCGTCACAACAAGCAGAAGCACCGCATTAACGGCGACAATGCTGAGGATACGGCAGTTAATGCCGGATTCAGAGGCTCTAAATCCGGTCAGCGGAAAAAGCTATTCAAAAGGAATCCTAGGGGCCCTTCCAGTTTGGATCGAATCCTCGACCGCTTGTGCCAGATACATGGCACCCCCAAAAAGCCGGCCAATCACACCAATAGGGATTGTTGGGTGTTCAAGCAGGCAGGCAAGGTAAACGCCGAAAACGAAGACAAGGGGCTGCATAGCGATGATGACGAGGAGCCCCGGCCGCCGAACAACAGTGGACAGAAGGGTTTTCCCCCACAAGGGCGGACGGTGAACATGATATACACAACCCACGTCCCCAAAAGGGAGCGGAAGCACGCATTAAGGGACGTATACGCGGTAGAGCCAGTCGCCCCAAAGTTCAACCCATGGTCCTCCTGCCCGATCACCTTTGATCAAAGGGACCATCCCACTAGCATCCGTCATGGCGGATTCGCCGCATTGGTTCTAGACCCAATTATTGATGGATTTCATCTCACTAGAGTCCTTGTGGACAGCGGCAGCAGCCTGAACCTGCTTTACCAGGATACAATGCGGAAAATGGGCATAGATCCCTCGAGGATTAAGCCCACCAAAACGACCTTTAAAGGCATAATACCAGGTGTAGAGGCCAACTGTACAGGCTCAGTGACACTTGAAGTGGTCTTTGGATCTCCGGATAATTTCCGAAGTGAGGAGTTAATCTTCGACATAGTCCGGTTTTGCAGTGGCTATCACGCACTGCTCGGGCTAACCGCATTCGCTAAGTTCAATGCGGTACCGCATTACACATACCTTAAGCTCAAGATGCCAGGCCCTCGAGGAGTAATTTTGGTCAATGGAAACACCGAACGCTCCCTCCGAACAGAGGAGCACATGGCGGCCCTTGCAGCGGAAGTTCAAAGCAGCCTCTCCAAGCAGTTCTCCAGTCCGGCCACTAAACGACCGGACACCGTCAAGCGCGCCCGGAGTAACCTACAACAAAGACCGCCTGGCATGATCCGAGCAGGCGTAGCAATGCGGCTCCAACCCCAACCCTCGCAAAAAGGCGACGCCAGTACTTCGCGTACATAACTACGCTCTAGAGATAACATGGGCACAGGGGGAGGGGCACCATCACGGCACACCCAAAACACGGCTTAAACCGTACCAGGGGCTGCCGATTTTTTAATTTTCTCTTACTTTCAGGACTTCATCCTTCGGAAGGCCTGTTCGACAGTTCAATTGCCGCACAAACGATGCAAGAACCAGGGAAGCAGACAAGCCACGTCGCACTACCGGACTCTCAGGTGGTCTCTATCACGAGCAGTATACCCGTTCCGCATGTTATTCCGCATCTTGCTCCTGGAACGGACATGTTAATTAGTCCAACCTTCCACTTATCGCATTACTTGTATCGTTCTGCCTTGATTGCACACCTTCTTAATTAACAATGCATAGCTTTCGTCTATTTTTGCATTACCTTTTTTCTTTATATATGTTCCTTAACGCCATGTTGCACCCGTACACATTGGTACGGCCAAAATAAGCCTGGGGCTTTAGTACCCCTCAATATGGTGTGAGAAGTCCGAACACTTTAACAAGTGCGGCACCCCGAACTTAGAGCATTATATGCCTCGGCTCCGAATCATGTCTTGGGTCAATAGTTGGGTTTGCCCGACTCCTATGTTTTGGTGCCTTACGTTCCGCTATATCGGCTAAGGTAGCACTAGGAGAACCACTGCGATTGTGCCCCGGTTGAGCTGGGTCGAGCACCTCAGTGGAGAAAGCTAAAACTGACTGTCATGATGAAGTGAGAGCTGGTCACTGTTCGAGAGGTTTTTTCGAGTCCCTAAAGACTTATGTCGCTTAGGGCGAGGAGCCGGCTCTATCCGGCCAAGGCATGGATAGAGCCCCGAATTCGGTCTTCCGAATACCAGGGGCTTCGCCGAAATTTAAAATTATAGAATTCTATGGCTAAGTGAGAGTGTTCACACATTATAGTCCGATTGCCTTGTTCGTTGGGCTGAGCGCCTCCCTCGAAGGACCCAAACATGGGAAAAAGAGCGCTCGGGTTTATCTCCGAACACCCCAGCACTAGCGGCACGGGGGCAGAAGCCGACGACTCGCCATCTCTCAGAATTGATAAACAGCCGCACAGAAGGTAATATTTTAAATTCTAACAGCATTGCTTAGCACATATAAACAAGTTTTCAGCGCACAGGACAAAACGAGCAAGTTTCACTCAAAAATTACATCCCTAGAACATTCATCCGCCACAAGGCGGGCACCCTTCAGGACATCCTTATAGTAATTCTCGGGCTTGCGATGCTCTTTCCCCGATGGTGGCCCATCCTTCACAAGCTTCTCAGCATCCAGCTTGCCCCAGTGCACCTTAGCACGGGCAAGGGCCCTACGGGCACCTTCAATGAAGACGGAGTGCTTGATGACTTCGAGCCTTGGACATGCCTCCACCAACCGCCGCACCAGCCCGAAATAGGTTCCAGGCAGAGCCCCTCCAGGCCACAGCCGAACAATGAGGCCCTTTATGGCCTATTCGGCCGCCTTGTGGAGCTCGACCAGTTGCTTCAGCTGGTCGCTCAGGGGCACGGGGTGTCCGGCCTCAGTATACTGAGACCAGAACACCTTCTCTGTCGAGCTGCCCTCCTCGGCTCAGTGGAATGCGGCGGCATCGGATACACTCCGGGGAAGATCTGCGAACGCTCCTTGAGAGCTCCGGATTCGGGTAAGTAACAAGTAACTCACGTTTATATGTTTTCTTTTCATAAAGAATGCCTTACCCGCCGCTATCTTCTTCACCTCATCCAACTCCTGGAGGGTCTTCTGGGATTCGGCCTTGGCAGATTTGGCATTTTCAATAGCCACCACGAGCTCGGACGCTTGCGTCTTCGAGTTAAGCTCCAAACTCTCATGTTTTTCCATGAGAGCCTGGAGCTCTTGCCGCACCTTGCCAACCTCGGCCTCATATTTCTCCCGCTCGGTGCGCTCCGAGGCCGCACTCTTCTCGATCTCGACTAGCGCTTGCTTAAGGGTCGCCACTTCAGACGTGGCCCCTACATTAGCCACGATAATCCTGTCATTCTTTGCAATTGCACCTTTTTATATATATTTTTAACAAGGTATTTCTTACCTTCATTGTCCTCGAGCTGCTTCTTGGCACGTTCGAGCTCTTGCTCGGACCGCTCGAGGTTTTGCTTTAGCGCGTCCACTTCTGCAGTCAGTGCGGCGGACGCAAGCAGGGAAGCCTGCATATGCATATTGACTCATTTTTGTTAGACTCCTGTGAATTCTATTTGATCCTCTATTTGGCTTTTCTTCCCGAATGCCAAACAGAGCATCAGGGGCTACTGTCTATGCGGTACTATTATTTACACACTCTTTACTTACCTCAAAGCCTGTCAAAAGGCTAGTTAAAGCTTCAGTCAGTCCACTCTTGGCGGACTGAACCTTCTGGACCACCGCACTCATAATAGCGCGGTGCTCCTCGTCGATGGAGGCGCCTTGGAGCGCCTCCAACATATTGTCCGGCGCCTCCGGTTGGACGGGGGCCGCTGGCATGGTGGACTTGCTCCTCTTGGAAGGAGGTCCCCCACTGGACTCTGGAAACTTTGAAGGTTCCGGAGCGGTGTCCGGCCTAGAGCCAGACTTCGAGCCCCGAGGGGTTTCATCCCCTTTGCTCCTGGAATCCGGGAGGTCGCCTTGCGGTGCCTCCAGGACCACCTCCCCCGGCTTGGAAGCTGTTGGGACAACACTTCGGTGTTGTCCGTAGGGCGGGGGGAGGAAGCCGTCAGAAGTGAGTTCACGTCCGATGAGTCCAGTGAGCCGCTCGACGACGCGTCGAGCCGGTCTTTGGGTGGGTTGCATAAACATATTCGACATGAGGGAAAGCTGTGCAATAAACGAATACTATGAATTACTCTGGTACCCGGATACTTATGATTTGGCCAGGGGCTTGGCCCTAGGTGCCCACTCCTCTCCGCCACCGTCGGCGTCGGTGGAACAGTCCGGAGGATGGGTTTTCCCCTTCTTGGACCCTTCGGCCTCCCTAGTTGGGGAGGCCTTCCTTTTCTTCCCTTCCCCTGCTGGAGGGGGAGGGGTCTCTTCTTCCTCCTCCTCGTCTTCCCGGGAGGAGTGCGTCTTGGATTCGTCGGATGATGAATCCGACACCTCCGGGCGTCGGGCACTCTTTTGAGTCCTCGTGGACTTCTTCTTGACCTTCTTCTCCGACACCACATAGGGTGCCGGAACCAGCAGCTTCACCAAGCGAGCATCCGCTGGGCCTTCGGGCAAAGGAGCTGGACAGTTGATCTGTCCAGATGTCACCTACCAATCCTGTCAAAGGTAAGGGAGATTAGATCCCGCATGGAGTCAAACTATGAAAAACTGATACCCTGTAAAAGGAAAAAAACAGCTTACCGCGAGAGCGTGACACTGCGCACTGAATCCGCGATCCTCAGTAGCGGATACGGGAGCCTCGGCGCCCTTGAAAAGCATCTTCCAGGCATCTTCGTACGTCGTGTCGAAGAGCCTGCTTAGAGTCTGGTGCCGCGCCAGGTTGAACTCCCACAGGTTGAAAGCCCGTTGTTGGCACGGGAGGATCAAGCGGGTGAGCATAACCTGGACTACGTTGACAAGTTTGAGCTTCTTGTCCACCAGGGTTTTCACGCATGTTTGGAGTCCGGTCAGCTCCACGATAGGCCCGTCTCTTTCCAGGACGTGAGCCACGTTGGGGGTCCGGACCGGAACTCGGGGGGCGCGGCCCATTCGGTGCCGCGCGGCTCGGTGATGTAAAACCACCTCGATTGCCACCCCTTCAGGGTCTCCACAAAGGAGCCCTCGAGCCAGAGGACGTTGGCCATCTTGCCCACCATGGCACCTCCGCACTCCGCCTGGCTGTCGCGCACCACCTTCGGCTTGACGTTGAAAGTCTTGAGCCATAGGCCAAAATGGGGGCGGATGCGGAGGAAGGCCTCGCACACGACGATAAATGCCGAGATGTTGAGGACGAAGTTCGGGGCCAGATCGTGGAAATCCAGGCCGTAGTGGAACATGAGCCCCCGGACAAATGGGTGGAGAGGGAAGCCCAGTCCGCGGAGGAAATGGGGGAGGAACACCACCCTCTCATGGGGCCTAGGGGTGGGGATGAGCTGCCCCTTTTTGGGGAGCCGGTACGCGATGTCGTTAGACAGGTATCCGACCTTCCTCAGCTTTTTAATATGTCCCTCCTTGACGGAGGAGACCATCCACTTGCCTCCCGCTCCGGACATGACTGGAGAAGGTTGAGGTTGGGAGTGCGGACTTGGGCGCTGGAGCTCGAGTGCGCAAGAATGGATAGGCGAAGGAGGAAGAAGGCGTAGGTGAAAAGGTGGATCTTTATCCCCTTATATGGGTGGACGCAGCTACATGTCCCCACCAGCCTAATAAAACTCGCTTATCTCCAAGCGCCGTAATCGATGGCGCGGTTGGGTTACCCACGCCCGTATTGATGAGAATCCCGGAATAAGGGGACACAATTTATGCTTTAATAAGACGTGCCAAGGAAACCGCCTCGCATAACGCGCTGAGATGGGACAGTAAAACGGTTCGAATAAAAGCTTGGCCGTGGTGTGATGTCGCACCACGGAATACGTCAGCAGATTGGATTTGTGTAAATATTATTCTCTCTATAGCAATATGTGGAAACTTATTTTTCAGAGACGGACACTATCTTTGTGTTCAAAGTCTTCTATGAAGTACTTGGAGGAGGAGCCCGCCTTGCAATGCCGAAGACAATATGCGCGCCGGACTCGTCGTCATTGAAGCCTGGTTCAGGGGCTACTGAGGGAGTCCTGGATTAGTGGGTGTTCGGATAGCCGGACTATACCTTCAGCCGAACTCCTGGACTATGAAGATACAAGATTGAAGACTCCGTCCCGTGTCCCGAAGGGACTTTCCTTGGCGTGGAAGGCAAGCTTGGCGATACAGATATGAAGATCTCCTACCATTGTAACTGACTCTATGTAACCCTAACCCTATCCGGTGTCTATATAAACCGGAGGGTTTTAGTCCGTAGGACAAGACACACATCAACAATCATACCATTGGCTAGCTTCTAGGGTTTTGCCTCCTCGATCTCGTGGTAGATCTACTCTTGTACTACCCATATCATCAATATTAATCAAGCATGACGTAGGGTTTTACCTCCATCGAGAGGGCCCGAACCTGGGTAAAACTTCGTGTCCCTTGTCTCCTGTTACCATCCGGCCTAGACGCACAGTTCGGGACCCCCTACCCGAGATCCGCCGGTTTTGACACCGACATGTGGCGTCACGTGAATGGTTAACAGAACACACACGATTTAAATTATACAAAATGTTTGAGATGTTAAAGTGGTAGCTATTTGTTTCAAAATGCCTTTGTTGGCTGTTATTTGAGTGCGCCTTCTCCCAAAATGGAGATGAAAAATACCACATCATGTCGGGTACCATTCCATGATAGCATGCCAAGTTTCATGAATTTTAGACGGGTTTTGGATTTACTAGAATTTAAAAACAATGTATCTCTTGAAATTCATTATCATTTCTTGCACGGGACCTAACCATGCACCCAAGGACACACATTTGATATGTCAACCCATTTTTCCGCACTAGAGCTTGTGCATGTAGTTCAAATTTGAATTATGCACATAAAATGCCTAGAAAACCCAGTTAATGTATAAAAATGTCAAAGCGAACCCCGAAAAATCCCAAAAATTGAGACAACACTCCTGTTGTTCTATGTTGTCACTAGAAATTTTTTGAAAGCAAGAGGCAACGGATATCGTTTTGTCCCCAAAGGTGGCATGTTCCCTACCGAAACCATCAGGCTTGTTGTGATATGCTCTGGTTTATGAGAAGCTTATACCCAAACTTGCCCCCAAATGGGACAAAAATTTACCACAACATGTTGATGCCGCTCCATGATAGCATGCCAAGTTTCATGAATTTCAGACAAGTTTTGGATTTACTAGAATTTAAAAAGCCATGTATCTCAATGTTTGCGGCCGAGCGACGATGTCAAGGTGTTTGACATTCATTCCCATTTCTTGCATGGGACCTAAGCTTGCAACCAAGGACACATATTTGATTTTTCAACCAATTTATATGCACTAGAGCATGTGCCTGTAGTTCAACTTTCAATTATGCACATAAATGCATAGAAAACTCAGTTGATGTATAAAAATGTCCAAATGAACCCCGAAAAAATCCAAAATTTAACACAACACTCCTGTTGTTCTATGTTGACACTAGAAAAACAACTGAAATCAAGAAGAGGCAACGGATACCGTTTCTTCCAGAAAGGTGAAACGTTCCCTACGGTAACCATGAGGCTTGTTGTGAGAAGCTTATACCCCAACCAGCCCCAAATAGGACAATATTTTTACCATGACATGTTGATGCCGTTCCATGATAGCATGTCACGTTTCATAAATTTCAGACACGTTTTCGATTTACTAGAATTTAAAAACCATGTATCTAAATGTTAGCGGTCGAGCGACAGTGGCAAGGTATTTGACATTATTCCCATTTTTTGCATGGGACTTAAGCATGCAACTAAGGACACACATTTGAATTTTGAACCCATTTATATGCACTGGAGCATGTGCATGTAGTTCAAATTTGAACTATGCACATAAATGCATAGAAAACTCAGTTAATGTATAAAAATGTCCAAGCGAACCCTGAAAAATCCCAAAAATTGACACAACACTCATGTTGTTCTATGTTGATACTAGAAAAAATTGAAAGCAAGAAGAAGCAACAGATATCGTTTTGTCCCCAAAGGTGGCACGTTCCCTACCGAAACCATCAGGCTTGTTGTGAGAAGCTCTGGTTTGCGAGAAGCTTATACCCAAACCTGAACCAAATGGAACAATATTTTTACAACGGAATGTTGATGCCGTTCCATGGTATTGTGTCAAGTTTCATGAATTTCAGACAAGTTTTTGATTTACCAGAATTTTAAAACCATGTATCTCAATGCTAGCAGCCGAGCGACAGTGTCAAGGTGTTTGACATTCATTCTCATTTCTTGCATGTGACCTAAGCTTGCGACCAAGGACACACATTTGATTTTTCAACCTGTTTTTATGCACTGGAGCATGTGCATGTAGTTCAATTTTGAATTATGCACAAAAATGCCTAGAAAACTCAGTCAACATATAAAAATGTCCAAATGACCCCCAAAAAATTCCAAAATTGAACACGACGCTCCTGTTGTTCTATGTTGACACCATAAAAAAATTGAAAGCAAGAAGAGGCGACAAATATCGTTTGTCCACATAGGTGACACGTTTCCCTACCAGAACCATGGGGCTTCATGTGAGAAGCACTGATTTGTGAGAAGCTTATACCATAACCTGCCCTAAATGGGATAATATTCTTTACCCCAGCATGTTGATGCCATTCCATGATAGCATGCCAAGGTTCATGAATTTTAGATGAGTTTTGGATTTACTAGAATTACAAAAGCAAGTACCTCAACATTTACCAGAGAGCCACGGTGCCGTGGTGTTTGAAATTCATCCCCATTTCTTGCATGGGACGTAAGCATAAACCCATGGACACATATACGATTTTACAACCCATTTTGGTGCACCGGAGCATGTGCATGTAGTTTAATTTTGAATTATGCACATGAAATGCCTAGAAAACCAAGTTAATGTATAAAAATGTCCAAACGAACCCTGAATAATTCCAATTTTTTTGACGACACACTTATAGTTGCATGTTCACTGCAGATTAAAGTTCTAGCAATTCAAACACCCTCCATTGCCGCTGTGACCGCATTATGTAATTCAAACCAAGACGAAAAATCAAGTAGATCACACACAATTTATTATCACCAACCATGCGAGATGCAGTATAAAATATGTTGGAGCACTGTCGAAGTATAGTACGCATAGGGCTTATGCGAGAAGGTGTGTCAGCTACAGTCCACAGCCGGCGTCTCAAGCACACTAGCTCGCTCCCCAAATATCATTTCACTATTCAATCGTCGCTGGTGAAAGATGGGGACGTTGACCCGTGTCATAAGGGCAACTTCGGCAGCCCACTCCGGTGACAGCGCGGCCGCAGCCGCCATGCACGTGCTAACAATATGCGTGAGCGCAGCCACAATCTGCGACCGAGCGGCCAAGGCAGCCCTAACGACCGAAGTTGCTTCTCAGGTGGCAGCAGCAACATCTGTCTCGGGGATAGCAACTAGCGAGAATGGCACGGTAGCTGTCCATTCTGCAGCGGTGGCCTTAGCCCTGATGGAGGCCGCCCACGACCATGTCGAGGCCGCCCACGCCCATCTCCTGGTGGTCAACACACAAATTGAACGAAGCTTCTCCGACAACGGTCGGCAACCCACGGCCGAAGAGTTGGCAATCGCCGAGAGCATTCGAGCAGCCATCCGTTCCTCTGTGGCATGCCTTGCCATGACGGAGCCCGTCCAAGCCCAGATCAAGGCCACCCATGCCTAGCTCGTGGCGGCCTTTTCCAAAGAGATGGCAGACGTGGATGACGAGATGCTTGCCGAGTATGGCGCAATGGAAGCCATGGAGCCCCATCCCCAGGAGATCGTCGAGCGCGAGCTGGACATGGAGGAGGCGGCGGATATCGACAAGGACCAGCCAGAGTAGTACTCTTTGTTTTTTAATTAAGAGCACCGGTATTTAATTTGTTAGAGTAATTTTTAGGTTAGCTAGCTCTCTTTAATTGCTGAACTTGCCCGATTAAGAAGTGTGGGTGTACTGTAGTCTCCTTTGTGTACCCAAATTATGCAATGACATGGATGGCCACTGTAACTAGGGAAATTTGGACCAAAATTTGCACGCTCAAACTCATCACACATGGGGTAAACTATAAGAATCATTTGTGATGTTCACACATCGTACACAGTGCTGAATAAGGTACCGTGTCCGATGACACTTTGCGCGCCAGTTTCTTTTGCTGCACTAATACGTCTCCAACGTATCTATATTTTTGATTGTTCCATGCTATTATATTATCTGTTTTGGATGTTTTATATGCATTAATATGCTATTTTATATTATTTTTGGGACTAACTTATTAACACAAAGCCCACTGCTAGTTTCTGTTTTTTTCCTTATTTTTGAGTTTCGCAGAAAAGGAATATCAAACGGAGTCCAAACGGAATAAAACTTGACGATGAGTTTTCCTGGACCAAAAGGCACATGTAGGACTTGAGAACCAAGTCAGAAGAGTCCTGAGGCGATGGCATGGGTGCAAGGTGCCCCCTGCCTTCTGGGTCCCTCGGAGGTCCTCTAACCCTATTCCACGGCCTATAAATTCCCAAATATTCCCAAGCCCTTAGAAGCATCCACGAAAATACTTTTCCGCCAGCGCAACCTTCTGTTCCCGTGAGATCCCATCTTGGGGCATTTTCTGGCGATCTGCCAGAGGGGGATTCGATCATGGAGGGCATCTACATCAACCCTATTGCACTTCCGATGAAGCGCGAGTAATTTACGTCAGACCTATAGGTCCATAGCTAGTAGCTAGATGGCTTCTTCTCTATCTTTGATTCTCAATACCATGTTCTCCTCGATGTTCTTAGAGATCTATCCGATGTAATATTCTTTTGCAGTGTGTTTGTCAAGATCCGATGAATTGTGGATTTATGATTAGATTATCTATGAATATTATTTAAATCTCCTCTGAATTCTTATATGCATGATTTGATATCTTTGAATTTCTCTTCAAATTATCGGTTTGGCTTGGCCAACTAGATTAGTTTTTCTTGCAATGGGAGAGGTGCTTAGTATGCGTTCAATCTTGCATGATTTTACCCAGTGACACAGTAGGGGTAGCGAGACACATATTGTATTGTTTCCATCAAGGATAAAAAGATGGGTCTTTCATCATATTGCTTGAGTTGATCCCTCTACATAATGTCATCTTACTTAAGGTGTTACTCCATTCTTTATGAACTTAATACTCTAGATGCATGCTGGATAGCAGTCGATGTGTGGAGTAATAGTAGTAGATACAGGCAAGAGTTGGTCTACTTGACATGG
This sequence comes from Triticum dicoccoides, assembly GCF_002162155.2. Classification (NCBI taxonomy): domain Eukaryota; kingdom Viridiplantae; phylum Streptophyta; class Magnoliopsida; order Poales; family Poaceae; genus Triticum; species Triticum dicoccoides. The sequence goes on from NC_041382.1 coordinate 449,433,744, forward strand.
ACGTGATGCCTATATGCATAATCATTGCCTTCGATATCGTCATAACTTTGCGCTTTTCTATCAATTGCTCGACAATAATTTGTTCACCCACCGTATTATTTGCCTTCAAGAGAGAAGCCTCTAGTGAAACCTATGGCCCCCGGGTCTATTTTTCATCTTATATTTTCAGATCTATAAACCAAAAAACCCAAAAATACCTTGCTGTAATTTATTTACTTTTATTTAGGTTTATATTTCAGTAATCTTTTATACCTATCTCTATCAGATCTCACCATTGCAATTGACCGTGAAGGGATTGACAACCCCTTTATCGCGTTGGGTGCAAGTGTTTGATTGTTTGTGCAGGTGCATAGATTGGAGACTTGCTTGTACCTCCTACTAGATTGATACCTTGGTTCTCTAACTGAGGGAAATATTTATCTCTACTTTTCTGCATCACGCTTTCCGCTTCAAGGGAAAAACCAACGCAATCTCAAGAAGTAGCATGCACCGATCCAAAAAATTTGGCTTCCGCAGAAATATCTACCTTCCCATGCCCTCCCCCTTACCAAAAGCCACATTTCCCCGGTTTCCGCCTTCCTTTCCAAGTTGAAACCTTCACTCCTTGCTTGCAGTGCCACCTCCTCGCCGGCGACCCACCTTCACGCTGCTCGGTCTCGTCAATCCAGCCAGGTAATCACCACCCGACCCCATCCTCCTCCTCCTTCCACATCCCACATGCCCAGACCGCTGGCGCAACACCTTCCACCCAAATCACTGACCCCTCCCTGATAACCCACAAGTATAGGGGATCGCAACAGTATTCGAGGGTAGAGTATTCAAGCCAAATTTATAGATTCGACATAAGGGGAGCCAAAGAATATTTGAAGGTATTAGCAGCTGAGTTGTCAATTCAACCACACCTGGAGATTAATTATCTGCAGCAATATGATCACTAGCAAAGTAGTTTGATAGTTTTCATAGTAGTGACAATAGCAACAGTAATAGTGATAGCAGTAATTTGTAGCAAGTGTAACAGTGATGATAGCAATAGTAACGCAGCAAGATCAATAAGGATAAATTCGTAGGAATTGGATTGGTGACTTGTTGGATGATATTCATCATGAGACAGTTATAACCTAGGGCGATACGGCACTAGCTCTAGTTCATCGATATAATGTAGGCATGTATTTTGTAAATAGTTATACGTGCTTTATTAAAAGAACTTGCATGCCATCTTTTGTCCTACCCTCCCGTGGTAGCGGGGTCCATATTGGAAACTAAGGGATATTAAGGCCTCCTTTTAATAGAGAACCGGAACAAAGCATTAACACATAGTGAATACATGAACTCCTCAAACTACGGTCATCACCGGGAGTGGGCCCGGTTGTTGTCACTCCGGGGTTGCCGGATCATAACCGTAGTAGGTGACTATAACTTGCAAGATCGGATCTAAAACATGGATATAATGATGAATTCATAAACGGTTCAGATCTAAAATCATGGCACCCGAGCCCAAATTGACAAGCATTAAGCATGCCAAAGGCATAGCAACATCAATCTAAGAACATAGTGGATACTAGGGATCAAGCCCTAACAAAACTAACTCGATTACATGATGAATCTCATCCAACTCCTCACCGACTAGCGAGCCTACGAAGGAATTACTCACTCCTGGTGGGGCAGATCATGGAATTCGCGATGGAGATAGGTTGGTGATGACGAAGATCGAAGATCCCCCTTTCTGAAGCTCCAAACTGACTCCAGATCTGCCCTCCCGAGGAAGAACAGGGCCTGACGGCGGCTCCATCTCATGGATCGCAATAATTCTTTCTCCCTGATTTTTTTCTAGAAATATGTGAATTTATAGTATTAGGGGGGTCGTCAGCGGGGCCACCAGGTGGGTACAACCCACCTGGGCGCGCCAGGAGAGGGGGCGCGCCCTGGTGGGTTGTGCCCACCTAGGTGCCCCTCTTCGGCAGGTCTTGGCTCGAGAAATTCTTATTATTGGTATAAAAAATCCTTAAAAAGTTTCCTTCCATTCCGAGAACTTTTATTTCTACACAAAAACAACACCATGGTAGTTCTGCTGAAAACAACATCAGTCCGAGGTTAGTTTCATTCAAATCATGCAAATTAGAGTCCAAAACAAGAGGAAAAGCGTGATAAAAAGTAGATACATTGGAGACGTATCACTCCCCCAAATAAGCGAAGCCCTAAGCCATGGTGCACGCAATATAGCCAGGAGCTCCAGGAGCATTTGGCAGCGGAGAAGCAAACCGCGATCGCACACGCGGATGAGGTCGCGAAGGTTGCCATTCGTGCCAATCCCTAGATCTTGGATGGGCACCTCATCATTGAGGCCACCGTCGACGCCTCGCACACCGATGTCGCAATGTTGTTGGCTGCTTTAAACGACAGTTCATGGTGTTTCCTCAAGGCCACTGTCGGGGCCTTCGACAAAGACTACGAGGTGTTTTCTTAGCGTGCCCGTGCTTACCTCAACTCGAGAGCCAGCAGGTTGGTGCCCGCAGCGGCTCAGGCAACTCACCTACGACGAGGGCACCCACGATGTGGAGGCCTCGCCCTCTTCCAAGTCCAAGGAGCCAATCATCATCGATATCTCCGACGACGAGGAGTAGCTTATGTTATTAGCTCACTATAAGGACCTATGTTCAGTTTGCTAGCTACGCCGGTTAAGCATGCTCGGTTTACCCGTTGCATGTGTTGCTCCTACATTTTCTTAACAAATTCTACTGAACTGTCATATCTACTTTTACCATGCAATCTGTTGCTCTAGTGTGTATGTTCTATGTGTCGTGCAATGTGGTGCTCACTTATTAACTGTTTGGTTAATTAGTTGTCGTGTTGAGTTAACTATTTGGTTCAACTCTGCAAATGTGATGTTCAATTCTTCAGGGTGCAATTTTGTATTGTCTCCCATGTGATAAATAAATCGAATTTATCTTTACAAAATACATGAGAAACAAATACAATTGCTTTATTTCCAAGTTGCCAAGCATTCTTGGTTTGATTAATTGTCTGATCTTCTAGTATGTTATATATTGTGCAATGCGGTGCCCAGTTAAGATTCGGTTCATTTGTTGTGGTGTTTAGTCAACTATTTGGTTCAATTCTGCAATGCGATGTTCAATTGTTGTGGGTGCATATTGTTATTGCATACCATGTGAGAAATAAATCGAATTTGGTTGTACTAAATACATGAGAAACAAATACAATTGCTATATTTCCAAGTTATTAGGCACGCTTGGTTTGGTTAACTGTCTGATCTTCTATTAGGAGTATGTTATATTGTGCAATGTGGTGCTCAGTTAATGTTTGGTTCATCCGTTGTGGTGTTTACTTAACTGCTTGGTTCAATTCTGCAATGCGATGTCCAATTGTCGTGGGTAGAATTTTGTATTGTTGCGCATGTGAGGAATAAATCAAATTTGGCTGCACTTAATACATGAGAAACATATACAATTGTTATATTTCCTAGTTCTTAATCATGCTTTCTTTGGATATATGGGTTTTCCATGTGGCTTGAATTAAACTGATGAATCTGCAATGTGCTTACTTTTCAACAACATATTTTACTGATAGCATGCGAACCCTCACTTAACCTGATCACTAACTACCTTATATGTGTTGTAGGGAAACGATGGGAAGCACTATGGTTTACGATTGAGGTTTGCACATGCATGGTCCTTTGTCTAATACCACATTATTGTGCAATTGCAGGAACCATTCTGATACTTAGGTTTTTAACAATTTGGTTTTGCACATGGAGGTCTTGCTTTCAGAGGTTTTGACTCACTGTTCGACCCTTTTTGCATACGGGGAAATGAGTTGTCCATGAATATCAATCAAGTCAAGAAACTCAGAAAGATTGTTAGGATAAAGAAATTAGCGACAAAAAACAACAAGATCTTTGTCTGCACAATGAAGAAGACATCAATTCACTACAGGATGATACTAACTAGTATACCTTGGATTTTTTATTCCTTTGCCCCATTTCCAATCTAGAGAAGATATTTATGCACATCCCTGATTTCAGGCCTTTCCAAAGCATTTCACTAATGATTACCTCTCAAACCACCTGTATGGTCAAGAGGCGAGGAAGGTATTCATACAACACCCACGTTTAAATATTGAAGTCTTCCTGAAGAGGACGAAGGATGGACGGTCAATCATCCACACGCATTGGCCTAAAGTTGCAAAGACCTTCAACATCAATGAAGGCTCAATATTTGCCTTCTGCTTTAGTAGTTTTCCAGATGAGATTGATCTGTCTGTGTACCATCTATGATGCTAAATCAAAAGGTTATAGATATGTTGCATGTGAAACTTGGTGCTAGTGTAGTTGTGTAATGGCGTAGCTAAGTGCTGAAGATATATGATGTTGTACTCTGATGTATTTCAATTATGAAATGCTTCCTTAATACAAAAATGAAATATATTATGTGCTTAATATGAAATGTAAATTAGAGTAATAAGTGAGTTATTAATAATAGGATAATTAGCCTGCTAATGGCCGATTAGCCTGCTAATTGGGTTTTTCTATTGCAAATGGTTACTGAGAAAACACCATGGGCGATAACCTCAGGAAATACACATAGTTTCTGGCAATAAACCGTGTTGGATCAATGAACAATCACACATGACTTCCTCTTGAAAACTGTTCACGTTAGGCCACCTTACGCAAACGTTTACCACATAAAAAGCGTGTGTGATGGACAGCCTATGCGACACAGTTTCTTCTATGCATCGTGTGTGATGCATTCAATAATGCAAACGGTAAAATTGTTAATATCGTGTGCAATGGCAACACTATCACAAACAATTTAATGGGGAAAATTCTGTGTGATGTACATGCGAATGGAAACGTTTTCCTTGGAGTAACTGTGTGGGACGTATATACGAACGGAAACGTACTTCTTGGATTTACAATGTGGGATGTACATACTGACGGGAACGTATTCCTTGGATTGACTATGTGGAATGTACATACGAACGGAAATGTTTAGCCGGGACTGACTTTGTAGGATGTACTTACGACTAGAAACAATTTGTTTGGCATGTATATTTGTATTCTTTTTTAATACAAATGTACGTATAATCATATTTGATCGCTCTCTAGTCGCACACGACCTCATTTTGCTGAGCTTGTGTGGCCGGAGGGCCTATCCCCGACGGTTTCTGAGTCATGTGGAAAGGACCCCCTATCGCCCACAATCACTTGACGACGGTTCCAAATGCCCTCGCGGAAAGGGGTGAAGAACCGTTTGTGTAGCACCTCGCTGTACCAATGGCATTGGGCACAACCAAAGTTGAAATTCCCAACCATCTGGTAAGAATGGTCAACCTTGCAAGTTTGACCACATTTTGAAAAATAAACAAAGAAAGAAAAGGCTCAAAAATTTAAATCCTTTTGCATTGAGCCATCTTATGTGAACTAGTTAGTGGGAAAAATAATAAACTTGCAATAACACAAGTTTGAAAAAGAACCTTCACGAAATGACCTTTTGTGAAATGGGAATATATCAATATCAAGTAGATATCAATTACACCCAGCCACTACACCAACAAGATATCTAAAAACCCTGCCAGAGTGATCAATCGTCCATAGTAGCAGCACTCTAACCACCACCAAAGACAACACCTGGACTAGAAAGAAGGTTCTCCGAAAGCAACGCCTTCAAGAAGGAAACAATGCACAAGCATTGACATTGCACGATCAAAGATCATAGGTTTTCACACTCGAGAAAGACCGCGTTCCTAAAACAATGCCTTCAACAAGGTCACTGCAAGGCACAACCAATAAAGGCTAGACATTGGGTTTTCACCCTGTAAATCACGACTCGGTACTCAAAGGAGGACCACCAACAAAGAACTTCCCCAATGTTGTCGTCCCCACTTGCAGAGTCTACTACTACAAGTAATGTACCAGTAGGCTCACAGGAACTCGTGCCCGGTCTAGACGGGAACATATCTCACAAGCCACGTCTGGACAACTGCCTATGAAGCAAAGGCTTCATCGCATCCAAGACCACGTGCTACTTCTTGAGCTTTCGTTAGTTTTTCCCTTGAATAGGAAAAGGTGATGCAATAAAGTAGAGATAAGTATTTCCCTCAGTTTGAGAACCAAGGTATCAATGCAGTAGGAGAGCACGCACAAATCACCGAATACCTGCACAAAAAATCAAACAACTTGCACCCAATGCGATGAAGGGGCTGTCAATCCCTTCACCGTTACTTGCAAAAGTGAGATCTGATAGAGATAGATAAATGATAAAGTAAATATTTTTGGTATTTTTGGTTTATAGATTGAAAAGTGGAATATTGCAAAAATAGTAAATTGGAAACTAATATTGTAGATCAGAAACTTATATGATGGAAAATTGACCCGGGGCCATAGGTTTCACTAGAGGCTTCTCTCAAGATAGTAAATAACACGGTGGGTGAACAAATTACTGCCGAGCAATTGATAGAAAAGCGCAAAGTTATGACGATATCTAAGGCAATGATCATGAATATAGGCATCATGTCCGTGTCAAGTAGACCGAAACAATTCTGCATCTACTACTATTACTCCACACATCGACCGACTCCTGCCTGCATCTAGAGTATTAAGTTCATGAAGAACAGTGTAACACATTAAGTAAGATGGCATGATGTAGAGGAATTAACACAAGCAATATGATGAAAACCCCATCATTTTATCCTCGATGGCAACAATACAATACATGCCTTGCTGCCCCTATTGTCATTGGGAAAGGACATCGCAAGATTGAACCCAAAGCTAAGCACTTCTCCTATTGCAAGAAAAACCAATCTAGTTGGCCAAACTAAGCCGATAGTTCGAAGCGAATTACAAATATATCAAATCATGCATAAAAGAATTCAGAGAAGATTCAAATAATATTCATAGATAAGCTGATCATAAATCCACAATTCATTGGATCTCGGCAAACACATCGCAAAAAAGTATTACATCGAATATAACTCCAAGAACATCGAGGAGAACATGGTATTGAGAATCAAAGAGAGAGAAGAAGCCATCTAGCTACTAGCTATGGACCCATAGGTCTGAGGTAAACTACTCACACTTCATCGGAGGGCAATATAGTTGATGTAGAAGCCCTCCATGATCGATTCCCCCTCCGGCAGGCTGCTGGAAAAGGTCCCTAGATGGGATCTCACGGGTACAGAAGGTTGCGGCGGTGTAAAAGTGTTTTCGTGGATGCCCCTGTTGGTTTGGGGATATATGGGAATATATAGGCAAAAAAATTAGGTCAAGAGGTGCACGAGGAGCCCACAAGGGTGGGGGGTGCTCCCTACCCCCTGGGCGTGCCCTTCGTCCTTGTGGCCGCCTCGGGGCTCCTCCGACTTCATCTACAGGTCTCCTAGTTGTCTTCTGGTCCAAGAAAAATCATCGCAAAGGTTTTATTCCATTTGGACCCCGTTTGTTATTCCTATTCCGTGAAACTCAAAAACAGGGAAAAACAGGAACTGGCACTTGGCTCTAGGTTAATGGGTTAGTCCCAAAAATAATATAAAATAGCATATAAAACATCCGAAATAGATAATATAATAGCATGGAACAATGAAAAATTATAGATACGTGGGAGACCTATCAAGCATCCCAAGCTTAATTCCTTCTCGTCCTCGAGTAGGTAAATGATAAAAACAGAATTTTTGATGTGGAATGCTACCTAACATATTTATCCATGTAATTTTATTTATTGTGGCATGAATGTTCAGATCCATAAGATTCAAAACAAAAGTTTAATTTTGACATAAAACAATAATACTTCAAGCATACTAACAAGGCAATTATGTCTTCTCAAAATAACATGGCCAAAGAAAGCTTATCCCTAGAAAATCATATAGTCTGGCTATGCTCCATCTTCATCACACAAATACTCAAATCATTGACAACCCCGATGACAATCCAAGCAATTGTTTCATACTTTTGACATTCTCAAACCTTTTGAACTTTCAGGCAATACATGAGCGTGAGCCATGGACATTGCACTATAGGTGGAATAGAAGGTGGTTGTGGAGAAGACAAAAAGAGGGAGATAGTCTCACATCAACTAGGCGTATCAACGGGCTATGGAGATGCCCATCAATAGATATCAATGTTGAAAGTGCGTTATATCGACTAGAGGGGGGGGGTGAATAGGCGATTTTTATGAAAGTCTTCAAAACGTGGAAGTTATGAAGACAAACTGTAGAGATATGCCTATTACTATGCAGCGGAAGTTAGACTACACTAGGCAAGCCATGGTCAAGTATCAACAGAGTGAAAGCACAGTGACAAATAGCTGTAGTGTAATTAGGATCAGGTAGGAAGATACTATGAAGCCAAACAGATCATACACTCACGTTGTGAAGACAAAAGATAGAACAGACATGCAATGACTTCACAATGAGTGATCAGTAAGTAAAAGGAAGTGAAGATGAAACCAGTGACTCGTTGAAGACAATGATGTGTTGGACCAGTTCTAGTTGCTGTGACAACTGTACGTATGGTTGGAGCGGCTAGGTATTTAAACCTTAGGACACACAGTCCCGGACACCCAGTCCTGAACACGCAGCTCAGGACACCAAGTCCTCACCGTATTCTCCTTGAGATAAGGTCACATAGTCCTCGCCCAATCACTCTTGTAAGTCTTCAAGGTAGACTCCCAAACCTTCACAGACTTCGTTCACTGGCAATCCACAATGTCTCTTGGATGCTCTGAACGCGACGCCTAACCGTCTGGGGATGCACAGTCCTCAAGTGTAATAAGTCTTCAGATCACACAGACGAGAAGACTTAAGTGATGCCCAATGTTCTCTGGCTCTGGGTGGTTAGGGATTTTCTCCTCGCTAGGAATTTTCTCTCAAAGGCTTCGAGGTGGGTTGCTCTCAAACGACAAAAGCCGTGCACTGAAATCTGAGCAGCCAACCGTTTATGGTTGTAGGGGGTGGGCTATTTATAGCCACTTGGCAACCCGACCTGATTTGTCCGAAATGACCCTGGGTCACTAAGGAACTGACACGTGTCTCAATGGTCAGATTTCAAACTCTCATGGCAACTTTACTTGGGCTACAAGCAAAGCTGACTTGTCCGGCTCTGGACAAGATTCGCTCTCATTGTCTTCACTCGAAGACATAGGTTTTTGGTTTAGGCATCACTTCAGTCATTCTGACTGGTTCTCCTGGACCCCACTTAACAGTACGGTGGTTCCTATGACTCAACACAAAAGAAAAAGAACTACGAAAGATCTAAGTCTTCGAGCTCCATAGGCTTCATAACATGTCTTCTTTTGTCATAGTCTTCAATGTGAATATCTTCATATACCACCTTTGGCTTCAATGTCTTCATACATTTTTAGGGGTCATCTCTGGTAGTGAAACCGAATCAATGAGGGACTTCTACTTGTGTTATCCTGCAATTCTCACAAACACATTAGTCCCTCAACTAGGTTTGTCGTCAATACTCCAAAACCAACTAGGGGTGGCACTAGATGCACTTACAAATGTGAATGAGTCGGGATTTCCATGCAACGGATGCACTACAGAATAAGTTAATGAAAGCTCAAAAAGAAAACTAAGTGGGTGTGCATCCAACATGCTTGCTCATGAAGACCTAGGGAAATTTGAGGAAGCCCATAGTTGGAATATACAAGTCAAGTTCTATATTGAAAAATTCCCACTAGTATATGAAAGTGATAACATAGGAGACTCTCTATCATGAAGATCATGGTGCTACTTTGAAGCACAAGTGTGGTAAAAGGATAGTAACATTGCCCCTTCTCTCTTTTCTCTCATTTAATATTTGGGCCTTCTCTCATTTTTTGGCCTCTTTTTTTATTTTATTTTTCGTCTGGAGTCTCATCCTGACTTGTGGGGGAATCATAGTCTCCATTATCCTTTCCTCACATCAGACAATGCTCTAATAATGAAGATCATCACAATTTTATTTACTTACAACTCACGAATTACAACTCGATACTTAGAACAAAATATGACTCTATGTGAATGCCTCCGGCGGTGTACCGGGATGTGCAATGAATCAAGAGCGACATGTATAAAAAATGATGAAAGGCGGCTTTGCCACAAATCCGATGTCTACTACATGTTCATGCAAAGCAATATGACAATGATGGAATGTGTCATAATAAACAGAACGGTGGAAAGTTGCATGGCAATATATCTCGGAATGGCTATGGAAATGCCATAATAGGTAGCTATGGTGACTGTTTTGAGGAAGGTATATGGTGGGTTTATGGTACCACTGAAAGTTGCACGGCACTAGAGAGGCTAGCAATGGTGGACGGGTGAGAGTGCGTATAATCCATGGACTCAACATTAGTCATAAAGAACCCACATACTTATTGCAAAAATCTATTAGTCATCAAAACAAAGAACTACGCGCATGCTCCTAGGGGGGTAGAATGGTAGGAAAAGACCATCGCTTGTCCCCGACCGCCACTCATAAGGAAGACAAACAAAAAATATCTCATGCTCCAACTTCGTTACATAACGGTTCACCATACATGCATGCTGCGGGACTCACAAACCTTAACACAAGTATTTCTCAAATTCACAATTACTCACTAGCATGACTCTAATATCACCATCTTTATATCTCAAAACAATCATAAGGAATCAAACTTCTCATAGTATTCAATGCACTTTATATGATAGTTTTTATTATATCCCTCTTGGATGCCTATCATATAGGACTAAATTTATAACCAAAGCAAATAACCATGTTGTTTAAAGACTCACAAAATAATATAAGTGAAGCATGAGAGTTCAACAATTTCTATAAAATAAAACCACCGCCATGCTCTAAAAAGATATAAGTGAAGCACTAGAGCAAATTGCCTAGCTCAAAAGATATAAGTGATGCATGTAGAGTATTCTAATAAATCACGAATCATGTGTGGTCCTCTCAAAAGGTGTGTACAACAAGCATGATTGTGGCAAACTAAAAAGCAAAGACTCAAATTATACAAGACGCTACAAGAAAAACACATATCATGTGGTGAATAAAAATATGGGAAAATTTTGTTTTTGCCACTCTAGTTTTTGCCCACTTTACTTATGCCACTCTAGAATTTGAAATCTCACTTTTGCCACTCTTATCTTTTGACAGTACATCACAAATGCCATTCTGTGTGAAAAATGATAATTTTTCATTTCAGTTTTCACTTGTGCGTGTCGGTCCTAAACAAACGGGTTTTTACCCCTTTTCGCGACGGCCTTCGGAACCGTCGCCAAGTGAGTGTGTGCGATAGGGGGTCCTTCCCACACGACCCAGAAACCGTCGGGGATATGGATCAGTGATCTAGAGGCCTTCCAAAATGTAATCATGTGTGATGCAGCACACACTAAATTCTTTTGCATGTGTGGTACCGGTGATTAAGCGTTTCTAATGATGCAGTGAAACCATACGGTCTGTCATAACGAACCGTTTGGGAAGCAATATGTAAGGCACACGGGCCAACATATGAACTGTGTGTGATTTGTGCCCTATCGCACATGAGTTTTCTGCGTAACCCGTCTGCCATGCTAGACTCCATCGCACACGTTTTCCAACAATTACCGTCTGCGATAATGTTCTATCACAAACGGTTCAGGAGCCCCTTCACACACATACAAGTGCTGCAGACTGTTTGTGATTTGTTAGGTATCACCGACGGTTGCCGCAAGAGTGACGTGTGCTTTTTGTTTGGGACCCCACACGTTTCCTAAAAAAATACGACTAGGATTGTATTTTGCATTGGGAACGGTTTACTCCCAGTTCTCGTGTGCGATAACGCGATATCACAAATGGTTCTGGCGAACCTACGCACACGTAGTAGCGCTGCGAATTGTTTGAGGTCTGCTGTGTATCACCGATGGTTCCAATACGATTGATGTATGCTTTTCGATGTGGATCACACACACTCATTTAGTTGAACCGTGTGTGGAGCAATTGCCAGGTTAAAACAAAAATATCCTAATTTGAATCGGCATGCAAAAAGCAAATTCACCACAATATTCAATTGAACAAATAAACATAAATATCCCATTTTGAATCCACAGGAAGAACATTCATCAGATTTCGCAACAATTGCAATGGAACATATGACAGCTAAATTTCAATGATTTGTCCACACATATATGCATTACATAATTAATCATGGTGTATAAAATACGAAAACCTCATCAGATGGAAAACAATGGATCCATGCGTTATATGTTTTACGGCTAACTCTTACTCAATCTTTCAGGAGAAGGCATGCTGAAATCTTCATTATCACCAGTGGGATTGATGTAGTCATCTAGGAAGAAGTCGCTGATAAATCTCCGAACCATCAGCAATTCACCAGCCGGGAGCGTTCAGGGGTCCTCGGTTTTAAGATGAACTGCAGTATTTTTAAGATCAGAATGTGCCATATGAGTGGAGTAGAAGATATTAATTAAGATAGACTTACTGGTACTAATTCGCGAGGATCGTCACAACTATCAGCAGATTTGCAGATGGAGATCATGTGTCTGCAAGCATAGTATCCACAAAGGTTGGTCCCTGTTTCTTGTTGAGGACACTGAAATTTTTTTGTACAGAATTAGTCATGTATTTGTCATGTTAAGAACAACCTAATCGGTGTTAAATGTATTATTTTTTCTTTGGAAAAAATAGAAAGAGGTTTATTTAGAAGCTTGAACATTTAACTAGCGTAAGTAAAGGTATTTGCACTATTGGATAAATTTTCCGAAAATAATGGATTTCGGTGTGTTACCGGAGAAACGATATCGTGCTGCAGAGGTAATTTCCTCTTGAACAGGTTCCCTGTTTTAGTTTCCCACAATGTGAGCACACTGCAAATGATGACGAATTTTGACAACATCAATTATTGAACCAGATATGAATGCTAATTAATTTCAACATCATAAAATTCAATACCCATCCAAGAATTGCTGAAGATGCGTCATATCCTGAGCTTTTGTTGACTCTCTGAGAGAATCGATGTAGTAAATTGTGTTCTTCTTTGGAACAATGAATACCAATATCCAGTGCTTGCTACATATTAAGAAAGCCATGAACTTACGAATGATGTCGAAATCTGAAAGACAATCAGTGTATGCGTGGTTGTTTACTTGACTTACACTTCATGATATGGCCAGAGAAATGATTCTGCATGGGAAGTGTTTTTGAAGATACGGACGGCTGTGTTAATGGACCAGTCCCGTCGGTTCTTTTCATGTAATGTTGTGCCATTTGCTAATGCAGGATCTATGGAATACACACTCTCACGTTGTCTTCTCTGCGCGTTCAATCCCCTAAGAGGAATAAAATGCACTTAGCTGTTTATCATTTACAGCCTTGTATGGAGAAGTTGATCAGAGTTTGTTAAGTACTTACAAAATCACGCATCTAACAAGAGTGGCATTGACAACATTGAAGTTGAAGAAGAGATGTAAGTCCTCAAAACTCACAATGATGGAACCAACATCGTGTCAGAAATGATCTCTGTTGTAGTGGACTAGCAAATGGTGATGACCTTTTGACATTTGATCCATGCAATATTCATGTAACTCGCGGCAACTGGAGCTGCACTCATCAAAGTATTCTCCAACAAGAAATGGCTGGCCATGGACATAATTGCGTGCTTCAAGTATGTCTGCTTTTCTTTTAGCAAGCAACAATTCTACTTCTTCATCATCCATGGTGTCAGAAATAATATTACTCCTCGATTCAAACAAGCTGCTGTTAATTTGGTTCTGGGCGATGAGTGCTTTAAGTAAGAGGCAATCATTCTCTTTCATCTTCACTTTCCCGCTGCGCTTCCTCGTGGTCGCAGGTGTAGCCTTTTTGGCCACTTCCTTCCTGGTACTTGAAGCATTTCTGGCAGAACGTCTGGTTGCCTGCACGGTAGACTGCCAAGCAGACGGTGAAGCTTGGACGGACTTCTTAGCAGACTGTCTATCAATGCCAGACTGCTGAGCTAGCGGTGCTGTAGTGACGGACTACTGGGCTGTAGGAGCAGAGGCATCGGACTGCTGACCATGAGTTGAAGCTATGTCGGGTTTCTGCCCAAGTGGTGCCAACTTGTCGGTGTGCTGAGTGATACGTCTCCGTTGTATCTATAATTTTTGATTGTTCCATGCCAATATTATTCAACTTTCATATACTTTTGGCAACTTTTTATACTATTTTTGGGACTAACATATTGATCCAGTGCCCAGTGCCAGTTCCTGTTTGTTGCATGTTTTTTGTTTCGCAGAATATCCATATCAAACGGAGTCCAAACGGAATAAAAACTGACGGAGATTTTTTTTGGAATATATATGATTTTTGGGAAGAAGAATCCACGCGAGACGATGCTCGAGGGGCCCATGAGGTAGGGGGCGCGTCCCAGGGTGTCAGGCGCGCCCCTGACCCTCGTGGCCACCCCGTAAGGCGGTTGGTGCCCTTCTTTCACCGCAAGAAAGCTAATTTCCGGATAGAGATTGTGTTAAACTTTCAGCCCAATCGGAGTTACGGATCTCCGGGAATATAAGAAACGGTGAAAGGGAAGAATCAGAGAACGCAGAAACAGAGAGAGACAGAGAGACAGATCCAATCCCGGAGGGGCTCTCGCCCCTCCCGTGCCATGGAGGCCATGGACCAGAAGGGAAACCCTTCTCCCATCTAGGGAGAAGGTCAAGGAAGAAGAAGAAGGAGGGGGGCTCTCTCCCCCTCGCTTCCAGTGGCACCGGAGTGCCACCGGGGGCCATCATCATCACCGCGATCTACACCAACACCTCCGCCATCTTCACCAACATCTCCATCACCTTCCCCCCTCTATCTACAGCGGTCCACTCTCCCGCAACCTGCTGTACCCTCTACTTGAACATGGTGCTTTATGCTTCATATTATTATCCAATGATGTGTTGCCATCCTATGATGTCTGAGTAGATTTTCGTTGTCCTATCGGTGGTTGATGAATTGCTATGATTGATTTAATTTGCTTGTGGTTATGTTGCTGTCCTTTGGTGCCCACCATATGAGCGCGCGCGTGGATCACACGTTAGGGTTAGTTGTATGTTGATAGGACTATGTATTGGAGGGCAAGAGTGACAGAAGCTTCAGCCTAGCATAGGAATTGATGCATACGGGATTGAAGGGGGACCAATATCACTTAATGCTATGGTTGGGTTTTACCTTAATGAACGTTAGTAGTTGCGGATGCTTGCTAATAGTTCCAATCATAAGTGCATAGAATTCCAAGTCAGGGATGACATGCTAGCAGTGGCCTCTCCCACATAATACTTGCTATCGGTCTAGTAAAGTAGTCAATTGCTTAGGGACAATTTCGCAACTCCTACCACCACTTTTCCACACTCGCTATATTTACTTTAGTTGCTTCTTTACCTTAACAGCCCCTAGTTTTATTTTTGTACTCTTTATTATCTTGCAAACCTATCCAACAACACCTACAAAGTACTTCTAGTTTCATACTTGTTCTAGGTAAAGCGAACGTCAAGCGTGCGTAGAGTTGTATCGGTGGTCGATAGAACTTGAGGGAATATTTGTTCTACCTTTAGCTCCTTGTTGGGTTCGACACTCTTACTTACCGAAAACTGTTGCAATCCCCTATACTTGTGGGTTATCAAGACCTTTTTCTAGAGCCGTTGCCGGGGAGCAATAGCGTGGGGTGAGTATTCTCGTGTGTGCTTGTTTGCTTTATCACTAAGTAATTTTTATTTGCTGTTCTTAGTTGTTTTCTATCTTTAGTTATGGGTAGGAAACGCAAAATACCAAAAAAATTAGTTGTACCTACTAAACCAATGGTTGAAGAACCACTCAAAATCTATCACACTGCTGAAGCTTTTTACTTGCATCATCTTCGATCCCTATGTGCTCGGGCTGAAACCCCAACTAGCTTAGTTGAGGGAAAATCTTTAGATGAGCATGCTTGTTATGTGCGACACCGTATATCTGAAAGAGGGAAACGTTTATTGGATCAAATTCATCGTTTGCAATGCTATGCTTGAAATTTATGTTATATATATATATATATATATATATATATATATATATATATATATATATATATGATTTTACTTGTTGTTCTGAAAACCCTAAGAAACACCTTCCCTACCATGTGAGTTTATTGATAATGGAATCGTATCTTCGTATGCTAAGGGTGTTTATAGTTACTATGATGTTCAACAAATTGAAGAATTTGTTGCTTTTAAGGGTGCTTATGAAATTGCTTCTTTGATTGAAAAGTATGATGCTATGCTTTACCAATCTGAAATTTTTGCCATACTTAAATATTACGTTGATAATTATGCTTCTAATTCTTATGTTAAACCATATATTGAGGAACACTCCGCTGTCCAAGAAGAGACTAATATTTTGTAGGAGTCTATGGAAGAAAAAATTGATGAAACTGTGAGCTCATTGGATGAAAAAGATGAGGAAGAGAGCGAAGAACAAAAGGAGGAAGAGCGGATTAGCTACCCGTGCCCACCTTCTAATGAGAGTAACTCTTCAACTCATACATTGTTTAATTCCCCTTCGTGCTTACCGAAGGATGATTGCTATGATGATTGTTATGATCCCGTTGATTCTCTTGAAATATCCCTTTTTGATGATGCTTGCTATGCTTGTGGCCAAGATGGCAATATGAATTATGCTTATGGAGATGAACTTGCTATAGTTCCTTATGTTAAACATGAAATTATTGCTATTGCACCCACGCATGATAGTCCTATTATATTTTTGAATTCTCCCGATTATACTATATCGGAGAAGTTTGCACTTATTAAGGATTATATTGATGGGTTGCCTTTTACCGTTGCACATGATGATTTCGATAAATATAATATGCATGTGCTTGCTGCTCCTACTTTCAATTATTATGAGAGAGGAACTATATCTCCACCTCTCTATGTTTCCAACATGATAAAATTGCAAGAAACTGTTTATACTATGCATTGGCCTTTACTATGTATGCATGAATTGTTCTTTTATGACATGCCGATGCATAGGAAGAGAGTTAGACTTCGTCATTGCTTGATATATGTTGCTTTGTTCTCACTACTAAATTACAAATCATTGTTAATTAAAATTGGCTTTGATACACCTTGGGATCCGGGTGGATTCACTACTTGAGCACTATATGCCTAGCTTAATGGCTTTAAAGAAAGCGCTGCCAGGGAGACAACCTGGAAGTTTTAGAGAGTCATTTATTTCTGTTGAGTGCTTTCATATAGTTTAAAAACAACAAAAATAAAGAGGGGAACCCAAAACTTTTTCAAAAAGAAAAGCGAAAGTGAGAAAGACAAGCATTGTTGAAGTGGGAGCTAGCCTTGAACTTTGTTCATGCTCACGGAAACTTTGTGAATCTTGATTACAGAACTTTTCAACAAAACTAATTGTCCCCTTGTACAATTCCATTGTATTATAAAAATAATGTGCCAAGGTTTGCCTTTGGGATGTTTACGATGCTTGTTGGTTTGTGCGGTGCATGACAGAAACTTTGGCTGTAGTGCGTGATTTTACATTTTTAGCTGGAAAGTCCAATGGTTCTGATTCTTTTTGAACTGTCTTTCTGTACAAATTTTTTATTTTTCCTAATTTTGGCAGAATTTTTTAAGTATCAGAAGTATGGTGAATGTTCACATTGCTACAGACTGTTCTGTTTTAGACAGATTCTGTTTTTGATGCATAGTTTGCTTGTTTTGATGAAACTATCAATTTATATCAGTGGATTAAGCCATGAAAAAGTTATACTACAGTAGACAGAATGCAAAAACAAAATATGAATTGGTTTGCAACAGTACTTATAGTGGTGATTTGCTTTATTATACTAACGGATCTTACCGAGTTTTCTGTTGAAGTTTTGTGTGGATGAAGTGTTCGATGATCGAGAAGGTCTCGACGTGAGAAGAAGGAAGAGAGGCAAGAGCTCAAGCTTGGAGATGCCCGAGGCACACCAAGTAAATATTCAAGGAGACTCAAGCATCTAAGCTTGGGGATGCTGGGGAGGCATCCCCTCTTTCTTCAACAAATATCGGTATGTTTTCGGATTCGTTTCGTTCATGCGATATGTGCAAGTCTTGGAGCGTCTTTTGCATTTAGGTTTTTATTTTTTTATGCACCATGCTGGTATGAGATGGTCCTTGGTTGATTTATAGAATGCTCTTTACACTTCACTTATATCTTTTGAGTATGGCTTTATAAAATGCTTCATGTGCTTCACTTATATCATTGGAAGTTTGGATTGCCTGTTTCTCTTCACTTAGACAACCGCCATCTGTAGAATGCTCTTTTGCTTCACTTATATTTGTTAGAGCGTGGGCATATCTTTTGTAGAAAGAATTGAACTCTCTTGCTTCACTTATATCTATTTAGAGAGATGACAGGAATTGGTCATTCACATGGTTAGTCATAAAATCCTACATAAAACTCATAGATCACTGAATATGATGTGTTTGATTCCTTGCAATAGTTTTGCGATATAAAGATGGTGATATTAGAGTCATGCTAGTGGGTAGTTGTGGATTGTAGACATACTTGTATTGAGGTTTGTGATTCCCGTAGCATGCACGTATGGTGAACTGTTATGTAACGAAGTTGGAGCATGAGGTATTTATTGATTGTCTTCCTTATGAGTGGCGGTCGGGGACGAGAGATGGTCTTTTCCTACCAATCTATCCCCCCTAGGAGCATGCGCGTAGTACTTTGTTTCGATGACTAATAGACTTTTGCAATAAGTATGTGAGTTCTTTATGACTAATGTTGAATCCATGGATTACACGCACTCTCACCCTTCCACCATTGCTAGCCTCTCTAGTACCGCGCAACTTTCGCCGGTACCATAAACCCACCATATACCTTCCTCAAAACAACCACCATACCTACCTATCATGGCATTTCCATAGCCATTCCGAGATATATTGCCATGCAACTTCCATCATCATCATATACATGACTTGAGCATTCATTGTCATATTGCTTTGCATGATCGTAAGATAGCTAGCATGATGTTTTCATGGTTTGTCCGTTTTTTGATGTCATTGCTATGCTAGATCATTGTACATCCTGGTACACCGCCGGAGGCATTCATATAGAGTCATATCTTTGTTCTAGATATCGAGTTGTAATATTGAGTTGTAAGTAAATAAAAGTGTGATGATCATCATTATTAGAGCATTGCCCCAGTGAGGAAAGGATGATGGAGAGTATGATTCCCCCACAAGTCGGGATGAGACTCCGGACAAAAAAAATAAAAAATAAAAATAAAAAAGAGAAAGGCCAAAAAAAGAGAAGGCCCAAAATAGGAGAAAAAAAGATAAAAAATGAGAGAAAAAGAGAGAAGGGGAAATGTTACTATCCTTTTACCACACTTGTGCTTCAAGGTAGCACCATGTTCTTCATATAGAGAGTCTCTTGAGTTATCACTTTCATATACTAGTGGGAATTTTCATTATAGAACTTGGCTTGTATATTCCAACGTTGGGCTCCCTCAAATGCC
The DNA here is from genome assembly GCF_002162155.2 of Triticum dicoccoides. NCBI lineage: Eukaryota > Viridiplantae > Streptophyta > Magnoliopsida > Poales > Poaceae > Triticum > Triticum dicoccoides. Next base: position 449,453,240 of record NC_041382.1, read on the forward strand.
CTAGGTCTTCATGAGCAAGCAAGTTGGATGCACACCCACTTAGTTTCAGTTTGAGCTTTCATATACTTATAGCTCTAGTGCATCCTTTGCATGGCAATCCCTACTCCTCACATTAATATCTATTAATGGGCATCTCCATAGCTCGTTAATACGCCTAGTTGATGTGAGACTTTCTCCTTTTTGTCTTCTCCACATAACCCCCATCATCATATTCTATTCCACCTATAGTGCTATGTCCATGGCTCACGCTCATGTATTGCGTGAAAGTTGAAAAGGTTTGAGAACATCAAAAGTATGAAACAATTGCTTGGCTTGTCATCGGGGTTGTGCATGATGTGAGTATTTTGTGTGGTGAAGATGGAGCATAGCCAGACTATATGATTTTGTAGGGATAACTTTCTTTGGCCTTGTTATTTTGAAAAGACATGATTGCTTTATTAGTGGGCTTGAAGTATTATTATTTTTATGTCAAAGGATAGACTATTGCTTTGAATCACTCGTGTCTTAATATTCATGCCATGATTAGACATATGATCAAGATTATGCTAGGTAGCATTCCACGTTAAAAAATATTTTTTTATCATTTACCTACTCGAGGACGAGCAGGAATTAAGCTTGGGGATGCTGATATGTCTCCGTCGTATCTATAATTTTTGATTGTTCCATGCCAATATTATTCAACTTTCATATACTTTTGGCAACTTTTTATACTATTTTTGGGACTAACATATTGATCCAGTGCCCAGTGCCAGTTCCCGTTTGTTGCATGTTTTTGTTTCGCAGAATATCCATATCAAACGGAGACCAAGCGGAATAAAAACTGACGGAGATTTTTTTGGAATATATATGATTTTCGGGAAGAAGAATCCACGCGAGACGATGCTCGAGGGACCCACGAGGTAGGGGGCGCGCCCCAGGTTGTCAGGCGCGCCCCTGACCCTCGTGGCCACCCCGTAAGGAGATTGGTGCCCTTCTTTCGCCGCAAGAAAGCTAATTTCCGGATAGAGATCGTGTTAAAATTTCAGCCCAATCGGAATTACGGATCTCCGGGAATATAAGAAACGGTGAAAGGGAAGAATCAGAGAACGCAGAAACAGAGAGAGACAGAGAGACAGATCCAATCTCGGAGGGGCTCTCGCCCCTCCCGTGCCATGGAGGCCAAGGACCAGAGGGGAAACCCTTCTCCCATCTAGGGAGGAGGTCAAGGAAGAAGAACGAGGAGGGGGGCTCTCCCCCCTCGCTTCCGGTGGCACCGGAGTGCCACCGGGGGCCATCATCATCACCGCGATCTACACGAACACCTCCGCCATCTTCACCAACATCTCCATCACCTTCCTCGTCTATCTACAGTGGTACACTCTCCCGCAACCCGCTGTACCCTCTACTTGAACATGGTGCTTTATGCTTCATATTATTATCCAATGATGTGTTGCCATCCTATGATGTCTGAGTAGATTTTCGTTGTCCTATCGATGGTTGATGAATTGCTATGATTGATTTAATTTACTTGTGGTTATGTTGCTGTCCTTTGGTTCCCATCATATGAGTGCGCGTGTGGATCACACCTTAGGGTTAGTTTTATGTTGATAGGACTATGTATTGGAGGGCAAGAGTGACAGAAGCTTCAGCCTAGCATAGAAATTGATGCATACGGGATTGAAGGGGGACCAATATCACTTAATGCTATGGTTGGGTTTTACCTTAATGAACGTTAGTAGTTGCGGATGCTTGCTAATAGTTCTAATCATAAGTGCATAGAATTCCAAGTCAGGGATGACATGCTAGCAGTGGCCTCTCCCACATAATACTTGCTATCGGTCTAGTAAAGTAGTCAATTGCTTAGGGACAATTTCGCAACTCCTACCACCACTTTTCCACACTCGCTATATTTACTTTAGTTGCTTCTTTACCTTAACAGCCCCTAGTTTTATTTTCGTACTCTTTATTATCTTGCAAACCTATCCAACAATACCTACAAAGTACTTCTAGTTTCATACTTGTTCTAGGTAAAGCGAACGTCAAGCGTGCGTAGAGTTGTATCGGTGGTCGATAGAACTTGAGGGAATATTTGTTCTACCTTTAGCTCCTCGTTGGGTTCGACACTCTTACTTATCGAAAACTGTTGCGATCCCCTATACTTGTGGGTTATCACTGAGGAGGCCGTGCCAACGCGTTGGTTTGCTGAGCAGGAAGTGCTGACGCATTGGTATGCTGATCACGCGCGTGTGGACCGACGGACTGATGAACAGTCGGTTCTAGACCTATAGACTGCTTAGCAGTCTGTTCCACCAGGTTGGTCTGTTGAGCATGTGCTGCAGCTGGGTATCCCCCCGCTGCTTCAGCGACTGGCATCTGAATCGGTGGTGCGTCATTAGCAGTTGTTGGCCTTGCCACTAGCTTCTTTGGGGCGAAGGATGACATGGCCTGTACGCCACAAAGTCGGTCCGGCTAATCACAGGTTGTTGCATCAGCCCGTGAGAGCTGCTCTGGCAAGGAGAGCGTCGCCGGTTGAGGGGCGATAGTGGTTGATCTTGGTGGGGTTTTAGGAATCTCATCGATGAACTCTATTTCCTTTCGTGGCCATTGGATGTGATGTAACAGTGTCGATGAACTCTATTTCCTTTCGTGGCCACTGGATGTGATGTAATAGTGTTTCTCCCAAGGTCCTTTGCTCATCGAAGTCTCCTAGGACATTCTTCAGGGCAAATTCATTGAATCCAGGCTTTACTTTAGTCGCATAGAACTTCACACAGCCCGACTTCAATGGCACATTGTCCAAGAAGAGGCCATCTTCCAAGAAGGGTGGGCAAACCCAGGCTGTTGCACATTTTAATGTACCTTCATAATGTGTAAGCACACCCTTCCGTCTGTCTTTCATTCCAGATAGATCAGATATAGCATCATCACGAGCAGTTGCAGTCTCAGTGTCGCTGGGGTCAGCTGATGCACATCTACTCTTGTGTAGTGTTGTTGCACAATAAGCAGCATCATCCATGCCCGCCTCCCCTCCCATCTGCTGGCTATCTGTCAGTGTTAGAGTCTTCTGCATCATCATCATTGACTCCTCAACATCCTTTCGAATAGTCGGATAAATCTCCTTCTTCAACTTTTTAAACAATGCATTCTGCTTCATTTCACTCCTCGCTTTTTTCATGTTGAGCCTCTTTTCTTTGCTGAGTGTGAAAGCCCTATTGTGCGGGACATTAACACCTATACCCCTTGCATGGCCAGGGGGCTCTTTTGTGTCCAGAGCAATGGACAGAATGTCACATGGCCCTAAGTTCCTGTAGAACCTTCCAGGGATCTTGGAAGCCTCTACCATCACTTCATACAGTTTGGCGTCACGTGTGTTTTCAAAGTAATAAGTTCCGTCATCACACCTCTTTGCACGTGCCCGCAAGTATTCTTTGACGCGTTTGCCCTTGATTTCACTAAAGGCCAGACTCCCACCTGCAGCTACTGCTTCTTTGTCCTCCTGTTCCCATATCAGTTTCATGCCGTAGTATCCTACTACACCCATACGGTGGGGGTGTATGTTCTTCTTCTGAAGTCCTGATTGCTTGAAACTCTTCACAGCAAAACTCTGGAGTTGCCCTGACCCTTTTGAATTCTGCCCAGTCTGTCTTTGTAATTTGGGGGTATGCAGGGATTGGGTCCTTGCCTTCACTCAAGTACTTCTTGTACAACACGTGCTTCCGGTTTCTCCAAGCATCCCTAGCCTTCTTCAGTGCAGCGTGTTCCACCTGCATTCTCCACTACTCTGGAACGTTGAAGTGATCCATGATCTCCCGGACTATCCTTTGATGTGTTTCTGTGTCAGCCTTCCGAAACCCCGGCAGATTAATGTTGAGCCTTTCCCTGCCAACAAATCCACACACAGTCCTGAACCTCATGCGTTCTTTATTTGGTTTAGTTGGAGCCCAGGACTTTAAATCAATCTCGGTTACTTGATATACACACTTAGGCTGGTGTGTGGGCTTCCTTGGAGCGTTCCTCCGTGTCCTGACTGGAAGGGTAATTTCTGCAGCTCTATCACGTTCAAGACTACTTGATCCCTCACAATCTGCTGAAGACCTAGGGTTGTCCGGATCAAATGAAGATACATGGCCTGAATGAGTGTTGTCGCTGCTACTCGGCATCTACAGAGAACACATGCGAAACTCAGGAAAGGAGGATAAGCATAAAACTAACAACTTGGTATCAAGCTTTCTAAACATGCCATGCAATAATTTAGAAAATGTACGGCTAATTTGTTAAGTTTGTGTGACTCGGGCGCCCACAATCTGTAAATAGGCAGTAACTTATTGGAGCAAATACAACTTATATGTAGTAAGGAAGGTAGATAATGAACATATATATGCACTCCATTATTTTATAGCCAATTTGGGAACATACAGAACAAAATTGGAAGAGGGATTGCGAGGAAATATGCCTCACCGTGATGGGGAGCAGTAACTAACAGGCTTCTTAATGCAAACACGACCGGACCACAGGAGAGGCGAGGGTTACTTCATCGATAAGCTCGAGGGTGGCTGGCGAGCAAACAAAGACGGTGAGGCATGAGCCGCCGCGTGTTGGGAACGGCAGTGGAGGTAGGCTAGACGCCGAAGAGCGGGCACACGGCCGGGGTGAGCACGGCGGCACCGGAGAGGGTTCTGCTGTGGGTCTGGGGGAGGGGTGAAGGAGTCCTGGATTAGGGGGTCCTCGGACAGCCGGACTATATACTTTGGCTGGACTGTTGGACTATGAAGATACAAGATTGAGGACTTCGTCCCGTGTCCGGGTGGGACTCTCCTTTTTGTGGAAGGCAAGCTTGGCAATTCGGATATGTAGATCTCCTCCCTTGTAACCGACTCTGTGTAACCCTAGCTCCCTCCGGTGTCTATATAAACCGAAGGGTTTAGTCCGTAGGACAAGAACAATCATAATCATAGGATAGCTTCTAGGGTTTAGCCTCTACGATCTCGTGGTAGATCAAATCTTGTAATACTCATATCATCAAGATCAATCAAGCAGGAAGTAGGGTATTACCTCCATCGAGAGGGTCCGAACCTGGGTAAACATTGTGTCCCCCGCCTCCTATTACCATCAGCCTTAGACGCATAGTTTGGGACCCCTCTACCCGAGATCCGCCGGTTTTGACACCGACATTGGTGCTTTCATTGAGTGTTCCACTGTGCCGTCATGATAAAGGCTTGATGGCTCCTTCGATCATCGGTAACGATGCGATCTAGCGTGAGGTTTTTCTCCCCGGACAGATCTTCGTATTCGGCGGCTTCGTACTGCGGGCCAACTCGCTTGGCCATCTGGAGTAGATCGAGAGCTACGCCCCTGGCCATCAGGTCAAGTTTGGAAGATTGAACTATACTACCGACATCCGCGGAGACTTGATCTTCGACGGATTCGAGCCCATGTCAGGTGCGCCGCACAGTCACGGCGAGCATGACTTAGCTCTGCCGTCCGACAATGTTTAGAAGATCACACCTGTGGCTACTCCGGCCCTCAATCCGGAGCAGATCGTGCCGTCCGAGGACGGGTGGATAGACCCCGCCACGGAGGTCGCACACTCAGCGGCGATAGAGTCGAGTACTGACTTCACCTCCTATGAGACCTGTGTTACGGGACCCTTGGATTCGTCCCCGGACACAGGCTCTGAACTACTTGCGTCCGTGCCTATAGAATCTGACTGGGCACCGATTATGGAGTTTACGTCCGCGGATATCTTTCAGCACTCACCCTTGGGCGACGTGCTAAATTAACTGAGGTCTCTCTCCTTGTCAGGAGACCCTTGGCCGAACTATGTCCGGCTTGAGTGGGAAGCGAACGACGAAATTCATTCCCCACCCACCACCCACTTAATAGCCACTGTGGACGACTTAACCGACATGCTTGATTTCGACTCCGAAGACATCGACGGTATGGACAATGATGCAGGAGAAGAACAGGAACCACCACCCACAGGGTGCTGGACAGCCACCTCATCATATGATATATACATGGTGGACACCCCCAAAGAAAGCAATGGAGGATAATCCCCTCGAGAAGCAATCTAAGCACCGGCGTCATCGACGCCGCTCTAAGCCCCGCCATAGCAAAAGCAGCGATACTGGCACAAGAGACAATAACACTGTGGACAGTGCCGAAGATGAAGACAATCCCCACCAGCCAGGCTTTGAGCAGGAGGATGGGCATATGAGCCCTAAGGAACAGTCGATATACGGAGAATCAGGGGATGACAACTACATGCTCCTCTCCGAAGACGAAGCGAGCCTCGGCGACGAAGAATTCATCGTGCCTGAGGATCCCATCGAGCAGGAGCGCTTCAAGCGCCGGCTTATAGCCACAGCAAAACGCCTGAAGAAAAAGCAGCAGCAGCTTCAAGCTGAGCAAGATCTGCTAGCGGATAGATGGACCGAGGTCCTGGAAGCCGAGGAACACGAACCCGAGCTCCCAACCAAAAGTTACCCAAAGCGCAGGTTGCTACCCCAACTCGAGGAGGAAGCATTAAAGCCTACACTACCAGCGTATGATGCGGCTGACCGGCCACCTCGTGGCCGAGACAAAGCGGCATATCAGCCCGAAGTCTAGCCCACACCCCGCCGCCAGTCAAACAAAAACACCAAGGCCCGGGGCTACACGCAGGACATGCGAGACGTATTGGAAAACAAAGCAGGACATACAAGATCGATCTAAGGATCACGGGGGCGTGCCCCATCGCGTGACGATGACCATCACACCGGATATACTAAAAGCAAATCTGGCCGGGCCGAATACAGCAGACAAGACTCGTATGAACTGCATCGTGATATAGCCCGGCACAAAGGCGCCGCACACCCCCTATGCTTCACCGACAAATTAATGGATCACGAATTCCCAGAAGGGTTTAAACCCGTAAACATTGAATCATATGATGGTACTACAGACCGCGCGGTATAGATAGAGGATTTCTTCCTCCACATTTACATGGCCCGCGGGGATGATCTACACACCATCAAGTATCTCCCACTAAGACTCAAAGGGCCAGCTCGGCATTGGCTGAATAGCTTGCCGACAAACTCCATCGGAAGTTGGGAGAACCTGGCAGACGCATTCCTGGACAACTTCCAGGGCACTTATGTGCGACCACCGGATGCTGATGACTTAAGTCACATAACACAACAGCCCGGAGAGTCACCCAGGAAATTCTGGACTCGGTTTCTAACTAAAAAGAACCAAATTGTCGACTGTCCGGATGCCGAAGCCCTAGTGGCCTTTAAACATAACATCCGTGACGAGTGGCTCGCCCGACATCTCGGCCTAGAGAAGCCAAAATCCATGGCAGCCCTCACGATACTCATGACCCACTTTTGCGCGGGCGAGGATAGCTGGTTGGCCCGTAGCAACAACATAGCAAGCAATCCTGGCACATCAGAGGCCAGAGATAGCAATGGCAAACCCCGACGCGACAAACACAAGCGTCGCAAAAATGGTGGAAACGCCGAAGATACGTCAGTCAATGCCGGCTTTAGTGGCTCTAAGTCCGGTCAGCGGAAAAGGCCATACAATTCGGGTCCGTCCAGTCTGGACTGCATACTCGACCGTCCATGCCAAATTCATGGCACCCCAGGAACACCCGCCAATCATACCAACAAAGAATGTTGGGTCTTCAAACAAGCCGGCAGGTCAGGCGCCGAAAACAAAGATAAGGGGTCTCAAAGCGATAATGGCGACGAGGAGCCCAGATCACCGAATACAGGAGGGCAAAAGAAATTTCCCCCGCAAATCCAAATGGTGAACGTGGTAAACGCCACCCACAGTCCCAACCCGGACCGGATGAGCACCCTTAGGGATGTCGACTTAGCGGAACCATTCGTCCCACAATATAAACTAGGGCCGATCACCTTCAACTACACAGATAGTCCAGTCAACACCAATCAGGGCAATTCAGCCGCACTAGTCCTCGACCCAATAATTGACGGGTTCCACCTCACACGAGTCCTTATGGATGGAGGCAGCAGTCTAAACCCGCTTTACCGGGACATGCTACGTCTTGAGCTTGCGTTGGTTTTCCCCGAAGAGGAAGGGATGATGCAACAGAGTAGCGTAAGTATTTCCCTCAGTTTTTGAGAACCAAGGTATCAATCCAGTAGGAGGCCACGCTCAAGTCTGTCGTACCTGCACAAAACGATAGCTACTCGCAACCAACGCGATTAGGGGTTGTCAATCCCTTCACGGTCACCTACGAGAGTGAGATTTGATAGATATAATATTTTTGGTATAAATATGCAAAGTAAAAAGTGAAGGCAAAGTAAAAGGCAAAGCAAGATTAAAGTAATGGAGATTGATATGATGAGAATAGACCCGGGGGCCATAGGTTTCACTAGTGGCTTCTCTCAAGAGCATAAGTATTCTACGGTGGGTGAACAAATTACTGTTGAGCAATTGACAGAATTGAGCATAGTTATGAGAATATCTAGGCATGATCATGTATAGGCATCACGTCCGTGACAAGTAGACCGAAACGATTCTGCATCTACTACTATTACTCCACTCAACGACCGCTATCCAGCATGCATCTAGAGTATTAAGTTAAAAATAGAGTAACGCCTTAAGCAAGATGACATGATGTAGAGAGATAAATTCATGCAATATGAAATAAACCCCATCTTGTTATCCTCGATGGCAACGATGCAATACGTGCCTTGCTGCCCCTTCTATCACTGGGAAAGGACACCGCAAGATCGAACCCAAAGCTAAGCACTTCTCCCATGGCAAGAACTACCAATCTAGTTGGCCAAACCAAACGGATAATTCAAAGAGACTTGCAAAGATAACCAATCATACATAAAAGAATTCAGAGAAGATTCAAATATTATTCATAGATAGACTTGATCATAAACTCACAATTCATCGGTCTCAACAAACACACCGCAAAAAGAAGATTACATCGAATAGATCTCCACAAGAGAGGGGGGAACTTTGTATTGAGATTCAAAGAGAGAGAAGAAGCCATCTAGCTACTAACTGTGGACCCGAAGGTCTGAGGTAAACTAATCACACTTCATTGGAGGGGCTAGGATGATGTAGAAGCCCTCCGTGATGACGTCCCTCTTCCGGCGGAGCTCCGGAACAGGCCCCAAGATGGGATCTCGTGAATACAGAAAGTTGTGGTGGTGGAATTAGGTTTTTGGCTCCTGTTCTGATTGTTTGGGGGTACGTAGGTATATATAGGAGGAAGGAGTACGCCGGAGGAGCACCGAGGTGCCCATGAGGCAGGGGGGCGCGCCCTAGGGGGGCACCCCCCACCCTCGTGACGCCTCTTTTGTTCCTTGGAGCAGGGTCCAAGTCTCCTGGATCACGTTTGGTGAGAAAATCACGTTCCCGAAGGTTTTATTCCGTTTGGAATCCATTTGATATTCCGTTTCTTCGAAACACTGAAATAGGCAAAAAAATAGCAATTCTGGGCTGGGCCTCCGGTTAATAGGTTAGTCCCAAAAATAATATAAAAGTGGAAAATAAAGCCCAATATAGTCCAAAACAGTATATAATATAGCATGGAGCAATAAAAAATTATAGATACGTTGGAGACGTATCAGGCATCCCCAAGCTTAATTCCTGCTCGTCCTCGAGTAGGTAAATGATAAAAAGAGAATTTTTTATGCGGAGTGCTACTTGGCATAATTTCAATGCAAATCTTCTTAATTGTGATATGAATAATCAGATTAGAAAGATTCAAGACAAAAGTTTATATTGACATAAAAATAATAATACTTCAAGCATACTAACAAAGCAATTATGTCTTCTCAAAATAACATGGCCAAAGAAAGTTATCCCTACAAAATCATATAATCTGACTATGCTCTATCTTCACCACACAAAGTATTCAACGTGACTGGATACAACGTACAACGTTTGAACTCATTTTGTGATTTAATCATTTTGCTACTACTGGTGGACTGAAGTTAACCTATGTTCCAGGATATTCTACTCAGTGTAGTTGATCTCAATATTTTTCACTATAATTAATGAGAACAAACAATTTAGTAACAAGATTTAGAGACGAAAACACATCTTGGTCACCTTCTCCAAATAATTTAATTAAACGACTGGATACATATCAATGCATTGCAAGAATTTACATTACATAACTCAAATTAACTTGAAACATAACGTACACACTTTCACATGATATACCTAGTTGTTGAAATGGCCATCTCCAAAGTGATCCTAGATATGCTGAACGAAATCATCATATACAAGCGAACTAACCTGTGGTTGGATGGTTAGGAGGACAGTGGTATCCCCAGCCCACCAGGGTTCAAGTCCTAGACTTGACATTGGTGCTCGCATTATTCCTGGATTTATTTCAGGCTTCCTGTGTTGACTTTGTAAATCTAAAGATGCTATGCCGGCTCAGTCTCTCGGATGTGCTCATAGCGGTAGGGCGTGCGTGCGTTCATAGGGGTGAGTGTATGCTTGTCTATGTGAGCGACTTTGATTATATTCTGTTAAAAAAATCATCATATATAAACATGCTTTGCTCTATCACAAATAGCAGTATTTCTGCCCAGTATATTCGTTAAACCATAGAAATGCTTATTGGATCAACTTAACAAGATGGTACTGACACTAACAACTTTGGTACACGATCCACAAAAGAAAATCTCTCCCATAGTGACATAATCTTTATTTGTATTTCGGCCTCCCTTTTAAGTTTGAACTTTTCCAGAATGGCACAAAGAAAATCTTACTACAACATACAAGCTTGTTACAGTTTATTTTTCTGAAAGTCTGAATAGCTGGCGCTTTTATTGAACACAAATGAAGCAAGAGCTACTTATTTGAACTATACAAAGAAACAAAAGAAATATAAAGTGTTATGCCCATCATTTTTGTTTTCTGCACCCATATTTTATCGCGAAAATATAGTAGCACCCTTTCATGATCCTCCTCTGATAATCAGACATGCAATTCATATTGGTCATTAAGAGTTTCCTATTTATTTTTTCATCATTGTATTTTGCTAGTTGTCATTGCTGCTTTTTACCTTGCTTGGGCAGTCCGTAGTAAACCTTGCAATATTTCAATCATGGAACAGAATGGCAATGACAAGTAGCAGAAAGGCAACTATGTAAAAGAATACATGTAACTCCCAATCATGCAAGCCTCATTTTTACGGGATGAACATGAGAGGGCATTGCAGTTTTTCATGATAAGATAATGGGTGCAGAAAACAAAAATTGACGAGCCTAACACTTATCTTTTTTGTTCTTTGTTTACTTCCATTAAATAGTAAATATACTGTTTTCCCTTGCTTAATTTGTATTATTTAGAAATAAAAGCAGCAGTTGTTGAGCCTCCTCTGATAAAGCAGCAGTTCTAGAAAAAAACGTCATAAGCTTGTCCCTGGGAGCAAGATTTTGTATGTGACCTTCTAGACAAATAAAAAAAATCCTGAAATAGAACAATAAAGATTTAGTTGGTGTGATAGAGATTTTAACTTTACGTCTTCATCTTCGAAGCACATTGCCCATGGAGCCAATCACCGTGTATTGCCAGTGTGCTGGCCCTCATGCCCCATTGAATTACACTGCTTCTTGGGATCACCATTGATGTCCCTGCAAGCCTGCAAGGCACCTAAGGCTAGGTGTGAGCATGTGGCGGCAGAGGCCAAGGAACCTTGAAGCGCTTCATTTTGCTGTCAGCAGTGCGTCTCCTCATGGCACCTACAGATTCGTCCTCATGCCGGAGCTTCTAGCTATTCGGTGCCACTGATCTCATCCTCTCCATAGCACCTTCAGTCACTGCCAACTGAGCTTGAGCCACATAATTTGATCTTTGTTTTTCTTGACAGAAGGTCTTTCTTTTTACCGGAATGGCAGGTGCTTTGCCTTTTCATTTAAGAGAGGGAAAAACTGTACAACGTGCTGTCAAAAGCAGCCGGGGATGCAACTAAAAAGATACCAGAGACCAAAATATTTTTTCCAGAGATGCAAACTGCATCCTGGCAGAAAAACTACGAGACTACTCCAACGCCTCCTTAAGGAGATCTAACTCATCTCTGATCAAAGAGCAAACACCTGCAGCATTCGGTTGTTCATGCCTGAAGATCCTTCTATTGCGCTCATTCCAAATGTTCCAAGCCACAGAAGGTCTTACATTGCGGCTACCTTGTGCGGTAAACAATGTGCAAAGTGGAAAACATCTTACCTCGTCGAGAGGGGACGCCGTGCATGTTATAGGCAGGGGCGCAAGTCCCTGATAGCGCATACAGTTGAGATCTTACAAGAGAGATTACAACTTGGAGATCAAGCTAGGTAGAGATAGAATTATGGTTACAAAGATAAACCTCCGAGCCTAACCGAAAGACTCCTGCTAAGATACATACGTACAATACGCCCAAAGATGTTTGACACGTACGGCCTGTTTAACACCCTCCCTTAATCACAACTTCATCAAG
>NC_041382.1:449466041-449481964 GCF_002162155.2 Triticum dicoccoides
GTGAATAGACTCTTAGTAAGAAAAGTTGCAGTTTTTAATTTCTTTAAGTTGAAGTGGAGTTTTAGCACAAGTTTAAACATTCACAATACATATCAAACAAGCATGACAAGAGTATATGAGCAGCGAAAAATAAATCATGTAAGTTGCGAGAATGTAAAGGGATGGGATTTGAGTGTGCAAACGCAATTGGAGACATGGAGATTATTGGCGTGATTCCGATAGGTGGTGCTATCATACATCCACGTTGATGGAGACTTCAACCCACGAAGGGTAACGGTTGCGCGAGTCCACGGAGGGCTCCACCCACGAAGGGTCCACGAAAAAGCAACCTTGTCTATCCCACCATGGCCATCGCCCACGAATGACTTGCCTCACTAGGGTAGATCTTCACGAAGTAGGCGATCTCCTTACCCGTACAAACTCCTTGGTTCAACTCCACAATCTTGACGGAGGCTCCCAAGTGACACATAACCAATCTAGGAGACACCACTCTCCAAAAGGTAATAGATGGTGTGGTGATGATGAACTCCTTGCTCTTGTGCTTCAAATGATAGTCTCCCCAACACTCATCTCTCTCTCATAGGATTGGATTTGGTGGAAAGAGGGTTTGAGTGAAAAGCAACTTGGAGAAGGCTAGAGATCAAGATTTATGTGGTTGGAATGGAATATCTTGACCTCAACACAAGTGTATGTGGTTCTCTCTCAGAAAATGTATGTTGAAAGTGTAGGCATGTTCTGATGGCTCTCTCCACGAATGAAGAGTGGGTGGAGGGGTATATATAGCCTCCACATAAAAACTAACCGTTACACACAATTGACCAAACTCGATGGGACCGAATCAGAAAACTCGGTCAGATCGATTCAGTTCACAATGTGACCGTTAGGCTTTTCGGTGGGACCGACATGATCAACTCGGTGGGACCGATGTGCTAGGGTTAGGGTAAAACCTCATCTCGGTTTGACGGATTACACAAACTCGGTGGGACCGATTTGGGTAATAAGCAAAACAGAAAGTTGGTCAAGCAAACTCGGTGGGACCGATTGCATATCTCGGTGAGACCGAGATTATTGCAATAGACAACATAGAGTTTGCAAGCCCATCTCGGTGAGACCGAGTTGTGGCAATGGCTATGTCAAGAGAACTCGGTGGCGCCGGATGGAAAATTTTGGTGGGGCCGAGTTTGACTTTTGGTTTGGGACATATGTGGATATGAGAAAGTAGTTGAGGGTTTTAGAGCATATCACTAAGTATTTTGAGCAAGAAAGCCATTAAGCAACACCTCATCCCCTTTTAATAGTATTGGCTTTCCTATGGACTCAATGTGATCTTGGATCACTAAAAGCAAAATGTAGAGTCTTGAGTTTTAGAGCTTGAGCCAATCTTTTGTCTTCATCATCTTGAAGGGGTTCCACATCTTGTCCACGCCACTCCATCTGTTGAACTTATCTGAAATATACTAGATAAAAACATTAGTCCAACAAGAGATATGTTGACATTAATTACCAAAACCACCCAGGGAGCACTTGTGCTTTCATCTTCAAAGCTTCTTGTAGGCAAAGGTTTTGTGAATCCATCTGCAAATTGATCTTTGGAGTGCACAAAGCGAATATCAAGTTGCTTCCGAGCAACTCTTTCTCTGACAAAATAAAAATCTATCTCTATGTGTTTTGTCCTTGCATGGAACAGCGGATTTGCAGAGAGATACGTGGCACCAAGGTTGTGACACCATAAGCAAGGAGCCTGTTTACTTTTTATGCCAAGTTCCTTCAGCATGGACTGAACCCATATTATCTCGGCTGTGGCATTTGCCAATGCCTTGTACTCTGCCTCTGTGCGCCTGTTTACGTGCACGCCATGATATCAAATTAGGTCCAAAAAATACTGCAAAACCACCACTGGAGCGTCTTTCATCAAGACAACCTGCCCAATCAGAGTCAGAGAATGCACTGACAAGAGCAAATGGTGATTTGCTGAAGTTCAGTCCTAAGTTCAGAGTGTGCTTAACATATCGAACTATACGTTTTGCAGCTGTCAAATGAACATTGGTGGGTGCATGGAGAAACTGGCAGACTTTGTTAACAGCAAAGGAAATAGCAGTCCTGGTAAGTGTGAGATACTGAAGGGCTCCTACCAGACTCCTGTATTTAGTGTTGTCCTCTTGACTCAAGGGCTCGCCTTCTGCAAGGGATAATTTTTCTGAGCTAGATAACAGAGTAAGAGAGGGTTTGCATCCTTGTAACCCAGCCTTCTTAACCAAGTCAGTGGCATACTTTTCTTGAGAGAGGAGAAGTCCATCCTTGTGCTTTTTCACCTCAATCCCAAGAAAGTAATGCAAGTCACCAAGATCCTTTAGAGCAAAATCTGCACTCAAATCTTTAAGAAGTCATGTGATCGCTTCATCAAATGAGCTAGTCACAATAATATCATCAACATATATAAGAACAAATATGCATGTGTTGGACTTGTTGTAGATGAACAATGATGTGTCAGACTTAGAAGGAACAAAACCAAGTGCTTGCATTTTGTGACAGAGGCGAGCATACCATGCCCTTGGAGCTTGCTTTAACCCATATAGCGCTTTATCAAGCTTGCACACATAAGAAGGAGCATTCTTACTCTCAAACCCAGGAGGTTGTTTCATGTACACTTCCTCTTCCAGATCACCATGGAGGAACGCGTTCTGAACATCGAGCTGTCTGAGACTCCATCCTCTAGAAACGGCAATAGACAGGACAAGGCGAATAGTGGCCGCCTTTACCACCGGACTAAAGGTGTCCTCATAGTCTATGCCATATCTCTGTTTAAAGCCTTTTGCAACGAGTCTAGCCTTATAACGATCAATGGTTCCATCAGTTTTCCTCTTAATCCTGAAAACCCACTTGCAATCAGTCAAAGTTTTACCTTACTGTGGGGGAACCAAGTGCCATGTTTTGTTTCTCATCAATGCCATGCATTCTTCATGCATAGATTTTTTCCACTTCTCATCACACAATGCTGCTTCAAGGGTGTTAGGCTCATCTGGTTCACCTATGGAACATGTAATTAATGGGTTGAATTACCCCTTGTTGCAGCCGTGTGCGTCGTGGTTGTGAAACATCACGATCAGTAGCCATAGAGGATCCTGCAGACTGCTCATGTGTGACCGCATCGGATCCCAATGAAGATGCTGAAGGATTTTCTGCGGCTGATTGTTGAAGTGGAGCACGTGAATTAGCCGCAGAGGATCCTTCCGGTGCATGTGCATGTAGCTCATCATTGTGTGATGATGGCGCATCCACCTGGGTCGCAGCGCCGGTCGGACCCTCCCTACGTCACGTGCCATCACGCCGCGTGTACGTCACCGGGTGGGTGGCGTACCTCGTACCACAGGCAGATGGCGACTGGTGCGGGGCCTTGACCGCTCGAGAGCGCGTATCCCCCACGAGGCCGGCACATGGGTCTAGGAAAGGCGTGGCGTGCGCGCCCGCGCCTGCGGCTGCCCCGTCAGCAGGAGGAGATCCCGAGGCGCCCGCACCTGCCTCATTCGCAGGAAGCGATCCCGAGGCGGATTCGATCCCCTGTAGCTGGGCAGATCCCGAGGACGATTTGTCTCCCCCGGTGAAGCACATAGAATATGGCTCATTTTCAGCCGCATTTTCTGCAGTTTCCGCACTGTTTTCTTCTGTTGCATCAACACAAAACTCATGCACATTATTAGATGGGTTAGTCAATAGGTCATCAATATTAGGTCCCCCTTGATCAAAACTAGTGAGATGAGAGGTCAAAAGAAGGATTTCTTTGCGAAGGAGTGCACCAGCATTGGGATGGAGGTCAGCAAACGGAAATTTTGTTTCATCGAAGACCACGTCACGTGAGATGTAGACACGGCCAGTGGAGACATCTAAGCACTTGACCCCTTTATGCTGGGCACTATATCCTATGAAAACACACTATTTTGAGTGAAACATGAGTTTGCGATTGTTGTAGGGATGAAGGTTGGGCCAACATGCACACCCAAAAACACGGAGAGACTTATAATCTGGTTTGGTGTGAAGAAGTCGTTCTACCGGAGTTTCATTGTTAATGACATGACTGGGTAGCATGTTGATAATGTGAACGGCTGTGAGGAAAGCTTCGTCCCAAAACTTGAGAGGCATGGAGGCGCTTGCCAAAAGGGCAAGGCCAACCTCGACAATGTGCTTGTGCTTGCGTTCAGCGGAACCGTTTTGTTGGTGAGCATGCGGACATGACACGTGGTGCGAGATGCCAAGATTTTGGAAGATGGAATTTAACTTTTCGTATTCCCCTCCCCAATCTTATTGGACAACGATAATTTTGCTATCAAACTTGCATTCAACAAGAGCTTGAAAGTTTTGGAAAACTTGAAACACATCTGATCTCCTTTTGAGGAGATAGATCCAAGAAAATTTACTATAGTCATCAATGAAACTGACGTAATATGTATGTCTACCAACAGAGGTAGGGGCTGGACCCCAAACATCATAAAAAATGAGTTGCAATGGTTTGGTAGATATACTAGTTGAGATGGGATACGGTAATTGATGACTTTTAGCTCGTTGACATGAATCACAAATAGTTTCAACATGACGCTCACCAACAAACGGGAGCTTATTTTTCCTAAGCAACTTTTCAACTAAAGAAAAAGAGGCATGTCCTAAACGATCGTGCCATCGTGTGGACGAAAGCTTGATAGCACCACAAGCTTGTTTATTGAATCTTCTAAACTCTGGAATCAACGGGTAGAGCCCTCGAACACATCTACCTCGATAGAGGATTTTTCTCGTTGCCTGATCCTTGATCAAAAAGAAAAAAGGATGAAATTCGAGAAAAACATGATTATCAATGGCAATTCTATGGACGGAAAGATGATTTTTGTGTGCACTAGGGACATGCAAGATTTTCTTAATGTGTAGTTTGCGACTAGGGGTACGAAATATAGAGTGACCAATGTGACTTATACCCATACCTTCTCTGTTGGCAGTATGGATTTGATCTTTGCCGCGGTATTTTTCCTTCATGGTGACCTTCTCAAGCTTGTTCGCGATATGATTTGTGGCCCTGCTATCGACGTACTAGTTGGTGTCAATGCCGTAGGAACCATCAGCGGCGGCAACTACCTTGTCATCGTCTTGAGAATCATCATCATCGTCATACCTGTACCAGCAGTCTTTTGTTGTGTGTCCAGGCTTCCCGTAGATCTGGCATCTTGGGGTCTCCGGACGCGTTCTGTTGCTGCCACCACGTCCACGCCCGCGGCCTCGGCCGCCCGAGCACGGAGGAGAGTGGCCGTGGTCGTTCCCGCCGCCTCCACCAGATCGCCCCTTGTAGCAGGGAGAGCCACGCGAGCGGGATCCACCGCCCCAGCCGCGAGACGCCATGTTTGCAGAAGATTTGAAGCCGCCGGATCCGTTGTAGTGGGCCATGCGCTGGTCGAAGTTGGACAACATGGCGAAGAGCTCATCAAGGGTCGCAGGGATGACACGGGCGTCGAGAGCCTACACCAGAGGTTGATAGTCCGCCTCCAACCCATGAATGATGTACGAGACGAGCTCATCATCCTGGATAGCCTTGCCCGCCGTGGCCAGCTCGTCGGCATAGCCACGCATGATGCTAAAGTAGGAGGCAACCGAGAGGTTACCCTTTTGTGCATTGATGAGGGAGGTGCGGATCTTGTTGATGCGACTCGCCGATTGAGATGAGAACATGGCAGCGAGCGTCATCCAGAGCGCGCCCGCCGTGGTGATCGTGGTCACCGTGACCAGGACCTCGTTTGTGAGGTTATTCAGCAGGTAGCCAAGGACCTGCTGATCCTCCCGTACCCATATAGGGTGGAGAGGGTTAGCCGATGAAGTCTCCTTGCCATCCTTGGTGGTGACGAGGAGCTTGGCCGGCTCCGGGTTGGTGTCGTCGACATAGCCGAAGATGCCGGCACCGCGCAGCTGAAGTGTGATCTGCGTGCGCCACAACACGTAATTCGTGCAAGATAGCTTCTCTGTAACCTGACTGTTGATACTAGGCGAGGAGGAACTGGAGGAAGACATGGCTAGGCTAGATGGGTTCGACAGAAGCTCTAGATGGGAAAAGGAAAAGCTTTGACTACCATGTGCGAAGCGGAAAACGTCTTACCTCGTCGAGAGGGGACGCCGTGCATGTTATAGGCAGGGGTGCAAGTCCCTGATAGCGCATACAGTTGAGATCTTACATGAGAGATTACAACTTGGAGATCAAGCTAGGTAGAGATAGAATTATGGTTACAAAGATAAACCTCCTAGCCTAACCGAAAGACTCTTGCTAAGATACGTATGTACAATACGCCCAAAGATGTTTGACACGTACGGCCTGTTTAACAAACAATTGAAGCACCTAAACAAGTACTATAGGTGTTAACTTTTGTACAAGAGCTTAGTGAATAGTAATAATCTCTCCCCTTGATTATTCATCTATAAGCACTTTGCATTAGATGTGCTCTTAGAATATTTCTTCCTTCAAACTGCCCCCTAGATCACTTTTCTATGGTGTTTCAACTAGCTTACATTACAGGGTGCTACATGTTTTCTTGCTTTGAAGTCATGAGTTACAGCTTCACCAGAAATCAGTAAGATATATTGCCTACAAATTACTAGTATCTAGGTGCCATTTAAATCATACTTACAAAATATAAATAAGATAGGATACAAAAGTAGTTACAAAGCCTGAAGTTTATAAGTTTATAAGTTACAGTAGCGCCCATTTCACCTTGGGCCAGATAAAATCGATGCTTCAGGTGGAACTGAATATGTTGATTGATTATGCTGGACAGACATTACTGGATTTGCATTCATAAGGTTGCAATCAATGTTAGTTTCTATATTCATTGAACCTTCCAGTACCTTGACCACCGATGACATTGAAGGCCTTCTACTGCTATCATTTTGCAGGCACCACATTGCAAGCTTCAACAATTGAACTGCTTCCTCTTGGTGTAAGACCATGTCCTCACTATGGTTGTCAATCAAATCGATAAACTGATTATCTTCAGCCTTTTTCTGTATCAATTTGATGAGCTGAACACTCTCCTCGGGAAGAGATATGTCAATATTTTTTCTTCCACAAATTACTTCCATGACAACAACTCCAAAGCTGTAGACATCAACTTTTTCAGTGATTTGGGACGTTAACCATTCAGGTGCCAGATACCCAGGTGTGCCCCTCATCATTGTCATTACTTTGCTTTGGTCCCTGTCCATTAGCTTAGATAGTCCAAAATCAGCCAATTTGGCGTTGAAATTCTCATATAAGAGAGTATTTTGTGGTTTGATGTCCAAATGAGCAATTATTCGCCTGCACCCCTCGTGGAGATAGCATAGGCCTTTGGCAATATCTAGAATGATCATGTGCCGGGTGCACCAATCAAGAGGGGCATTGTTATGGCGGTAGTAGATCCACCTATCAAGTGACCCTCTCTGTACATATTCATATACTAAAAGTCTTTCAGATTTCTCTGCACAAAAGCCGATCAGTCTAACAAGATTGATGTGTTCAATGCTGCCAATAGTATCGACTTCAGCCAAGAATTCTTTCTTTCCTTGTCTAGCACCTTCCAAACGTTTTACTTTTTTTTGAAAAGGGTGACTCCCCGGCCTCTGCATCAGAGTGATGCATACGACCATCTTATTAACCAAATAAAGCAGTGCGAACATGGTTCCAAGGTCTCCAAAAGTAATGAAAAAATAAAGAAAGCTCACACAGAGCCAAAACGGGCTAGAAACACCAACTAGCCATGAAAAGATGCCACAATCGGCTGGCTAAAACTAGGTAGGTAAACTAAATGCCTATCCTATTACATGACCGCCATCCAAACCGGTTGAAGATATCCCGAGCTACCATCTTCCAGCGGAAAGATCCAGTAACCAAATGCTCCCTGGCCTCCGTCTGGGTGAGTAGCGACCACGAACAGATCAGTGCCGTAGTTCGGAATATAACCTGCAAAAAGTGGATACATGATATTCTGTTAAAAACCAAATCATTTCTGCAAGTCCAGATAGTCCACATCAAAGCGCAAACACCAACCCGAATGTGTCTCGCTAAGTCAGTCTCAATCCCATTAAGCCATGTCCCAAATAATGCGTTAACAGAATTCGGTGGATTCATATTAAAAGCAATGTGGACCGTCTGCCAAAGTACTTTGGCCAACGGGCAATCAAAAAAGAGGTGTTTGATTGTCTCATCCCGATCACGGAAACTACACCTAGTAGGTCCTGTCCAATTACACTTTATCAAGTTGTCCTTGGTTAAAATAATTTGTTTATGGACAAACCACATAAACACTTTTATTTTCAAAGGAACTTTGACATTCCAAACATGCTTGGAGGTAGGAATGGAGTTCGAATTTATAACATCAATATACATTGATTTAACTGTGAATACTCCAGACTTAGTCAGTTTCCAGCGTAATTCATCGGGTTGTTGAGAAAGCTGGACCTCCATCAGTCTCCTAACTAGACGGAGCCATTCTTCCCAACGATTGTCCGCTAGCGTCCGTCGGAACTGAATATTAAGGGGGATAGATTGAAATACCGATGCGACGAACACCTCACGTCGTTGAACAATACGGTACAAAGACGGATATTGGATGGCCAAGGGTGTGTCACCGAGCCAAGTATCCTCCCAGAAACGTGTACTAGTGCTGTTTCCAATAACAAACTTTATCCTATTAAACAAAGATTGTTTAACTTTCATCAGTCCTTTTCAGAAAGGTGAATCGGTCGGCCTAACTGTAACCTGGGACAAAGTTTTACTGCAACTCTCTCTTCATCTATTTTCCCTTCAAAAACTGTTCCAAACCCACCACCTCCGAGCTTTTTACTAAAGTCTCCAGTGCATTCTCTCAAGTTTTCGAACGTGTACCTCACTGTCATTCCAGGAATTTGGTCAAAATCTAATTCATCATCTAACTCTTGGTACTTTTTCCTTCGCACATAAAGAATGACAGCAATGACTAGCAGTACAAGAATAGTAGTAGCTCCAAGTGTAGCACCTAACATCACCTTCCTTTTGTTTGCATTAGAGGCAGAAGTTGAGGGGCTAAGCTGCACCTTGAGGTAAAGGAGAGGAGTTGTAGTGAACAATTTCAGGTTGTATTGATTGCAAGGAGAAGACCCTGGTCACCCACATACACGTTCCAGCGGAATCATTCTGGCCATACCTGAACATCACGGCCCTGCAGGAGCAGTTCTTCAAGCAAGCTTGCTTACAGTCTTCTCCGTTTGTTACATTCGCAACGATGTGGCTGGCATCAAAATAAGAAACGTCTGTAAGAGTCAACAACTGATGGTGTTGCATTTCCTGACAAGAGATTGGAGTCAGTGATGCACAGCCAAGATTTGGCTTCCGCTCATCGACCGGCTTGAAGTAGCTTGAACTAGAATTACTCTGAAGCGGACAAGCACATTGCCCCCCTGTGCATATACCATACTCTCCGCATACTGTTGGAAAGGCACAATCATCAGGGAATAGTTTGATTACATCAGACACTACAGCCCATTTTGCATCTGCATTAGACCATTCGTAGAGCCTCAGGTGCCCGTCTGACTCCAATCTCATGTACTGGGTGGAGTTAGCTGCTGGTAATTGGATACTCGTGTCTGATTCATCTGATTGCTTGGACTGCACAGAGATGCTGAGGCTGCCATTCGTGAAGGTAACCTTTGTTGGATCTTTTCCTGTCTTGTTTTTGTTCACCGATTTCGAAAAATAGAGTTGTGGTGATGTGGATCCGACATAAGCATACAATCCATCAGTTTGAACTGTCATGTACAACTGATTCTCTGTCCAATTTGTTGCAGACGTACTTGCTACGAGCCTCATACCTTCCAGAAGTGACTGCCCAGGGACCAATGCATCAGTAGGGTGAGAAAATGACTGCCACACTGTTGCATTTTTCTGATCAAACAACACCAAATTACCAATCTCGGTGATCATCATGCCTGCTACAGACCGCCCAGAGCTTCTGCTCGACCAGACCAGGCTAGCATCAGCATCACGGAGGACCAAGTTTCCATCCAAGGAAAGCTCAAGGGTCGCGTTTTCTCTGACGGGGCGAGCCCGGTTGGCAGACCAGACCACCTGTGGAGTCCCAGTAGTCGGCATGGTGATCTTGGCACCACTATTGGTGTAGACAATGAAGACAGCGAAGAGGAACACGTCGCAGGGGGAGGCGCAGACGAATCCTGCGGCGAAGGAGGGGCCATAGAAGGTTTTGGGTGAACGGAGGACAATGGCCCGCACGGCTGAACCGTCGGAGTAGCTGACGCTGTGTGGGAGGAAAGCTTTGTTATTGATCCACAGCGTCGAGAGGTTTGCTGCGGGGTAGTCGAAACGCTGCGACGCAGAGAGCAATGGTGCTGCAGCTGCAAGCACGATGAACAAGAGACGGTAGAGACCGGCAGGGCCCATGGAGACTGTAAGAAGAAGCAGCTCTTGACTTGCGACTTTAGGAGAGAAAAGGAGCAAGTAACCGGGGTCCGGGGGCTAGTGCGGGGATGAGCTTTCATCGGAGAAAAAGATCTCACCTGGGTTATGCAGAATCAGTGAAGCAGATGTGAGCTCCGCGGAAAGAAGCAGTCAACAAGTCTTCGTCTTGCTATTCTCAGCATCCTAAGTTCACAACCATACCACGCGGTGTTTTGGGCGCTTCGTGTTTGACCATCGCCGGAAGGTGACTTATTGGCTGCTCCTGCAGGCCCAAGTCATTGTCGGGTTGGTTGGATGCTTGTCTCGTCGTTTAGAGCTATTTTAAAGAAGAAAATGTGTTGATGTCACAGAAATTACTAGTAGTGTAGAAAACGTTCTTATATTATAGGACGGAGGGAGTACTAGAGTATTCACAGAGTAAATGCAGTCCTCTTGCTACTTTCCTTGTGCACATCGTGAAAGATGGATCACGATGATTACTTAGGCAAACTAATCAAGCAAGCATGGGTATATGCAAGGCAACTACTAGGTCAGCTTTTGCTTATAATAATCTAATTAACAGTGGTGCTGTTGGCCGCCGGATCAGAAAGACGGGCTCGCCTTCCTCTGTTCATACCATTCTCTTGGGATTTTTGCAGGTTGGATTAGTCCGACTACTTCCAAATGATCATTGGTTGGTTGGTTGGCTACTTCTGCCGGGCCAGGGCATTGGCATGGTAGGTGAAGATCCGCACCTAACTGCGTCAACCGGTTGCTTTTCCGTGTGCTCGTACCGTGGCTTTGAGCATACTGTTTTTCTCCTCTCCTTCCCTGCTAGTATATGAATAGGAAGGACAACACGTCTTGACTCAGCAAACGAAATTATCGAAGTATATGGTGGGGCGTCCTCTTGCTACTATGGTTAGAGCAACTCTAGCCGAGTCTCCATATCATGATCGTCATAATAAATATAGAGTTGTATATGGATATGGAGGTCCCCACGCGACACGCAAACTCAGAGTCAGACATATCTCAGCCTCTATATTTTTTCTATTTTCTCATTTGAACACCTGAATTTCCTCCAAATTTTAAAAATTCACAGATCAAGCAATCATGGACATAGTTTTTGACATGTTGCATCAACAAAAGGATTAACCGGCGACATGGCCAAATCACATGCCGTCTTCATGTGCACCGTCGCCTCCCCCGGCATGTGCATCGTCCCTCTTCCGATGTGTGCAGTGTGCTCTTCTTCAAGGTTCCTCGGGCTCCTAAAGCGTACGATGATATTCCACGTCTTCACCCAAAATTTTCGAGCCACTGAAGCCATTGTACTCAGATCCATCGTGATAAACTGACTCTGGGTGATTAGGCGGTCATCTCTCAGCCGACCGCCTTAACTTGGAGCTTACATGACTCCATCTTCGCCTTAAGTTGATGCCTCTTCTCCTCAATGT
Organism: Triticum dicoccoides; assembly: GCF_002162155.2. Classification (NCBI taxonomy): domain Eukaryota; kingdom Viridiplantae; phylum Streptophyta; class Magnoliopsida; order Poales; family Poaceae; genus Triticum; species Triticum dicoccoides. Next base: position 449,477,931 of record NC_041382.1, read on the forward strand.
CTAGCTCGCGGATCGACGACGTTTGTCCAGGAATCACCAGTCACACTATTGAGAAATGATTTGGCATTGAGGGTCGATTCCCCCAAATTCAGAAAATCGTTCCTAAATCACAAATATTGCACATTTGCCACATTTTTCCACTGTCACCTTGCACATTTGCCACCCAATCACTGGTGACCCCTACATACAACTTTTCAAGTTGGTGCCTACCTCAAACTTGTAACATGTATTTTCTAGGTTTTTTGGTGAATTGAAGATTCAAATTGAGTGCACGGCAATCATACTATGAAGAGGGGCGCAAGCAAAGTTTTCTGGTATGAGCCCTAAGAATGTATCCTTAACCAAATTCTTCAAATCCACTCTCTACCTATTCCATTATATGATCTTTTATAAGCACCGGTTTATCTAAAGATTTTTGTCTTCTGGTGCTACCAAGTCACTTAGGGTTACTCATACTGAGAAAACTGACCATTTTTCTACTGTTTGATCATCGTTCCTTTTGTTCCAAACTGCTCATGCAATCTTGGTTGAAAGGTTGTTTGTTTGCTTCGGCTCTTCTGAGTATAACATTTCTCGTTGACACATCTGAGCCGCTTCATGTTGATTCTCTGTGAGTTACGGTATAAGTTCGGTACCTCCGATCTTTTTCAATAGGAAATTTCATGGTGTGCCTCGGCCTTTTTATGCAACTTCTCATTCCGAGACCTACTATGTCTACTATGATACTACAAAGCTATTGGTTTTACATGATACTTCTAAGCCGTTCTATTTCAACCGAACTTCTGACTGTTGTTTTCTATCTGGCTCATGAGCATTGCCTTGGTCGTTCAAATTTGTTTGAACGGTCTAGGTACTTCCACAAGTTTTCTTATGGCACTTCCTAGCTTATTACCTTTTCTAGTAATTGTTAGATTCTGGAATCTCTATATAAATATCTTCTCGTACCCTTTCGTAGTTGCATCCACCGTATCCATTCCACCCCAAATCAGCCTCCTCCCCTCACTCCACTCCACTCCTCCATCAACTAGATATTGGACGAGGGATCTAAGGCAAGAAAAGAGGAAAAGAAGTATTGGGTGATTCCATGTTACTTCCACTACTGCAGGATGCTGCTAACGCGACATTATGATCAGAGACCTTTCGACGAAACTGTGTGCGATGCCATAATCGCAAACGATGGTGTAAAAAACCCATCAAAAAAGGTACTAAACGTTTGCGATGGAGGATGCATCAAACACGGTTTAGATTTTAGTTGCGTGTGCGATGCAGGGTATACAGTTCAGCTCAATTAATTGTTTGCAATAAGGAGGAACAAAAGAAACGGGCAGCCAGATGAAGGCGTGTGTGATATATAGCATACAGTTCACTCGAATAAACTGTTTGTGATTAGGCAACACAAAAAAACGGTCAGCCAGATCAAAGGTGTGTGCGATATACGGCATGCAGTTCACTCGGATGAACAGTTTGTGTTGAGACATGAGAACATAAACGGTTCAACTTAACAAGATGTGTGTGATACGCGGCAAACAGGTCTGTAATCGGAAACGTGTGCGAAGACCGATTACTGCTAACAAGTCGTGTGTGTTGTGAGCAAACGATTGCTGGTATACAATTGTGAGTGATTGATGAAAACATCACCGACGGGTTCCATTGTTTAGTCCGTGTGCGATGTGATTTTCTTTGTCCGCACAACATCTACGCTCTGTCTACAGACTATCAACATATATACTTAAAAAGACAACATTGCATAACCAAATTAAGCATACAATTACACAAGTGACTACACATATAACATTTCCACACACCAAAGTAAGCAATTACATGCATACTAAAGTAGGAGAAACGATGATCTAATCATCTACTTATTGTTGCGACGACGCTTGCCATTGCTCTGCTTCCGGCTGGATCCCTGGCCGTTTTGGGGAAGGAGGCACTTCCTCGTGTCAACGATCCGCCTGTACATGTCATAGCTTGTGTACGCCTCCTTAGCCGCGTACACGACGTGAGCTTTTTCGAGTTTCTCCATCCAGGCTGAGTGCTAGTCACGCTTGTCCTTGTTGCATGAATCCTTCATGTCTCTGTAGTAGGGGTCGATGATGGCCTTGGTGAGGTGAACCAGTGAGTCCTTCTCATGCTCCTTGCTGCCCCGGATCTTGTATTGGCCCTGGATGTTGACAAGATTCTGGTAGGCGATGCCTGAATTCTCGAGCGCCTTTACATCGTTGGTGATGTCCACCGTAGCGAACATGTAGTGGGGGTTGTTGACAAACCTAGCGAAATGCTCACAAGGCCTTGTGGCCAGGCAGTAGAGGTAGACGAGGACGTGGTGGCGCACACACATCTGGGCGACGACGACCTTGGGACGAGAACCGGCATGAGCGCGGGTGTACTCGAGGTCGAACTAGACCACCTTGTACTTCTCCTCGGCAAGCAACAGCTCCATGATGTGGATGGAGTGCTCCACCCAGACCGGGTCGTTGGTGTACACCACCGAGAGGTCCATGAACCTTCTGTGGGTGTCCACCACGACATGCACGGTGAACTGCTGCTCATCATCGGCAGCCGCTCGGAGCGCCATTGGAGCCACACAGGATACCCTCTAAGAATTTCTCATGGTGGGTGTGCTTCTTGCAATGGTGGGCGCGATCGAAAGGTTGGTCGTTGTAACAAATGGGGGCTGGCTGGCCTGTAATCGTCACGTCTTATCACGGCGTTCATAGCAGAGGATTCTAGTGCATGCTTGACAACAGCACACCGCACGGATGGGCTCGAAGAGGCGCCAAATGTATCGTCGGTGAGCCTGTTCCTGCGCTACCGCACAGTTTACCGTGCAAGGTTCCCGTCCGGCTAGGTTGGCCACGCATCGGCTAGAAGAGGGACAAATCATGGGCATTTATTAGCAAAAAGCTTTGTAAAAACAAAGTGTGTGGAATGGCTTCAGTCCTAAGTTTACCCGTGGGTGATAAGATCAAAGTTACACAGAAGGGTGATGATGGACACTCGAGTGCGATAATTAATTCTGTGCTCTACAGGGCACACGGTGGAAGAAATCAACTGTCTGCAATAATATCGAAGATCACAGTCGAGTTAGCTATAGAGGTCGTGTGCTGTGAGATCAACAAGGTAAACAGATTCGAGAATGGTTAATAAAATCTAAGATCATTGCATATTAAGGTCAAAATAGTGCTACCAATGTACGAGTCTCATACGATGCCATTTCAACGATTGTACCACAAAATCTCGAAATGTTATAAAGTTCAAATTCCAGAGTTATATGGCTCAAATTCGAAGATTACAAGGTTCAAACTGATATTAGAAATAAAATTCAGCTCATCAGCTACAAACGCTCGCGCTGATCCGCTGAACATGGATACCAGAGAGGTTCAAACTAATGTTACCACTTCTAAGTCTGGTTTCAAAACCTCACAATTTTTGCAAAGGGGCCAGCCACTGAGAAGTCATGTATAGGGTTGACACGAGGAGTTCCGATTACTCTGTCATCTGAAGTTCCAAAATGAAATTCAGCAATTTTGGAGCCTATTCCATTCTGCCATAGGCGCCGGCGCTGATCAACAAACCATTAATTTTTGCAAAATAAATGTAGGGCAAACCTCATTTCCTTCAGCACCCTTGCTCTGAGAACAAAGAACCTGGCGAATATAATCTTCGGGAAGGTCCCTTGGTAGGAGTTTAAAGTAATTTCCGAGAGATGCAGATCTAGGCATTCAACGTGATTGTTATATTTTATCACATTATCCACCACTGGGCCTAATCTTATCTGCAAAAGATGAAAACGTCTTAGTGCCTACATGCAGTTTTGAACATTACTACATGCCTATTTGGTTTGCAGGATTTGTAAAATGCACTAACATGCCATCTTCGATCTGACATGATTAACATGAGCATTTGATTACATTCTAGAAAAATGTAGTCTTCTTCACAAGAGGTTGGAGTGGATGAAAAGTTCCCTAAGAAAACTAGTACAGATGAATCCAAAGGAGAAATGCTTATTGATTGTAACCATATGGATCAAG
>NC_041382.1:449482336-449492029 GCF_002162155.2 Triticum dicoccoides
TCCAAAAAAACCTTTAGAAATCATAGTACATTGTCATTGTAAACTTGAAAAAAGGTGTCACAAATTGAACTCCCTTATGGTTAACATTTAACAGGAAAGGAAAATCACCTCGATATATAGCTTCTCCAGGCACGGAAAGCATCTCAGGAAACTGACAATTTGCTCCAGGTTGGGGCCGATAGATTCTAGTGCCAAGACCTTCACTGTGCGTAGTTTTGGGGTCAAGCTTGTCGGGATCATTTTCTGAATGACAGACGAACAAACATATTCAAAATTAGAAATAATGTTAATTTGTAGAAGGAGAGGTAGAAGGCGGCTGTTATACCTGAACGGGTGTGGATCCAATAACAAGTTCGGAGTATTTGTCAGACGAGTAGCCCACCACTGTCAATTTCGCCGCAGAAATGATATTGATTCTTGTTGGACCTTCTTGATCAACTACAAGTAATCTCTCAAGTGTAAGTGTGTCCTCAATAACCATACCGTGATACACATCTTGTGATGTCTTCCTGCCGCACCAGCAACACACATAAATAGTACGGAGAGTCATGGAGGTGATGTGGAAGGTACTCAACACATTGATCGCCTGAAGACGAAGGTACTCAGGTGCAATACAACCACGGAGCAGGCGCTCCATGTCACTGTTTGAGAGGCAGACGATAACGAGCTCGAGGTGCTTCAGTCGTGGTAGAATAAGAGCGGGCGTGTCATTAAGGGGGATGGCAGTTCCTGAACTTGGCGACGCGCAGCGTGGGCGCGAGGCGGAGTGCAGACGTTGGCAGCGACCACATATGCCCATCATCAAAAGTGAGCTCCTCGAGCTGATCTAGGGCGGGGGATCGGAACCAGTCATCAAGCTTGACTCGGTCCTTTCCATTGAAATGGAACTTGCCAATTCTAAGGCCTCTGGTTGGGCCAAGGTGACTGCCAAGGATCTTGAAGAATGCATCCAAGCTTTTGCGATAGCCATTGTTGAGGAAATCGTTAACTGGTAGCTGCTCAGTTGGCTGGCGAGTAGGGTATTAATAGGCTAATCGGCAAGTTAATCGGCCATTTAATCAATTAATCGGATGATTTATCGGTTTATCGGCTACCCGGTGACCCTATGAGTAGGGATTAATCGGCAAGTTAACTGGTTAATCGAATGAATTCTTGAACAGGGCCGATAGCCATGGCATAGCTCGTGGGTGTCGATGAGGTCGAGAGGGCTGGAGTTTCATAGGGGGCGCCACCGCCGGGAAATGACGGTTGTCCATGCCCCATATTTGATTGGGAGTAGGGAGATGATGACTGTCAACATATCATCGGGAATGATGCTGATGAAGTCTAGGCCTGCTGGATCGCCCCGCCTCCGTTTGTTGGCAGCCCCGTTCTCCACCTCCGGAGTCTTCTTGTTAGCGGCGCTTTCTGATAGAAATGGGATGTAACAGCCCAAAATTCTAAATTTTGGAATGTTATAATAATTAGATAGATTTGGTTGATTGTTTGATTGATTGTCTGAAAGTGAGTGAATTCGAAACTTTTTGAAAGTTAAAAGAGAGGGAATAAAAGGACTTTCCCAAACTTTCATATTTGCCTTTTGATCTCCATGAATTCAAATTCTTTTCACCACAAAACCCTGGAGAGAAGATGACATGACTTCTTCCATTTATTTAAATGACAAGGGGTGTTGAAAATATTTGAATTTCATTTGGAAAATATTTCCAATTCCGCAACTTTATGCAACTCAATGATTTTCACGAGCGAAGATAAAATGACTTCTTCAAATTATATGAAATATGAGTTGGGAGTTCAAAGAATTAAATTCAAAGTTCATTTGAATTTATTTTCAATTCGGAGATATTTGAGTTTTAATCAAATTATTTTTCTCCAAAAATAAAATATATGGAAAATAGGGTAACATGATTCCCTACAACAGAAAATTGGAGAGAAATTAATTTGAAATCATTTTGGTATTTTTTTAAAATGATTTTATTGAGTTTTTATTAGACTAGTAGCACTCTTTGATTTATCTGAATTTGTGTGGATTTTATTTGAAGTTATAAAAATGTTCATGTCGTAGAGAATCTCTTTCTGAAAATTTTGATATATCATATGCCTATATTATATTTTTATTTATTTTGCTTTTATCATTTTATTTGTTTGGAAGTGTTTGTTTTTTTTAAAAAAAATTCCTTCCCGACTGGGCCGGCCCAGCCAACCGGGCCAGGCCGCAGCCCAGCCGCGCCGCACCGCCCCCAAGCTCGGGACAGAGTCCCGAGCATCGCCGCCGCCAACCGGAGTCCGGCCGGACTCCGCGTCGACCTCGCCCCTCCCCCACGCCACCGCCCTCCCCTCCCCTCTTTAAAAGGCCACCCCAGGACCCCTAGGTCCCGTTTTCGCCGCCGCCGCCGCCCATCGCCAGATCCGCCGCCGCCGCCCATCGCCAGATCTGCCACCGCTACCGCCGTTCAACCGCCGCCGCCGCTGTTCTGCGCCACCGCCTCGCCGCGCCTCCACCCCGCGCGCCACCGCCACCACCTCGCCGCCCTCGCTCCCCGTGCTGCCATCGCCCCGCGCTACCCTCGCCCTCATCGCGAAGCCGCACCGCGCCGGAGCTCACCGTCGCCGCCGCCCCGTCTCGCCGGAGTTGACCGCCGACGCCGGTCCGATCCGCCCAATCCACGAACCGCTGTAAACCGGTACAAAAACCGCTCGGTTCGCCGGTTTTTTTCTTAGGTTAGATTTTGTTTAAAACCGGTTTTGTTTAGGTTTTATTATATAGAGAACGTCCGCTGTTTAGATCTTATAAATGAACGTTCGCTTTTTAGTCTTTTTCTTTTCTTTTAGTTTTCTGCCAGGGACTCGTTTGTGAATATTTTTATTTACAGATTGGCCCCTGATTTTCAAACGATCATTACTTTTTACCTGTTTATCCAAATCCAACGAAACCAACGCTCACGTCTTCGTTACGATCTCCTCTATCCAGTAAAACAACTCAACCATGTTTTTGAAAAGTTTAAAATTTGAATTAGACAGATTTGAATTCAAACTTCGTTTGATCATAACTTGAGTTTCGTAGCTCCGTTTGAGTTGATTCTTTTTGCAAATCGAAGCTCTTGACCTAAACCTTCTGATAAGGCCAAATTCACATAATTTTGGTACTGTTAGAAATTGTTTTATGTTGCAAGAGTTATTTGCTTGGTTTGATGTTTTCCGAATCGTCTTCTTCGTTCTTTCTGATCTTTTGAGTGATTGCTTATGTGTGGTTACTATTGCTTGCTTACGATAGATTGACCGGACTGTGACGAGTAGAAATATCAAGAGTTATGAGTGCGAATCATCTTCATCAACATTGCAGGCAAGTTCACACTTTGATCATATCCCTTTCATACCCAGTTTTTATTGCATTAAATCAAACCTCACACATTGCATGATTAGGATCTAATTAAGTTGTGGGTATTGGGAAGTAGTTACTGAGGTAGGAACCTATTGCCCTGCATTCAAACCTTGGGAGTTACTTTTACGTTATGCTTATATTGCCATGCTATGCTCGTAGACGTGGTTTGGGTATGAGTGAAATCCATGACAGATGTGAGATTGTTATTTAATGGTTCAACTTAAGGTGGCAACTTGAATACACATCTGGGTGGATTGCTAGGGGCACCCTGGGGATATACCAGTGGACTTGCCCGGACACCTGGGGATATACCAGTGTTGTCCTAGGAGATCCCGAGGATATACCGTGTGATCATCCTACGGTCTGCCACCCAGGCTCAAAGGGATCATGAGATTATTCATACTAGAAACTTCCGTGTGCAGCCACAAGCCATTATGGGCTCTGGCATAGTTGATTAAGTCGTGCGAACTCTTACAGGGTAGACTAGCAGATGTAGGGGAAAGTAGGTGTACCGGTCTATCCAACGTAAGGTGCTAGCGCTTCTGAAAGGCTATGTCTCGGTCATCCGTTTCTCAAACACCATGTAGTGCGAGAAAACCAACGGAGGAGATCGAGTCTTGTGGGGAAAAGTGCGCAAACCTCTACAGAGTGTAACAAACTAATCATGATTAGCCGTGTCCCCGGTTATGGACATCTTGAGTATCTAGTTCTTGGATTATCCTGTTGATCTCATCATGTTACTTTAAATGAATATTGTTGGGTTTAATGATGTTACTTAATTGGGATTGAGAATGTTGTCAACCATTCTCAATGTTAAACAACCACCATGATAGTTAAATAAAATTTATTCCTTTGCAGTAGGAAAAAATTGGCTTTACGCAAAAACCTTATAACCATAGAGCTTTTCCACCAGCCAAATATGCATGTAGTGATAGTCCTTATTCATCATTCTCTATGGTGTGAATTTGCCAGTACATTCAATGTACTGACCCTCTGTGGCTGCAACGTCTCATGTTGCAGGATTATCTTACGACGAGTAAGTGATACGTTAGCGTTACGATTTCTATACTCAACTTTGCCGTTGGTGTCGATGGGAATCCACAACCTTGTTACTTCCGCTATTTTGGATTTGAGGTAATAGTATTTACGTTACTTTTACATGTGATTTACCTCTGTTATAAATCCTCGAGTACTGTGTGTGTCAGCATACCGATCCAGGGATGACACTTAAGCACAGAGACTTGACCCACTCGGGTCGGGTCGCTACAAGATGGTATCAGAGCACATGTTGACTGTAGGACGTGACCCTAGAAACTGGCGCCCATAGCAAAGATTTTTCTCTACAACTTTCCCTTTCAAAAAGATCTTTTACCTCTCTTCTGTTCCGAGCTTATTCAAAAATTCCCTTTAGTGAGACCATACCCCTTTTCCCTTTTGACCACTCGAAGATTCCACTGATGAGACCACTCCAAGAAGTACAAGATATCGGACAACTAAGACCACTTCGAAATGAAGAGTATTTTTCCGTGCATCTGAATAATGGAAACTACAACGGTTGAAGACCGAAGACAAGTAGAATTTGAAGGCTCTGAAGAATTCCCAGATTTGTATGACCTAGGAAGGCTACCCTTATGGAACTTGGCAGACCATGGAAGTTGTCAATACCCGAGATCAAGGTGTATTGGAGAAAGACCAAAACATGGAGAGTTGAGAACTCAAAGTTTTGTCAAGAAAACCCTAAGGTAGGAGATATCAACTAGCAAGATAGCTCATGGCAATGACAAGGGCAGAAACACGGTTATCCGTGATGTCATCACCATTGATACTGTGGTCACCGAGTTGAGCTAAGCATGCATTCCTTCGGAAGGATTGGATGGTAGAAGGCTGATGGAGCATTTATCAGCAAAGGATGCAGTTTTAAACTTAGCTGGTGTATCACCAAGATCTGGAGTAGTACATCAAGAAGTTTAAGGTGGAGCTCCATGAAGCCGTATTAGACAAGGAAGCATTTCATGAAGAACTCAGGAACCAAAAGCTGAAAGTAGCCAAGCTGGAGGAGCTACAACCTCGAGATACCGGAGATTTGTCAGGAACTGAAGGACAGTAGGACCATGGTTCATGCGAAGGATGTTGAAACTAGAAGTTTGGAACGCAACTCCAGAATATTAAAGGACGTCACGAGAGACTTCACGTCAACAGAGTTGATCTGGCAAAAGAACTTGAGAAAGACAAGCATGATTGGAAGAAGCCATTGGAGGCATGAACAAGACTTGAAGAGTTTGGCTACATTAAAGATTTATTGACCTTTAAAAGACCAAACCCCTGTTATACACTCACGTTAGATGCGATGATTGTGAGCTGTCATTTGTTTGATGTTTTCCGACAGCCACAAATAAAATCTGTCTTTTCAAAACTTTTGTTTGTATTGTGTGTATCCCTCTCCCTCTCTCTTATCTTACCCCAAACCCACATGGACCCAATAGAGGATGAATGGAGATGAGCTTGTATTTTCGGGACCGATGAGTCAATTGGAGACAGACCCATGGATTCAGAACATGGAGGATCACATGGAGAATAACCCTGTAGTTGGAAATAATATGACCCAGCATGCTCTTCAGTGCTTTGAAAGAGGTGCTGCTACTTGGTGGAGAATGTACCAAACCATCAATGGATGGCAAGGAGTAACCACTTGGAAAGAATTTAAGTTGACTTTGCCAAAGTCTCAGTTTGTGTTCCAGAAGTTGAAGCCTTATGGAAAGGATATGAAGAAACCTTGTGCGTGCAAGATTTGTGGAGAAATCGGACACACCCATAAAGAACACAAGGATGAATGCCCTAATTGTGAAGGAAGTCACCCAGTTGAAGAATGCCCAACTAGGCAGATTACTTGTTTCTTGTGTGAAGGGACTACCCACTACGCTGCTCAGTGTCACATTTACCCCATGGTACAAATAACCATCCAGCAGAAGAAAGAAGCAACGAGAGGAGCCCTTATGGAAAGTTTAGAAGAACCTATGATGAAGGAAGATGTGGAGGACACACCCAAAGAAGAGCAAATTAAACCCTGCACCAAGTCATGCTATTCATGTGGAGAAGAAGGACACATCTCCCAGAATTGTTTGAATGGGGATTTAGTAGAATTCCCGACAGAGGAAGTAGAGTATGACCCACTGGAAATAGAAGCTCTGATGGGAATGGAAAAGTCCAGAAAGAGAAGTAGATTGGATTCCAGGAAGGATCTGAGTCATGTCACCTGTTATAAGTGCAAGGAGTCAGGGCACTACCTCAGCAATTGCCCAAAAAGGAAGCCAAGGACCCAAGTAGGCTACGTAATCACAAGGAAACCTCGAAACCTGTCAGTAGTAATATGTTTTAGTTGTAATGGAGCAGGGCACTTTGCCAGAGAATGCCCTAAGGAGAAGGAAACTTGTGCTAGATAGTTGAGTTTGCAACAAAAGAAATGGAGTAGTAGAAGTGCGAACTTTTTTCTTTTATATTGAGGTGTTGAGTTGAGACATGTAATGGAGAAGCGAGAGATTGTAATCATTTGAGAATGAATAAAGTAGCATCGTTGGTACTGATATGGATTTTATGAGTTGTTACTCTATGAAGAAGGATTTTGGCCATTCTGAGGACATGAGAAATATGTTCTATGGAAGATTTGCGCATTTTAAGGGTGGTAGTACCCTGTAATGGATTTCGGACAAAATGAATACGAGTTTTGTCTCGATATGTGTGATGCCCCAAGAGTATGTGGGATGAAGTTGGAGACTGTCAGTTGTTTGGACCAAATGTGATCAAGGAGTCAGAAGAGAATGTTAAGTTGATTCGAGATAGACTAAAGGTAGCTCAGTCCAGGCAGAAGAGTTATGCAGACTTAAAAACGCAAGGAGGTAGTCTATGAAATTGGAGATAGAGCATGTCTTCATGTGTTCCCTCTGCGAGGAGTTAAACTAATTGGAGTTAAGGTAAAGTTAGCCCCGAGATTTGTAGGACCATACCGAGTTTTGGAGCGTATGAGAGAAGTGGCCAACAAGTTGGAGTCACCCGAAGGACTGTCAGGAGTTCATGATGTGTTTTATGTTCCCCGGTTGAAGAAGTGCCATGCAGAGATGGCCAATATTCCCTTGTAAGGACGCTTGACCCTGGAAAGGATAATGATGTTCCACGAAGTGAGCATGGACTTCATAAGTATAAGTTTTTATCTCGGTATGAGGGATATCCCACGAGGATGAAGAGATGAATTACTATTGGATATAAAGGAGGTATGATGTCGGAAATATGGATCAATGGAAACTCCATGATGAGTCCGAGTAATCATGTCCTAGTTTGGTGCCAATAGAAGGAAAGAAGACATTACAATTGGATGGATTTAAGAATACTATAAAGTTGGAAGTTAAAATAATGATCAGTTGCCCGATGATAAGTTCAAGGACTACAAGTGATGAGATGGGCCATAACCCACAGGACCCAGGACCTGCCGAGAAGCAAGCACATTCTTGCTGAAGGAAAAACCCTGGAGGAAGATACGACGTTTTATCGACAGACAATTTTATAGGAGTTTACGCAAAACCTGAGAGTTGTGAAGGAACGATAGATGTTTGTCTGGCTTGCAAAATCAATGGATTATTCCGAACTTGGTTCGTCAACGAGAGAAATTCTGCAATGCTTGTGAGGATGACCGAGTGTTACAATGCGAGATTCGCTAAACCGTATACAAGGTAATGATTTGGGTGCGGGATGGATTGATCACCATACCGACTTACTCTTATTATTCGCCTTGCTATATGGGATGGTAAATCTGAGTGACTTACCTATAGTAGAGAGACAACGATATTAAACCTTGTTTAAACCTTAGAATGGTATAAGTATTTTTCCCTTGTACAAGGCATCTTTTGCCAACCGTAGGTTATACGGTGAGGATCACCCAGACCCATTTCCTGCAGGAGAAACCATAAATGGTTGACCACCATGAGATATCGATAGTTAGTTAGTATTGGCGTCAGACCCGTCAGGTAAGAAGACCCAGTCTCGGAATAACCTTACCAAATGAAAGGACAGAAAAATTGTGGTAAGGTTATGCCACTACCGGAAGAGCCCGGATAAGGAATTATCCTGAAGATCTAAGAAGACCGACACTGTCAAGAATAAGGATGGAGTATATGAGTTTTGATGGAACAGTAACCATGCTTCTAAGGGTGGTAGCACCCCAGACCCCGTGTGATGATCGATGGATTTTGAGGAGACCCCCAAACCCTAACCTTTTTCTTGCTAGCCTCTCCGAATCTCGAGGACGAGATTCATTTTAAGGGTGGTAGGTTTGTAACATCCCAAAATTCTCAATTTTGGAATGTTATAATAATTAGATAGATTTGGTTGATTGTTTGATTGATTGTCTGAAAGTGAGTGAATTCGAAACTTTTTGAAAGTTAAAAGAGAGGGAATAAAAGGACTTTCCCAAACTTTCATATTTGCTTTTTGATCTCCATGAATTCAAATTCTTTTCACCACAAAACCCTCGAGAGAAGATGACATGACTTCTTCCATTTATTTAAATTACAAGGGGTGTTGAAAATATTTGAATTTCATTTGGAAAATATTTCCAATTCTGCAACTTTATGCAACTCAATGATTTTCACGAGCGAAGATAAAATGACTTCTTCAAATTATATGAAATATGAGTTGGGAGTTCAAAGAATTAAATTCAAAGTTCATTTGAATTTATTTTCAATTTGGAGATATTTGAGTTTTAATCAAATTATTTTTCTCCAAAAATAAAATACATGGAAAATAGGGTAACATGATTCCCTACAACAGAAAATTGGAGAGAAATTAATTTGAAATCATTTTGGTATTTTTTTTAAAATGATTTTATTGAGTTTTTATTAGACCAGTAGCACTCTTTGATTTATCTGAATTTGTGTGGATTTTATTTGAAGTTATAAAAATGTTCATGTCGTAGAGAATCTCTTTCTGAAAATTTTGATATATAATATGCCTATATTATATTTTTATTTATTTTGCTTTTATCATTTTATTTGTCTGGAAGTGTTTCTTTTTTAAAAAAAAAACTCCTTCCCCGACTGGGCCGGCCCAGCCAACCGGGCCAGGCCGCAGCCCAGCCGCGCCGCACCGCCCCCAAGCTTGGGACAGAGTCCCGAGCATCGCCGCCGCCAACCGGAGTCCGGCCGGACTCTGCGTCGACCTCGCCCCTCCCCCACGCCACCGCCCTCCCCTCCCCTCTTTAAAAGGCCACCCCAGGACCCCTAGGTCCCGTTTTCGCCGCCGCCGCCGCCCATCGCCAGATCCGCCGC
>NC_041382.1:449492509-449513981 GCF_002162155.2 Triticum dicoccoides
GCCGCCGCTGCCGCCGTTCAACCGCCGCCGCCGCTGTTCTGCGCCACCGCCTTGCCGCGTCTCCACCCCGCGCGCCACCGCCACCACCTCGCCGCCCTCGCTCCCCGTGCTGCCATCGCCCCGCGCTACCCTCGCCCTCGTCGCGAAGCCGCACCGCGCCGGAGCTCGCCGTCGCCGCTGCCCCGTCTCGCCGGAGTTGACCGCCCACGCCGGTCCGATCCGCCCAATCCACGAACCGCTGTAACCGGTACAAAAACCGCCCGGTTCGCCGGTTTTTTTCTTAGGTTAGATTTCGTTTAAAACCGGTTTTGTTTAGGTTTTATTATATAGAGAACGTCCGCTGTTTAGATCTTATAAACGAACGTTCGCTTTTTAGTCTTTTTCTTTTCTTTTAGTTTTCTGCCAGGGACTCGTTTGTGAATATTTTTATTTACAGATTGGCCCCTGATTTTCAAACGATCATTACTTTTTACCCGTTTATCCAAATCCAACGAAACCAACGCTCACGTCTTCGTTACGATCTCCTCTATCCAGTAAAACAACTCAAACATGTTTTTGAAAAGTTTAAAATTTGAATTAGACAGATTTGAATTCAAACTTCGTTTGATCATAACTTGAGTTTCGTAGCTCCGTTTGAGTTGATTCTTTTTGCAAATCGAAGCTCTTGACCTAAACCTTCTGATAAGGCCAAATTCACATAATTTTGGTAATGTTAGAAATTGTTTTATGTTGCAAGAGTTATTTGATTGGTTTGATGTTTTCCGAATCGTCTTCTTCGTTCTTTCTGATCTTTTGAGTGATTGCTTATGTGTGGTTACTATTGCTTGCTTACGATAGATTGACCGGAGTGTGACGAGTAGAACTATCAAGAGTTATGAGTGCGAATCATCTTCATCAACATTGCAGGCAAGTTCACACTTTGATCATATCCCTTTCATACCCAGTTTTTATTGCATTAGATCAAACCTCACACATTGCATGATTAGGATCTAATTAAATTGTGGGTATTGGGAAGTAGTTACTGAGGTAGGAACCTATTGCCCTACATTCAAACCTTGGGAGTTACTTTTACGTTGTGCTTATATTGCCATGCTATGCTCGTAGACGTGGTTTGGGTATGAGTGAAATTCATGACAGATGTGAGATTGTTATTTAATGGTTCAACTTAAGGTGGCAACTTGAATACACATCTGGGTGGATTGCTAGGGGCACCCTGGGGATATACAAGTGGACTTGCCCGGACACCTGGGGATATACCAGTGTTGTCCTAGGAGATCCCGGGGATATACCGTGCGATCATCCTACGGTCCGCCACCCAGGCTCAAAGGGATCATGAGATTATTCATACTAGAAACTTCCGTGTGCAGCCACAAGCCATTATGGGCTCTGGCATAGTTGATTAAGTCGTGTGAACTCTTACAGGGTAGACTAGCAAATGTAGGGGAAAGTAGGTGTACCGGTCTATCCAACGTAAGGTGCTAGCGCTTCTGAAAGGCTATGTCTCGGTCATCCGTTTCTCAAACACCATGTAGTGCGAGAAAACCAACCAACGGAGGAGATCGAGTCTTGTGGGGAAAAGTGCGCAAACCTCTGCAGAGTGTAACAAACTAATCATGATTAGCCGTGTCCCCGGTTATGGACATCTTGAGTATCTAGTTCTTGGATTATCCTGTTGATCTCATCACGTTACTTTAAATGAATATTGTTGGGTTTAATGATGTTACTTAATTGGGATTGAGAATGCTGTCAACCATTCTCAATGTTCAACAACCACCATGATAGTTAAATAAAATTTATTCCTTTGAAGTAGGGAAAAATTGGCTTTACGCAAAAACCTTATAACCATAGAGCTTTTCCACCAGCCAAATATGCATGTAGTGATAGTCCTTATTCATCATTCTCTATGGTGTGAATTTGCCAGTACATTCAATGTACTGACCCTCTGTGGCTGCAACGTCTCATGTTGCAGGATTATCTTACGACGAGTAAGTGATACGTTAGGGTTACGATTTCTATACTCAACTTTGCCGTTGGTGTTGATGGGAATCCACAACCTTGTTACTTCCGCTATTTTGGATTTGAGGTAATAGAATTTACGTTACTTTTACATGTGATTTACCTCTGTTATAAATCCGCGAGTACTGTGTGTGTCAGCATACCGATCCAGGGATGATACTTAAGCACAGAGACTTGACCCATTCGGGTCGGGTCGCTACATGGGAGTATAGGGAATATTTAGTTAAAATAGGGCAATAGAAAAGTGTATTGATAACTAGAAGTTATTAGGTAGGAATAAAGTAAGAAAAGGGAATGACAATTGGTTGCTTAAATACTACACAATTCATTTGACATTGCTGGGTAAGCCAACATGCAGATAGTTGAAAAGAAAACTTACTTCGAAGAAAGTCTAGACGAATGATTTTGTCGGGAAAGTTGGCATATATCTCATGACCAGGCCCTTTTATGTGCAGTGCAATTTTAGTGCCGTCTTTCAGTACATAAAACTTAGATTTTTTTTCCAAAAGCCAGTGCAAAAATAGAAGTCGCCACGTTCATCAAGTCTTATAGTAGCAATGATTGTAAATCCATGGTTTGTGTGCAGTATGACATCCGTGCAGTCTTGATCTATGTAAAGAGAAAGATTGTGCACTACATAATCTGTTGCATAGAAAGGGATGCGCTACAGAAAATGGTAGGATTGTTAAAGAAAATATGGTAACATGCAAATATGGTCCCAAACTGAAAGAACTGCACAACAGTTGAAATCGAAGGACAAAAATCTATAATTAAACAGATAGGGTAAACATGATGTCATGGAAATATGAGAGTAATCGAAAGAACAATACATCATTAATTTTCCTAATGTAGAAAAAAGAGGGGAGAATCCCCTTTGACATATATGGTGCATGTGGCACCTTTTATCCAAATGTAGCAATATTTAGAATATGTTTAGGAAAGTAGGCCATGCCAACCGATTTAGGGTGAGATTGAACATACCGCGCGCGTCCTCAAGTGATCTGGTATGGTGAGATGGAATCTCTAGCAAAGGTCGCAAAGTCCTGATGTGTCGGCGCACTGTACATTCTATGAATGAAAGAAAACCCTAAAAATCAACTTGAATAAAAATGAACTCACGGCGATTTCTGTCAGGTGATTAAAGGAGGCAGATGAACTGGGATAAGAGATGAGATCATATCTCATTAAATTAGTTACCTTGTCGCCCATGAGAAACCTCAGTACCGCAGATTCCCCAACCGAGCGGAGCTAGGTCGACCGCGAGCAGCATCGAGAAAGTCGATGGCGATAGGTGGTGGCAAGCAGAAGTGGTGAAATGCGGTGGGCTTTGCCAGCAGCTTAGCGGCGGCGGGAGGCGTCGAGCTAAGTGTTTACCGCCGTGATAGGCGGTGCCATGGCATAGACGCAGAGGAGCTTGTGCAGGTGTGAATGGGGACCGGAGGGGGTGGCGGGCGGAGTAAGGGTTTTTGTGATGTGGAGATGGTGAAGGTTTTCTTTTTTGTTTTGTGAATTGGGTGGTGAGGGTTTTCTATCCCACAAAGAATTTTGGAGACGACGGTTTGCTAGAGCGAACCGTGTGTGATGGACGCAACAGGCAAAATAAAAGTCATTGCACACAGTTCCAATTTTGAGAATCGTGTGTGATTGACGTACTACTTCCGTCCTGGTTTATTGGCCCCCTTTGTAATTTTTACCAAATATTTAACTAAAAAATATTTATGCATGTCACCAAAAATTATATCATTGAACACTACGCACAAATACCCATCCAACGATATAATTTTACTGACCTGTACTAACATTTTGTTAGTTAAACCTTTGGTCAAACTTTAACACAAATTACAAAGGGGACCAATCAACCAAGACGGAGGTAGATTCCATCAACCGAACTGATTGCATCCATATCCCACGGTTAGACATAAGTAAACATAGATTAAACATACTTAGGCATAGATAATAAGCGTACATGTACATAAGCATAGTTCCACCATAAGTACATAGTTCAACCGTCATTAAGCATACTCAAGCGTACATAGTTCGATCCATCTCACATCTCATCTCACATGCCGGCACGATCCTGAAGCTTCTCCAGGTACTCAGTGTACGCGCCGTGCGCCACCCTGCGAAAATACTTCTGCTTGAAGTAGCCAACGACCCGTACTATTGCATGCGCCAGAACACTTAGATACGAGTCATGAAGCTTGTAATTGCAAAATGGGCATCGATAGCCGCCGTTCCAGGTCCTAATACGCCTGTTATGCGTTCCCGCATAAAGCTCCCTTAGGATTTGCCTCTTGTACTGATACGTCCATTTTGCATCATGTTTTCTTACTGTTATTTATAATGTTTTTATCCATAAAAAATGCTTTTTGGAGTAATTCTAATGCCTTTTCTCTCATAATTTGCAAGGAACACACCAAGAGGGAGAATTTCGGTAGCTGGAAATCTGGACCTGGAAAAGCTACGTCAGGGCACCTATTCTGCAGAACTCCAAATGAGTTGAAACTTCACGAAGATTTTTATGAATTATTTGAGAAATACTGGAGCCAATAAACACCAGAGGGGGGGCCCCAGGTGGGCACAACACACCTGGGCGCGCCAGGCCCCCTAGGCGTGCCCTGGTGGGTTGTGTCCTCCTCGGCCCACCTCTGGTGCCCATCTTCTAGTATATAAGTGGTTTTGACCTAGAAAAAAGAGAGGAGGACTTTTGGGACGAAGCGCCGCCGCCTCGAGGCGGAACTTGGGCAGGTGCACTTTTGCCCTCCGGCGGAGCGATTCCGCCGGGGGAATTTCCCTCCCGGAGGGTGAAATCATTGTCATCATCATCACCAACAACTCTCCCATCTTGGGGAGGGCAATCTTCATCAACATCTTTAACAACACCATCTCCTCTCAAACCCTAGTTCATCTCTTGTGTTCAATCTTGTTACTGGAGCTATAGATTGGTACTTGTGGGTGACTAGTAGTGTTGATTACATCTTGTAGTTGATTACTATATGGTTTATTTGGTGGAAGATTATATGTTCAGATCCATGATTCTATTTAATACTCCTTTGATTATGAACATGTTTATCATTTGTGAGTAGTTACTTTTGTTCTTGAGGTCACGGGAGAAATCATGTTGCAAGTAATCATGTGAACTTGATATGTGTTCGATATTTTGATAGTATGTATGTTGGTATGCCCTTAGTGGTGTCATGTGAACGTCGACTACATGACACTTCACCATATTTGGGCCTAAGGGAATGCATTGTGGAGTAGCAATTAGATGGTGGGTTGCGAGAGTGACAGAATCTTAAACCCCAGTTTATGCGCTATTTGAAGGAAATAAGCCCTAAAGATAATAACAAAGTTGTTATTTATATTTCCTTATATCATGATAAATGTTTATTATTCATGCTAGAATTGTATTAACCGAAACTTAGTACATGTGTGAATACATAGACAAACAGTGTCCCTAGTATGCCTCTACTTGACTAGCCCGTTAATCAAAGATGGTTAAGTTTCCTAGCCATGGACATGTGTTGTCATTTGATGAATGGGATCACAACATTAGAGAATGATGTGATGGACAAGACCCATCCGTTAGCTTAGCATAATGATCGTTCAGTTTTATTGCTACTCCTTTCTTCATAACTTATACATGTTCCTCTGACTATGAGATTATGCAACTACCGAATACCGGAGGAACACCTTGTGTGCTATCAAACGTCACAATGTAACTGGGTGAATATAAAGATGCTCTACAGGTGTCTCTGATGGTGTTTGTTGAGTTGGCATAGATCAAGATTAGGATTTGTCACTCCGTGTATCGGAGAGGTATCTCTGGGCCCTCTTGGTAATGCACATCACTATAAGCCTTGCAAGCAATGTGACTAATGAGTTAGTTACGAGATGTTGCAATACGGAACGAGTAAATAGACATTCCGGTAACAAGATTGAACTAGGTATTGAGATACCGACGATCGAATCTCGGGCAAGTAACATACCGATGACAAAGTGAACAACGTATGTTGTTATGCGGTTTGACCGATAAAGATCTTCGTAGAATATGTAGGAGCCAATATGAGCATCCAGGTTCCGCTATTGGTAATTGACCGGAGATGTGTCTTGGTCATGTATAGATAGTTCTTGAACCCGTAGGGTCCGCACGCTTAATGTTCTGTGACGATTTGTATTATGAGATATGGGATTTGATGACCAAAGTTTGTTCGGAGTCCCGGATGAGACCGGGGACATGACGAGGAGTCTCGAAATGGTCTAGACGTAAAGATCGATATATTGAAAGGCTATATTCAGACATCGGAAAGGTTCCGAGTGATTCGGGTATTTTTCGGAGTACCGGAGAGTTACGTGAATTCGTATTGGGCCTTAATGGGCCATACGGGACATGAGAAAAAGGCCTCAAGGGTGGCTGCGCCCCTTCCCCATGGACTGGTCCTAATTGGACTAGGGAAAGGGGGCGCCCCCTTCCTTCCTTCTCCTTCTCCCTTCCCTTTTTCCTATTCCATGTAGGAGGTGGAATCCTACTGGGACTAGGGAGTCCTAGTAGGACTCCATACTTTGGGCGCGCCCTATGAGGACCGGCCTCCTCCTCCATCCATCCTTTATATACGTGGCCAGGGGGCACCCCATAGACACACAAGTTGATCATTGATCTCTTAGCCATGTGCGGTGCCCCCTCCACCATAATCCACCTCGGTCATATCGTAGTAGTGCTTAGGTGAAGCCGTGTTCCGGTAGAATCATCATCACCGTCATCACGCTGTCGTGCTGACAAAGCTCTTCCTCCACACTCTGCTGGATCGTGAGTTCGTGGGACGTCACCGAGCCGAACATGTGCAGATTGCGGAGGTGCCGTACTTTCGGTACTAGGATCGGTCGATCGTGAAGACGTACGACTACATCAACCGCATTGTCATAACGCTTCCACTTACGGCTACGAGGGTACATAGAGAATACTCTCCCCTCTCGTTGCTATGCATCACCATGATCTTGTGTGTGCGTAGGAAATTTTTGAAATTACTGCGTTCCCCAAGAGTGGCATAAGAGCCAGGTCTATGCGTAGATGTTATATGCACGAGTAGAACACAACGGAGTTGTGAGCGTGGGTATATACATATTTCTTGCCGTCACTAGTTGATTCTTGATTCGGCGGTATTGTTGGATGAAGCGACTCAGACCCACATTACGCGTACGCTTACGCGAGACTGGTTCTACCGACGTGCTTCGCACACAGGTGGCTAGTGGGTGTCTGTTTCTCCAACTTTAGTTGAATCAGATTCATTGAACAGGGTTCTTTCTGAAGATCAAAAAGCAATCACTATAACACATTGTGGTTTTTTGATGCGTAGGTAAGAACCGTTCTTGCTCAGCCCGTAGCAGCCACGTAAAACTTGCAACAACAAAGTAGAGGACGTCTAACTTATTTTTGCAGGGCATGTTGTGATGTGATATGGTAAAGACATGATGAGATATAAATTTTTGTATGAGATAATCATGTTTTGTTGAAGTTATCAACAACTGGCAGGAGCCTTATGGTTGTCTCTTTATTGCATAAGATGCAAGCGCCATATAATTGCTTTACTTTATTGCTATGCGATAGCAATAGTTGCAAAAGCAATAGTTGGTGAGACGACCATGTGACGACACGTTGATAGAGATCAACATGATGGAGATCATGGTGTCATGCCGGTGATGCTAGAGATCATGACGGTGTTTTGGAGATGGATATCAAAGGCACAAGATGATGATGGCCATATCATGTCACATATTTTGATTGCATGTGATTTTATCCTTTATGTATCTTATTTTTCTTAGTTCGGCGGTAGCATTATAAGACGATCTCTCACTAAGTTTCAAGGTATAAGTGTTCTCCCTGAGTATGCACCGTTGTGACAGTTCGTTGTGCCGAGACACCACGTGATGATCGGGTGTGATAAGCTCTACTTTCACATACAAAAGGTGCAAGCCAGTTTTGCACACGCGGAATACTCGGGTTAAACTTGACGAACCTAGCATATGCAGATATGGCCTCGGAACACTGGAGACTGAAAGGTCGAGCGTGAATCATATAGTAGATATGATCAACATAGTGATGTTCACCATTGAAAACTACTCCATCTCACTTGATGATCGGACATGGTTTAGTTGATTTGGATCACGTAATCATTTAGATGACTAGAGGGATGTCTATCTAAGTGGGAGTTCTTAAGTAATATGATTAATTGAACTTTAATCTATCATGAACTTAGTCCTGATAGTATTTGTATAACTATGTTGTATATCAATAGCTCGCAATGTAGCTCCCCGTTTATTTTTGATATGTTCCTAGAGAAAAACTATGTTGAAAGATGTACGTGATCTGAGGATTATCCTCATTGCTGCACAGTAGAATTATGTCCTTGATGCACCGCTAGGTGACGGACCAATTGCAGGAGCAGATACAGACGTTATGAACATTTGGTAAAGCTCGGTATGATGACTACTTGATAGTTTAGTGCACCATGCTTTACGGCTTAGAACCGGGACTTCAAAAACGTTTTGAACGCCACAGAGCATATAAGATGTTCTAAGAGTTGAAATTGGTATTTCATACTGATGCTCGTGTCGAGAGGTAGAAGACCTCTGACAGTACTTTGCCTAGAAGATGGAGGAGAATAGCTCAACTAGTGAGCATGTGCTCAGATTGTCTGGGTACTACAGTTGCTTGAATCAAGTGGGAGTTAATCTTCCAGATAAGATAGTAATTGATAAAGTTCTCTAGTCACTATCACCAAGTTACTAGAACTTAGTGATAAACTGTAATATGCAAGGGATAACGAATGTAATTCCCAAGCTCTTCGCGATGCTGAAATCGGCGAAGGTAGAAATCAAGAAATAGCATCAAGTGTTGATGGTTAACAAGACCACTAGTTTTAAGAAAAAGGGAAAAGGGAAAGAAAGAGGAACTTCAAAGAAGAATAGAAAGCAAGTTGCTGCTCCCATGAAGAAGCTCAAAGCTAGATCCAAGCCTGGAACTAAGTGCTTCTACTACAAAGGAAATGGTCACTGGAAGTGGAACTGCCCTAGATACTTGGCGGATAAGAAGGATGGCAAAGTGAACAAAAGTATATATTTGATATACATGTTATTGATGTGTACTTTACTAGTGTTTATAACAACACCTCAGTATTTGATGCTGGTTCAGTTACTAATAGTAGTAATTCAAAATGGGGGTTGCAAAATAAACAGAGACGAGTTAAGGGTGAGGTGATGATGTGAGTTGGAAGTGATTCCAAGGTTGATAAGATCACCATCGCACACTCCTTTTACCTTCGGGATTAGTGTTGAACCTGAAATAAATGTTATTTGGTGTTTGCGTAGAGCATAATATGATTGGATCATGTTTATTGCAATACGGTTATTCATTTAAGTCAAGGATAATTGTTATTCTGTTTACATGAATAAAACCTTATGAGGTCATACACCCAAGGTGAATGGTTTATTGAATCTTGATCATAGTAATACACATATTCATAATATTGAAGCCAAAATATGCAAAGTTAATAACGATAGTGCAACTTATATGTGGCACTGCCGTTTAGGTCATATTGGTGTAAAGGGAATGAAGAAACTCCATGCTGATGGGCTTTTGGAATCACTTGATGCTTGCGAACCATGCCCCGTGGGCAAGATGACTAAAACTCCATTCTCCGGAACAATGGAGCAAGCAACTGACTTATTGGAAATAATACATACTGATGTATGAAATCCGATGAGTGTTGAGGCTCGCGTCGGGCATCGTTATTTTCTGATCTTCACAGATGATTTGAGCAAATATGGGTATATCTACTTGATGAAACATAAGTCTGAAACATTTAAAAAGTTCAAAGAATTTCAGAGTGAAGTGGAAAATCATCGTAACAAGAAAATAAAGTTTCTACGATCTGATCATGGAGGAGAATATTTGAGTTATGAGTTTGGTCTTCATTTGAAACAATGCGGAATAGTTTCGCAACTCGAGCCACCTAGAACACCACAGCGTAATGGTGTGTCTGAACGTCATAACCGTACTTTATTAGATATGGTGCAATCTATGATGTCTCTTACCGATTTATCACTATTGTTTTGGGGTTATGCATTAGAGACAGCTGCATTAACATTAAATAGGGCACTATCTAAATCCGTCGACACCATATGAACTGTGGTTTAGCAAGAAACGTAAGCTGTCGTTTCTTAAAGTTTGGGGCTATGATGCTTATGTGAAAAAGTTTCAACCTGATAAGCTCGAACCCAAATCAGAGAAATGCGTCTTCATAGGATACCCAAACGAAACTGTTGGGTACACCTTCTATCACAGATCCGAAGGCAAGATATTCATTACTAAGAATGGATCCTTTCTAGAGAAGAAGTTTCTCTCGAAAGAAGTGATTGGGAGGAATGTAAAACTTGATGAGGTAATTGTACCTTCTCCCGAATTGGAAAGTAGTTCATCACAGAAATCAGTTCTAGTGATTCCTACACCAATTAGTGAGGAAGTTAATGATGATGATCATGAAACTTCAAATCAAGTTACTACCGAACCTCGTAGGCCAACCAGAATACGTTTCGCACCAGAGTGGTATGGTAATCCTATTCTGGAGGTCATGTTACTTGACCATGACGAACCTACGAACTATGAGGATGCGATGATGAGCCCAGATTCCATGAAATGGCTTAAAGCCATGAAATCTGAGATGAGATCCATGTATTAGAAGAAAGTATGGACTTTGATTGACTTGCCCGTTGATCGGTGAGCCATTAAGAATAAATGGATTTTCAAGAGGAAGACGGACATTGATAGTAGTGTTACTATCTATAAAGCTCGAAATGTCACAAAATGTTTTTGACAAGTTCGAGATGTTGACTACGATGAGATTTTCTCACTCGTAGCGATGCTTGAGTCTGTCCAAATCATGTTAGCAATTGCCACATTTTATGAAATCTGGCAAATGGATGTCAAAACTGCATTCCTTAATGGATTTCTTAAAGAAGAGTTGTATATGATGCAACAAGAAGGTTTTGTCAATCCTAAAGGTGCTAACGAAGTGCGCAAACTCCAGTGATCCATTTATGGACTGGTGCAAGCATCTCGGAGTTGGAATATACGCTCTGATGAGGTGATCAAAGCATATGGTTTTATACAGACTTGCGGCGAAGCCTGTATTTACAAGAAAGTGAGTGGGAGCACTACAACATTTCTGATAAGTATATGTGAATGACATATTGTTGATCGGAAATAATGTAGAATTTTCTAGAAAGCATAAAGGAGTGTTTGAAAAGAGTTTTTCAAAAAAAGACCTCGATGAAGCTACTTACATATTGAGCATCGAGATCTATAGAGATAGATCAAGACGCTTGATATATTTTCAATGAGTACATACCTTGACAAGATTTTGAAGTAGTTCAAAATGGAAAAGTCAAAGAAGGAGTTCTTGCCTGTGTTGTAAGGTGTGATGTTGAGTAAATACTCAAAACCCAATCACGGCAGAAAATAGAAAGAGAATGAAAAGTTATTCCCTATGCCTTAGTTATAGGTTCTATAAAGTATGCTATGCTGTGTACCAGACCTATTGTGTACCTCACCATAAGTTTGGCAAGAGGGTACAATAGTGATCCAGGAGTGGATCACTGGATAGCGGTCAAAAATATCCTTAGTGGAATAAGGAAATGTTTCTCGGTTATGGAGGTGACAAAGAGTTCGTCGTAAAGAGTTACGTCGATGCAAGCTTTGACACCGATCTGGATACTCTAAGTCTCGATCTAGATACATATTGAAAGTGGGAGCAATTAGCTAGAGTAGCTCCGTGCAAAGCATTGTAGACATAATTTTTTTGCAAAATACATACGGCTCTGTATGTGGCAGACCCATTGACTAAATTTCTCTCACAAGCAAAACATGATCACTCTTTGGGTGTTAATCACATAGCGATGTGAACTAGATTATTGAATCTAGTAAACCCTTTGGGTGTTAGTCACACGGAGATGTGAACTAATCACATAAAGATGTGAACTATTGGTGTTAAATCACATGACGATTTGAACTAGATTATTGACTCTAGTGCAAGCGGAAGACTGAAGGAAATATGCCCTAGAGACAATAATAAAGTTGTTATTTATATTTCCTTATATCATGATAAGTGTTTATTATTCATGCTAGAATTGTATTAACCGGAAACTTAGTACATCTGTGAATACATAGACAAACAGAGTGTCCCTAGTATGCCTCTACTTGACTAGCCCGTTAATCAAAGATGGTTAAGTTTCCTAGCCATGGACATGTGTTGTCATTTGATGAATGGGATCACATCATTAGAGAATGATGTGATGGACAAGACCCATCCATTAGCTTAGCATAATGATCGTTCACTTTTATTGCTACTCCTTTCTTCATAACTTATACATGTTCCTCTGACTATGAGATTATGCAACTACCGAATACCGTAGGAACACCTTGTGTGCTATCAAACATCACAACGTAACTGGGTGATTATAAAGATTAGGATTTGTCACTCTGTGTATCGAAGAGGTATCCCTGGGCCCTCTCGGTAATGCACATCACTATAAGCCTTGCAATTAATGTGACTAATGAGTTAGTTAAGGGATGTTGCATTACGGAACGAGTAAAGAGACTTGCCGGTAACGAGATTGAACTAGGTGTTGAGATACCGACGATCGAATCTCGGGCAAGTAACATAGCGATGACAAAGGGAACAACGTATGTTGGTATGCGGTTTGACCAATAAAGATATTCGTAGAATATGTAGGAGCCAATATCAGCATCCATGTTTCGCTATTGGTTATTGTCCGGAGATGTGTCTCGGTCATGTCTACATAGTTCTCGAACCCGTAGGGTCCGCATGCTTAACGTTCTGTGATGATTAGTATTATGAGTTATGTGATTTGATGACCAAAGTTCGTTCGGAATCCCGGATGAGAATGGGGACATGACGAGGAGTTCCGAAATGGTTGAGACGTAAAGATCGATATATTGGAAGGCTATATTCGGACATCAGAAAGGTTTCGAGTGATTCGGGTATTTTTCGGAGTATCGGAGAGTTACGGGAATTTGTGTTGGGTCTTAATGGGCCATACAGGAAATGAGAAAAAGGCCTCAAGGGTGGCCGTGCCCTTTCCCCATGGACTGGTCCTAATTGTACTAGGGAAAGGGGGCTCCCCCTTCCTTCCTTGTCCTTCTCCCTTCCCTTTTTCCTATTCCATGTAGGAGGTGGAATCCTACTAGGACTAGGGAGTCCTAGTAGGACTCCACACTTTGGGTGCGCCCTATGAGGGCCAGCCTCCTCCTCCCTTCATCCTTTATATACGTGGCCAGGGGGCACCCCATAGACACACAAGTTGATCATTGATCTCTTAGCCGTGTGCGGTGCCTCCCTCCACCATAATACACCTTGGTCATATCGTGGCGGTGCTTAGGCGAAGCCCTGTTCCAGTAGCATCATCATCACCGTCATCACGCCGTCATGCTGAAAAATATCTCCCTCGACACTCTACTGGATCGTGAGTTCATGGGACGTCACCGAGCCAAACGTGTGCAGATTGTGGAGGTGCCATATTTTTGGTACTAGGATCGGTCGATCGTGAAGACGTACGACTACATCAAACCGCATTGTCATAACGCTTCCGCTTACGGTCTATGAGGGTATGTAGACAATACTCTCCCCTCTTGTTGCTATGCATCACCATGATCTTGCGTGTGCGTAGGAAATTTTTGAAATTACCGCGTTCCCCAACACTATTCCGTAAGGGACCGATTGGATCCAAAATTTTAATGTTGTGGTTAGAATTTATTCTTAATACTTTTCTCGTAGTTGAGGATGCTTGCGAGAGGGTTAATCAAAAGTAGGAGGTTTGTTCAAGTAAGAATAACACCTAAGCGCCGGTCCACCCACATATCAAATTATCAAAGTACTGAACGCAAATCAAATCAACATCATGAAAGTGACTAGATGAAATTCCCGTGTACCCTCAAGAACGCTTTGCTTATCATAAGAGACCATTTTGGCATGTCCTTTGCCTCAAAAGGATTGGGCTACCTTGCTGCACTTTTGTTACTATTATTGTTACTTGCTCGTTACAAATTATCTTGCTATCAAACTACTCGCTACTTACAATTTCAGCACTTGCAGACAATACCTTACCGGAAACTACTTGTCATTTCCTTCTGCTCCTCGTTGGGTTCGACACTCTTACTTATCGAAAAGAGCTACAATTGATCCCCTATACTTGTGGTTCATCAAGGCTATTTTATGGTGCCGTTGCCGGGGAGTGATGCGCCTTTGGTAAGTGGAATTTGGTAAGGAAACATTTAAATAGTGTGCTGAAATTTATTGTCACTTGTTACTATGGAAAACAACCCTTTGAGGAGTTTGTTTGGGGTATCTTCACTTCGTCCGGAACCACAGTTAGCAACCCCTCAACCTACTACACCTACTGAAAATGTTGAATATGAAATTCCTTCGGGTATGATAGAACAACTGCTAGCTAATCCTTATGCATGAGATGGAACCGAACATCCTGATATGCACTTGATATATGTGGAACAGGTTTGTGGATTGTTTAAGCTTGCAGGTTTACCCAAGGATGAAGTGATGAAAAAGGTTTTCCCTTTATCTTTGAAGGGAAAAGCATTGGCATGGTATAGGCTATGTGATGATATTGGATCATGGAATTGGAATCATTTGAAATTGGAGTTCCACCAAAAAATTATCCTATGCATCTAGTTCATCATGATCGGAATTATATATATAATTTTTGGCCTCGTGAAGGAGAAAGTATCGCTCTAGCTTGGGGGAAGCTTAAGTGAATGTTATATTCATGCCCCAATCATGAGCTTTCAAGAGAAATTATTATCCAGAATTTTTATGCTCGACTTTCTCATAATGATCAAACCATGCTTGATACTTCTTGTGTCGGTTCATTTAAGAAGAAGAATATTGAATTCTGGTGGGATCTTTTGGAAAGAATTAAACGCAACTCTGAAGATTGGGAACTTGACAAAGGTAAAGAGTCAGGTATTAAACTTAAGTATGATTGTGTTAAATCTTTTATGGATACCGATGCTTTTCAAAAGTTTAGCACTTAATATGGACTTGACTCTGAGATAGTAGCCTCCTTTTGTGAAACATTTGCTACTCATGTTGAACTCCCTAAGGAGAAGTGGTTTAAATATCACCCACCTATTAAAGAAGAAATTAAAGAACCAGTACCAGTTAGAGAAGAAACTATACTTTATAATGTTGATCCAGTTGTTCCTTTTGCTTATATTGAGAAACCACCTTTCCCTGTTAGGATAAAGGAACATGCTAAAGTTTCAACCGTGGTTAACAAAAGCTATATTAGAACACCTAAACCTGATGAACAAATTAAAGTTGAACCTAGTATTGCTATGGTTAAAGATCTCTTGGAAGAAGATATGGATGGGCATGTTATTTACTTCTGTGAACAAGCTGCTAGAATTGCTAAACCTAATAAAAGAGATAAACATAGACCTGTTGTTGGCATGCCTATTATTTCATTTAAAATAGGAGATCACTATTATCATGGTTTATGTGACATGGGTGCTAGTGTGAGTGCTATTCCTTCCACTTTATATGAAGAAATCATGAAGGACATAGCACCTGTTGAGATAGAAGAAATAGATGTTACTATTAAACTTGCCAATAGAGACACCATATCACCAATTGGGATTGTTAGAGATGTTGAAGTCTTGTGTGGGAAAATAAAAACCCCTACTGATTTTCTTGTTCTTGGTTCGCCACAAGATGAATTTTGTCCCATTATTTTTGGTAGACCTTTCTTGAATACAGTTAATGCTAAGATAGATTGTGAGAAACAAACTGCTGGTGTTAGCTTTGGTGATGAGTCTCATGAGTTTAATTTTTCCAAGTTTAGTAGAAAACATCATGAAAAAGAACTGCCTAGTAAGGATGAATTAATAGGTCTTGCTTCTATTGTTGTTCCACCTACTGATCCTTCAGAAAAATATTTTCTAGACCATGAAAATGATTTACATATGCATGAATGAAATGAAATAGATAAAGTTTTCTTTAAACAACGTCCTCTGCTTAAACACAATTTGTGTATTGAAACTCTAGGAGGTCCTCCTCCACCTAAAGGTGATCCTATGTTTGAATTAAAACAATTGCCAGACACTTTGAAATATGCTTACCGTGATGAAAAGAAGATATGTCATGTTATTATTAGTGCTAACCTTTGAGAACATGAAGAAGAAAGATTATTGAAAGTTCTAAGGAAGCATCGGGCTACTATTGGATATACTCTTGATGATTTAAAGGGCATTAGTCCCACTCTATGTCAGCACAGAATTAATATGGAACCCGATGCTAAACCCGTTGTTGATCACCAACGTCGGTTGAATCCAAAGATGAAGGAAGTGGTAAGAACGGAAATTTCAAAACTTATGGAAGTAGGTATAATCTATCCTATAGCTGATAGTAGATGGGTAAGTCATGTTCATTGTGTCCCTAAGAAAGGAGGTATTACTGTTGTTCCTAATGATAAGAATGAACTTATTCCACAAAGAATTTTTACAGGCTATAGAATGGTAATTGATTACAGAAAATTAAACAAAGCAACTAGAAAAGATCATTACCCCTTGCCTTTCATTGATCAAATGCTTGAAAGATTATCTAAGCACACACACTTTTGCTTCCTAGATGGATACTCTAGATTTTCACAAATACCTATTTCTCAACCTGATCAAGAAAAGACTGCTTTTACTTGTCCCTTTGGAACGTATGCTTATAGACGTATGCCTTTTGGTTTATGTAATGCACCTGCTACCTTTCAAAGATGTATGACTGCTATATTCTCTGACTTTTGTGAAAATATTGTTGAGGTTTTCATGGATGACTTTTTTGTTTATGGGAAGTCTTTTGATGATATTTTAAGCAATCTTTAGCGAGTTTTGCAGAGATGTCAACAAACAAATCTTGTCTTGAATTGGGAGAAGTGCTACTTTATGGTTAATGAAGGCATTGTCTTGGGTCATAAAATTTATGGAAGAGGTATTGAAGTGGACCAAGCTAAGGTTGATGCAATTGAGAAATGCCATGTCCTAAGGACATCAAAGGTATTCGTAGTTTCCTTGGTCATGCTGGTTTCTATAGGAGATTTATCAAAGACTTTCCTAAATTTCTAGGTCTCTTACTAATCTTTTGCAAAAGGATATTCCTTTTGTTTTTGATGATGATTGTTTAGAAGCCTTTGAAACACTCAAGAAAGCCTTAATATCTGCACCTATTGTTCAACCACCTGATTGGAACTTGCCTTTTGAAATTATGTGTGATGCTAGTGATTATGTTGTTGGTGCTGTTCTAGGACAAAGAGTTGATAAGAAACTTAATGTTATTCATTATGCTTGTAAAACTCTAGACGGTGCTCAAAGAAATTATGCTACTACTGAAAAGGAATTCTTAGCAGTGGTGTGTGCATGTGATAAATTTAGACCTTATATTGTTGATTCCAAAGTAACTGTTCACACAGACCATGCTTCTATTAAATATCTTATGGAAAAGAAAGATGTTAAACCTAGACTTATTCGTTGGGTTCTCCTGTTACAAGAATTTGATTTACATATCATTGATAGAAAAGGAGCTGAGAACCCCGTAGATGATAATTTGTCTAGGCTTGAAAATGTGCTTGGTGACCCACTACCTATTGATGATAGTTTTCCTGATGAGCAGTTAGTTGCAATAAATGTTGCTAATAGTACTCCATGGTATGCTGACTATGCTAATTACATTGTTGCTAAATATTTACCACCTAGCTTTACATACTAGCAAAAGAAAAAATTCTTCTATGATTTAAGACATTACTTTTGGGATGACCCACATCTTTATAAAGGAGTAGATGGTATTATTAGATGTTGTGTACCTGAGCATGAACAGGGACAAATCCTATGGAAGTGTCACCCTGAGGCTTATGGAGGGCATCACGTTGGAGATAGAACTTCTCACAAGGTATTGCAATCTGGATTTTATTGGCCTACTTCAAGGATTCTCGTAAGTTTGTCTCTTCTTGTGATGAATGTCAAAGAATAGGTAATATTGGTAAGTGTCAAGAAATGCCTATGAATTATTCACTTGCTGTTGAACCATTTGATGTTTGAGGATTTGATTACATGGGACCTTTTCCTTCCTCTAATGGGTATACACATATTTTGGTTGCTGTTGATTATGTTACTAAATGGGTAGAAGCTATTCCAACCAGTAGTTCTGATCACAACACCTCTATTAAAATGCTTAAGGAAGTTATTTTCCCAAGGTTTGGAGTCCCTAGATATTTAATGACTGATGGTGGTTCACACTTTATTCATGGTGCTTTCCGTAAGATGCTTGCTAAGTATGATGTCAACCATAGAATTGCATCACCCTATCATCCTCAGTCTAGTGGTCAAGTTGAACTTAGCATTAGAGAAATAAAATTAATTTTGCAAAAGACTGTTAATAGGTCCAGGAAGAATTGGTCTAAGAAATTAGATGGTGCACTTTGGGCTTATAGAACAACATATAAAAATCCTATGGGTATGTCTCCTTATAAAACAGTTTATGGAAAAGCTTGTCATTTGCCTCTTGAGTTAGAACATAAAGCATATTGGGCAGTTAAAGAACTCAACTATGATTTCAAACTTGCTGGTGAAAAGAGGTTATTTGATATAAGCTCCCTAGATGAATGGAGAACCCAAGCTTATGAAAATGCAACGTTATTCAAAGAAAAAGTTAAAAGATGGCATGACAAAAGATATCAAAAGCGTGAGTTTAAAGTTGGAGAATATGTTCTTTTGTACAACTCTCATTTTTGATTTTTTTAGGAAAGCTCCTCTCGAAATGGGAAGGCCCATATGTCATCGAGGAGGTTTACCGGTCTGAAGCCATCAAAGTAAATAACTCTGAAGGTACTAACCCGAAGGTTGTCAATGGGCAACGAATAAAGCATTGTATCTCAGGTACGCCTATCAATGTTGAAAGTAATATTATCCAAACTCTGACACCAGAGGAGCACATAAAAGAGTCCTTCCGGAACACTCCAGAATTGTGAAAATAAGGAGGTACGTGATACGATAAGTAAATGGACTCCGAAAAATCCGCAAAAATATTTTTTATCAGTTCTGGAATATTTTAAAATTTTGGAAATAAAGAAACTTCCACGAAGCATCCCCTCGTGGGCACAAGACACCAGGGCGTGCCAGGCTTGCCTTGTGCGCCCGCCTAGGTGGGTTGTGCCCATCGGGGACACCTTCCGTACTCCGTTTTTCTACCATGTACTTGTCCTCCGAGATAAAAAAATCTATATATACTTCTCGAACCTATTGATCACCATATCACGGAGAAATCCTCTGTTTTTTCTTTTTCCTTGTTGTTTTCTGTCAGATCCCATCTACCATGGCCTCCTCAAACTCCTCCAAGGACAAGTTCTTCAAGAACGTCATCAACCCATATCTGCGGGAGGTGGTGTAGCACCCTTAGGTCATCCAGATGCATGCGGGGGTGAGGGAGTCCTGAATTAAGGGGTCCTCGGGCGTCCGGACTATATGACATGGGCCAGACTAATGGGCCGTGAAGATGCAAGACAGAAGACTTCCTCCCGTGTTCGGATGGGACTCTCCTTGGCGTGGAAGGCAAGCTTAGCGTGCGGATATGAATATTCCTTTCTCTGTAAATCGACTCTGTACAACCCTAGCCCCCTCTGATGTCTATATAAAGAGGAGGGTTTTATTCCGTTGGGGTAGTCATAATCATACAGGCTAGACAATTAGCGTTTAGCCATTACGATCTCGTGATATATCAACTCTTGTAACCCCTATACTCATCAAAGTCAATCAAGCAGGACGTAGGGTATTACCTCCATCAAGAGGGCCCGAGACTGGGTAAAACATCATGTCCCTTCTGTCCTGTTACCATCGATCCCTAGACGCATAGTTCGGGACCCCCTACCCGAGATCCGCCGGTTTTTACACCAACATTGGTGCTTTCATTGAGAGTTCTGCTGTGTCGTCGCTAGTAGGTTCGATGGCCCCATCAATCATCTACAACAATGCTGCCCTGAGGGAGGTCTTTCTCCCCGGCCAGATCTTCGTGTTCAGCGGCTTCGCCTTGCGGGCCAACTCGATTGGCCATCTAGAGCAGATCGACAGCTACGCCCAGGTCACCGAATTAGTTTTGGAAATCCGGATTATGTCGCTGAAATCCGAGGAGACTTGATCTTCCAAGGGGTTTGCGACCCCAACCTCCGCTCCGGCCCTAAATCCGGAGCGCGTCTCTAGATCCGAAGACGGGATTCCCGAGCCCGCCGGACTCTCTGTGGCTATTAAGCCTAGTACAGGAGAATCGAGGGAAGCAGTATCACCGACGATCATTATGAAGCCGAACCCTTCTCCGAACACTGACCTCGGGCCCTCGGAGTCAACATCGTGTGAGCTCAGCCAAGGAGCTCCCTCCCTGCTGTACTCCACGAACTCCCTTCTCCCTGACCGAACCTCGCCTTTAAGTGAGGCTCTGGACTTAATATGATCCCTCGTCATTGTAGAGGATCAACGTCCGAACTGCGCCCAACTCGGACTAGGGGCTGAGAGCATGGAATTTTACGTCCCACCTGAGGGAGTCCTGGACTAAGGGGTCCTTGGGCGTCCGACCTGTTAGCCATGGGCCGGACTGATGGGCTTGGGATCCCAACTCTTGCCGTTTTCGGCCTAAGTTATTTTATTTCCTCGGGTTTGGGTTTTTATCTTCGTGTGTTGTTGCCTTTGTCATGCATCTCATATCATGTCATCATGTGCATTGCATTTGCATATGTGTTCGTCTCATGCATCCGAGCATTTTCCCCGTTGTCCGTTTTGCATTCCGGCGCTCCTATCTCCTCCGATGGTCCTTTCTATTTTTTTCGTGTGTGGGGGTTAAACGTTTTCGGATTGGACCGATACTTGCCAAGCGGCCTTGGTTTACTACTGGTAGACCGCCTGTCAAGTTTCGTGCCATTTGGACTTCGTTTGATACTCCAACGGTTAACCGAGGGACCGAGAAGGCCTCGTTTGTGTTGCAGCCCAACACCTTTCCAATTTGGCCCAAAACCCACCAAAAACCATTCCATCATCTAGAGCGTTCGATCACGATCGCGTGGCCGCAAACTGTGCTCAATTTGGAGACTCCTAGCTCCTCCTACCTCTATATAAAGGCATCCCCCCGAAATTTTCGGATCTCTTCCTCCCCAAAACCCTAAATTTCCGCTCCCCACACCGCCGGACACGTCCGGAGCGGACCGGACGCGTCCGCCGTAGCCTCCGCGCCAACCCGCGCCTGCCACGTGGCGCCCGCCGCCCGCCGCCGCCGAGGCCCGCGGGGCCCGATCTGGGCCCCGCGGCCCGATCCCGTCGCCGCCGCGCCCTAGGGACGTCGCC
>NC_041382.1:449514362-449524003 GCF_002162155.2 Triticum dicoccoides
CGCCGCACGGAGCTCCGCCGTGCCGCCCGCGCCGACCACCGCACGAAGCCCCTCGCCGGTGAGCCTCCTCCGCCCGGGCTCTCCTTCTTCCTCTCCGGCCGGCCCCACTCGCTCCGGCCAGTTCTTTAAGTTCCGGTGAACCTCGGGAGGCGCACCGCTACAGTAACCACCTCCGATCTGGATCCAGATCCGGTTGAATTTTGTCCTCGAAATCCTAATTTTATGCATACTTCATCATGTCGTATATCCGCATCCGTAGCTCCGATTTGTGCGTGTAGCATATCAAAATGTTTGTCTCAATGAGTACATCATTTCATCTCATTGCATCATTTTCATTTGATCTCATCTTGATGCCCGAAATGCTGTTGGAAGAGGGCTATGTGATATATTTGCCAGATCTGTTCCATCAAATAGATATTTGTCATTTTTTCCATGATTAATGTGTGCATGATATGCTCCTGAGCTCTACATGAATTTTGTTATATGCCATGCCATCTTTACAGAGGTGCTTACCATGTATTTTTGTGATATGTTTGGTGACTAGCACAAGCTTGCAATGTAGCGTATTCGGTAATGCTGATTTCAGGGACTTAGAATTTCTCCAAGTCCTTGTCCTGATTTTGTCATTATGCCATATGTTCATGTTGTTTCGTAGTGATCCGTGCCTCTTTTGAGGATGATCAGTAAGGATGTTTTGTTAACATTGTGGTTCTCTATCCATCCATATCTTTATTTGCATTTATGGAGCACCCTATCTTGAGTCAATCGAGCTCTACTTTTGCTAGTTCGTGAATCCTGGCTGATTGTTGACTTGTTAGCGATTTTGCCGAGGATGTTTCTATTGATCCGGCATGCTATGTTGTTGTTCTTGCAATTTCTAGCTTCTATGATATGTATTCTTGATGGGTGTATTCTTAGTTTGTCATGCCATGCTCTGTAGTGAGTGCATCGAGCTCGTGAACATGCCTACTCGTTAACTGATTTGCACGCTCCAGTTTTTCACTAAGTCTGTAATCTGATTATGTTTTTGCCATGTTCACATGCTTGCAATTATATTTTCTGATCCCTTTTGGCTCAAGGTCACTAAGGGACTTTTGTTAAGTGCTTTGAGTAGCTTCATGTCATGCCTTGCTTTTCCATGTTAAGTGCCTGTAGCATGTAGTTTTCATGCTCTAAAATGGGCTACCTGATGTTAAATTCCAGACTTGTGTTAATTTCACTAAGTCTGAAACCTGTTATAATTTGCACTTTTGCCATGCTTGTTTGAACCTGTTAATTGATGAATTGGCTGTAGCTCAGTGTTCAGCTTTTGTCAAGCATCATGAGTGGATCACTGCCATGTATTTTGTTGTCATGTTTGAGTGCTGTAGCATAATTATCTTGATACTTTTAGATGGCTACTTGCTGATTATCGCAGACCGGTGCCATATTTGTTTTGCTTGCCATTTCCAAACCGTGCATCTGATTCCGGTGATCTTTATATCGATTTCAACCGAAATCACCTCACCTTTCCAGTGGAACTCTTGGATTTCCAATAGGAGGTCAGGTTCAATCATTCCTTGTCAAATCTTGCATATGCATCACATACCGCATCCCGCTAAGCATACCATGTTCGCATCATGTTGTTTGAGCATTGCATGTGGTTGATTGTGTTCCTTTTGCTTGTTTGTCTTGTTTGGGTAGAGCCGGGAGACGAGTTCGCTAACGAGGAGACCGTTGAGTTCGCTTACGAGGATCAAGTCAACTCTGACAACTTTACAGGCAAGATGATCATACCCTCGAAATCACTTCTATCTTTGCTTGCTAGATACTCGCTCTCTTGCTATGCCTATGCTACGATACCTACCACTTGCTTTAATGCCTACCAAACTGCCATGTCAACCTCTAACCCACCATGTACTAGCAAACCGTTGATTGGCTATGTTACCGCTTTGCTCAGCCCCTCTTATAGCGTTGCTAGTTGCAGGTGAAGATTGGAGATCGTTCCTTGTTGGAACATTGTTTATTGTTGGGATATCACCATATTATCTTGTTTATCTTAATGCACCTATATACTTGGTAAAGGGTGTAAGGCTCGGCCTTATGCCTAGTGTTTTCTTCCACTCTTGTCGCCCTAGTTTCCGTCATATCGGTGTTATGTTCCCGGATTTTGCGTTCCTTACGCGGTTGGGTTATAATGGGAACCCCTTGACAGTTCGCCTTGAATAAAACTCTTCCAGCAATGCCGAACTTTGGTTTTACCATTCGCCACCTAGCCTTTTTCCCTTGGGTTTCGCGGACTCAAGGGTCATCTTTATTTTAACCCCCCCGGGCCAGTGCTTCTCTAAGTGTTGGTCCAACTGAGCGATGTCCGGGGCTACCAGGGGTAACTCTGGGCTGGCCTACCCGACGCCTGGCTCATCCGGTGTGCCCTGAGAACGAGATATGTGCAGCTCCTATCGGGATTTGTCGGCACATCTGGGTGGTGTTGCTGGTTTAGTGTTACCATTGTCGAGGATCTCTTGTAAAACCGGGATGCCGAGTCTGATTGGAATGTCTCGGGAGAAGGAATATCCTTCGTTGACCGTGAGAGCTTGTGATGGGTTAAGTTGGGACACCCCTGCAGGGATTTGATCTTTCGAAAGTCGTGCCCGCGGTTATGGGCAGATGGGAATTTGTTAATGTCCTGTTGTAGATAACATGAAACTTAACTTAATTAAAATGAATCAACCGCGTGTGTAACCGTGATGGTCTCTTCTCGGCGGAGTCCGGGAAGTGAACACGATGTTGGAGTAATGCTTGACATAGGTTCTTATAGGATCACTTCTTGATCATAGTTCTTCGTTCGTGCTTGGCCTTCTCTTCTCGCTCTCTTTTGCGAACAGGTTAGCCACCATATATGCTAGTCGCTTGCTGCAACTCCACATATTACCTTGCCTTTACCTATAAGCTTAAATAGTCTTGATCGCGAGGGTGCGAGATTGCTGAGTCCCCGTGACTCATAGATTACTTTCAAAACCAGATGCAGGGACCGATGATACTATTCCAGACGATGCGCCTAAGCTCAAGTGGGAGTTCGATGAAGACTCTCGTTGTTACTATGTGTCTTTCCCAGATGTTCAGTAGTGGTGCCCAGTTGGGGCGATCGGGGACCGTGTCGCATGTTGGGGTTGATCTTTTATTTTGGTACCGTAGTCGGACCATGAGTGTATTGGATGATTGTAATGTTATTCATATATTTGTGTGACGTGGCGAGTGTAAGCCAACTATGTATCCTTACCCCTTTTATATATTACATGGGTTGTTGTGAAGATTACCTTACTTGCGACATTGCTTTCAATGCGGTTATGCCTCTAAGTCATGCTTCGACATGTAGGAGATATAGCTGCATCGAGGGTGTTATAAGTTGGTAATCAGAGCCTTCCCTGACCTTAGGAGCCCCCTGCTTGACCGAATCGTTGGCGTTGTTGAGTCTACAAAAATGTTTTGAGTCATTTAGGATTATATATCGGAGAGTTTAGGAATTATTTTTACTCCCAAGTCCATTCATCGCTCTGGTAAGGCATCCTGACGTAGAGTTTTGACTCTTCTCTTCTCAAATTTCACTAAAAAAAATTTTAGGATCACGCGGGTATCTTGGAATCGTTCCGATCGATTTGTGACGGGAACATTGTTCTTGGTGCCTCCTGTCATTTAGGGGTAGTGGCAGTGTCCCGGGGAGTTGAGCTCCGAGGTGTTGTCGTCACAATTTTATCGTTGAGATTCTGGAATACCTGAGTTTCGCCGACATCGAAAATCTCTTTTATGCAGTTGTTGGTGAGATAACCTCGACGCCACCCAGTACTAGGGCGGGAGTTCGGGAGTATTGCCATAACTTGTATAACGGATGCTTTTCGAAGGTTGAGGTAGTTGATTTCCGAAGTTTTTCTCGATTATGTCTTGAAGGATGGATACAGCTGGATATAGGATTTGCTAGATTTGGGTGAGATATTATGCTTCCCCTGTATCCCCAACACCTTATTGCATAACCGGAAAGGTTCGGGAGTTTCATAGGTGGGAATTCTTGTAGCTCTAGCTCTTCTTCCACGGATATTTGTTTTGAGATTGGGTGATCTTTACCGAGTATTCGTTCTTGTTCCATACCTTGTTGTTTTTCTTCTACCTCAATTCTAAGTGGCTTCTCAATTTATGGATATGTGATCATTTCAATTGGAATGCATTCCTTCGTTTTGTTCGGATGTGAAGACTATATGTTGCAATTTCAACCCGTTTGATTCAGCTTCAATATTTGTCTGTCAATGTGCTAATGGATGTCAACCTCTTCAGGATGGCTCTTCCAACACGCATGACTCCGAATCCTGATCCGCCACCACCACCTCCACCTCCGGAGGCATGGAAAGCTGTGATGGCCGCTACCAATGCAAGCACGCAGCTGATCATGCAACTTCTTCAAGAGCGCAATCAAGGGAACCAGGGCCAAGGCAACAATCAGAATCACTTTGCTACACTCAACCAGTTCCTTGCTAACCAGCCAAAGACCTTCAGCAATTGTGTTGAGGCAACAGACGCTGATGATTAGCTCGTGGACATATGCAAGCATTTTGAGTGCAGTAACGTCAGGCCTGAGGACTTTGTCAAGTTCGCTTCCTTCCAACTCAAAGACCAAGCCGCAGAATGGTTTCAGCAGTACAAAGATTCCAGAGGAGGCCGTGTGATTCCCTGGGATGAATTCCGTCAAGACTTCAAAGCTCATCATATTCCTTAGAGCGTGGTTGAAAGCAAGTGTGAGGAATTCCGCAACCTGAAGCAAGGCTCTATGTCTGTTTACGAGTACAACAAGATGTTTCAGAAGCTCGCCCGTTTTGCTAAGCAGGACGTCCCTGACGAGAAGAGCATGATATACCAGTTCAGGGGTGGTCTCAGAGAAGAAATCCAGCTAGCTCTCATTCTCTTTGATCCCAAGAGGTATGATGAGTTTTACAACATGGCAATGAAGCAAGAGACTGCTCAACTGAAGTGTGATGCTTCCAAGAAGCGAGTCAGAGATGCTACTCCTTCTTCCTCAACTCAAGTGGCTAAGCAGCAGAAGTATTGGCTTCCTCCTCCTCTGTTCCATCAGTCTTATCAGCAGAAGAGCAAAAGTGGCAGTGGATCTTCCCACCCACCCAACCCTGGCTTTCAGAACAAGACTTTGTCTCAAGCTCCAAGATCAAGTGCTCCATATCACCATCCGCTCTCGGAGGTCACGTGCAACAAGTGCCAACAGAAGGGTCACTATGCCAACAAATGCTTCAATCAGAGGCGTCTCCCTCCTCCTCCTCATGTGAGATTTGCAAGTACAGTTGTGGTCAAGCATAACACCAAGTCTGCAAAGGTCAACTTGATGAATGCAGCTCAGGCAGAGGACTCGTCAGATGTCATCATGGGTAACCTTCCTGTTAACGATATTCCTGCAAAAGTTCTTTTTGACACTGGTGCATCGCATTGTTTCATCTCGAGACCATTTGTTTCTAAGCATGAGTTGCCTTTACAAGAATTGCCTAGACAGTTATCCGTTATTTCTCCGAGTAAATTCATGAATGCAAGCACTATGGCCCCGGATGTTACTATCACGTTGGGCGACTACAAGTTTCTATCCTCTCCAGTGGTCCTTGGTAACTTGGATATTGATCTTATTTTTGGAATGGATTGGCTTTCTAAGCACAAGGCTCAGCTTGATTGTGCTGCCAGGCAGATTCAATTGACTCATTCGTCTGAGGATGTAATTGTCTTTGCTGCTAATGACGATACCATCCGTCTGTT
Organism: Triticum dicoccoides; assembly: GCF_002162155.2. Lineage (NCBI taxonomy): Eukaryota > Viridiplantae > Streptophyta > Magnoliopsida > Poales > Poaceae > Triticum > Triticum dicoccoides. The sequence continues at coordinate 449,520,144 of NC_041382.1, forward strand.
TTCTCTCAATGAGAAGGGTAAACTGGATGCCATCTCTCAAATTCCAGTCGTTTGCGAATATCAAGACGCCTTTCCGGAAGAGCTTCCAGGAATGCCTCTGCACTGGTCAGTTGAATTCGTCATCGATCTTGAGCCTGGCACGGAACCTGTTTGCAAACGTCCTTACAAGCTTGGACCTGAAGAGTTGAAGGAGCTGAAGAAGCAACTCGATATTCAAGAGCGAATGGGTCTCATCCGACCTAGTTCTTCTCCGTGGGGTTGTGGAGTTCTTTTGTGAAGAAGAAGGACGGAATGGACCGACTTTGTGTTGACTACCGTCCATTGAACAAGAAGACTATCAGGAACAAGTACCCACTTCCCAACATCAACGAGCTGTTTGAACAACTCAAAGGTGCTCAAGTATTCTCCAAGCTTGATCTTCGTATGGGCTATCACCAGATTCGAATCCGTGAGCAAGATATCCCCAAGACGGCGTTCAGAACAAGCTATGGTTCATATGAATACACTGTCATGTCTTTTGGCCTCGTCAACGCTCCTCCGACTTTCTCTCGCATGATGAACTTCATCTTCGACGCCTACACAAATGACTTTGTCTTGGTCTACCTCGATGACATTCTGGTCTTTTCGAAGAACAAGGAAGATCATGCCAAGCACTTGCGTTTGGTGCTCGATAAGCTCAGGGAACATCAGTTCTACGCCAAGTTCTCAAAGTGCGAGTTTTGGCTTGATGAGATTATCTATCTTGGGCATATCATCTCTGCCAAGGGCATAGCGGTGAATCCTGAGAAGTTGTCTGCAATTGTGAATTGGGAACCACCTCAGAACGTGAAGCAACTCCGCAGCTTCCTTGGTCTCGCTAGCTATTGTCGAAGGTTCATTGAGAACTTTTCAAAGATCGCGAAGCCTCTTTCAAACCTTCTCCAGAAACACGTCAAGTACGTTTGGTCTCCTGAATGTGACATCACTTTCAACACCTTGAAAGAGAAATTAGTCACTGCTCCAGTTCTGACTCCTCCTGATGAATCCAAACCGTTCGAGGTCTTCTGCGATGCCTCTCTTAAAGGTCTTGGTGCAGTGTTGATGCAAGAGAAGAAAGTTGTGGCCTATACCTCTCGCCAGTTGAAGCCCAACGAGAAGAACTACCCCACTCATGACCTCGAGTTGGCGGCAGTTGTGCATGCTCTTTTGACTTGGAGACATCTCTTATTGGGAAGAAAAGTGGACATCTTCACTGACCACAAGAGTCTCAAGTACATCTTCACTCAGCCTAATCTCAACCTTAGGCAGACTCGTTGGCTCGAAATGATTCAAGAGTATAATCCGAGCATCGAATATACTCTAGGCAAGGCCAATGTAATTGCTGACGCATTGAGCAGGAAGGCTTACTGCAACAGTCTGATTCTCAAGCCTTACCAACCCGAGCTTTGTGAAGCTTTCCGCAAACTCAATCTGCAAGTTGTTCCTCAAGGGTTCCTCGCCAACCTTCAAGTCTCTCCTACTTTGGAAGATCAGATTCGCGAGGCTCAACTTCTTGATGCTGTGGTGAAGAAGGTGAAGATTGGGATTGCCAAGAGTCAATCCAGGTACAAGTGCTATCGCCTTGATGACAAGGATACTCTCCTCTTCGAGGATCGCATTGTTGTGCCTAAAGGTGACCTTCGTAAAGTCATTATGAACGAGGCTCACAATTCACTCCTCTCCATCCACCCTGGGAGTACGAAGATGTACCAGGACCTCAAGCAGGCGTTTTGGTGGACTCGAATGAAGCGCGAGATTGCTCAGTTCGTGAATGAATGTGATGTCTGCAGAAGAGTGAAGGAAGAACACCAACGACCAGCTGGTCTCCTCCAACCTCTTGCCATTCCAGAATGGAAGTTTGACCACATTGAGATGGACTTCGTGACGGGATTTCCAAAGTCCAAGCTTGGCAATGATGCTATATTCGTTGTCATCGACAAACTCACTAAAGTGGCTCATTTCCTGCCTATTAAAGAGTCTATCACTGCAGCTCAATTGGCGGAGCTTTATACCTCTCGGATTGTCTCTCTGCATGGCATTCCACAGTTGATTTCTTCAGATCGTGGCAGCATCTTTACTTCCAAGTTTTGGGATTCTTTTCAGAAGGCCATGGGCACCAACATCCGTTTCAGCACAACTTTTCATCCTCAAACTAGCGGTCAAGTCGAGCATGTCAATCAGATTCTCGAAGATATGCTCAGGGCTTGCGTTATCTCCTTCGGTATGAAGTGGGAAGATCGTCTTCCATATGCTGAGTTCTCCTACAACAACAGTTTTCAAGCAAGTTCGGGCAAGGCCCCATTTGAAATTCTCTATGGCAAGAAGTGCCGTACTCCTCTTAACTGGTCAGAGACCGGTGAACGTCAACTTCTCGGAAATGACTTGATCACAGAGGCAGAGGAAATGTGCAAAGTCATTCGTGATGACCTCAAAGCAGCACAATCGCGCCAGAAGAGCTACTATGATAGTAAGCATCGTGATTTGGCTTTCGAGATCGGAGACCATGTTTACCTCCGCGTCTCTCCAATGAAAGGTACTCGTCGCTTTGGTATCAAAGGGAAGCTTTCCCCTAGATACGTGGGTCCTTTCAAGATTGTCAGCAAGAGAGGCGATCTCGCCTATCAACTCGAGCTTCCCACCAACTTTGCAAACGTGCACGACGTGTTCCATGTCTCTCAGCTCCGCAAGTGCTTCAAGACCCCTGACCGCACCATCAACATCGAAGACATTGATCTCCAAGAAGACCTCTCTTATCGTGAGCACCCAGTTGCTATTCTTGAAGAAACTGAGCGCAAGACTTGCAATAAGTCAATCAAATTCCTCAAAGTCAAGTGGTCACACCATTCCGACCGTGAAGCCACCTGGGAACACGAGGATCACCTCCGTTCTGAGTACCCAGCGTTATTCCAGTCCTAGATCTCGGGACGAGATCCTTTCGTAGTGGTGGTGTTGTAACACCCCGGATGTAATTTACTCCCTCTATAAACTAATATAAGAGTGTTTAGATCACTGTTTTAGTATTCTAAACGATCTTATATTAATTTACGGAGGGAGTACCTTATATGTATCCCAACTCTTGCCGTTTCCGTCCTAAGTTATTTTATTTCCTTGGGTTTGGGTTTTTGTCTTCGTTTTTTGTTGCCTTTGTCATGCATCTCATATCATGTCATCACGTGCATTGCATTTGCATACGTGTTTGTCTCATGCATCCGAGCATTTTCCCCGTTGTCCGTTTTGCATTCCGGCGCTCCTATCTCCTCCGGTGGTCCTTTCTATTTTTTTCGTGTGTGGGGGTTAAACGTTTTCGGATTGGACCGATACTTGCCAAGCGGCCTTGGTTTACTACCGGTAGACCGCCTGTCAAGTTTCGTGCCATTTGGACTTCGTTTGATACTCCAACGGTTAACCGAGGGACCGAGAAGGCCTTGTTTGTGTTGCAGCCCAACACCTTTCCAATTTGGCCCAAAACCCACCAAAATCCTTTCCATCATCTAGAGCGTTCGATCACGATCGCGTGGCCGCAAACTGTGCTCAATTTGGAGACTCCTAGCTCCTCCTACCTCTATATAAAGGCATCCCCCCGAAATTTTCGGATCTCTTCCTCCCCAAAACCTTAAATTTCCGCTCCCCACGCCGCCGGACACCTCCGGAGCGGACCGGACGCGTCCGCCGCCGCCTCCGCGCCAACCCGCGCCTGCCACATGGCGCCCACCGCCGCCGAGGCCCGCGGAGCCCGATCTAGGCCCCCGTGGCCCGATCCCGTCGCCGCCGCGCCCTAGGGACGTCGCCCGACCGCGCCGCCCCTTCTCCCCCACCGCTTCGCCCGCGCCGGCGAGCCCCCG
>NC_041382.1:449524301-449567184 GCF_002162155.2 Triticum dicoccoides
CCACCGCATGGAGCCCCTCGCCGGCGAGCCTCCTCCGCCCGGGCTCTCCTTCTTCCTCTCCGGCCAGCCCCGCTCGCTCCGGCCAGTTCTTCGAGTTCCGGCGAACCTCGGGTGGTGCACCGCTACAGTAACCGCCTCAGATCTGGATCCAGATCTGGTTGACTTTTGTCCCCGAAACCCTAATTTTATGCATACTTCATCATGTCGTATCTCCGCATCCGTAGCTCCAATTTGTGCGTGTAGCATATCAAAATGTTTGTATCAACGAGTACATCATGTCATCTCATTGCATCATTTTCATTTGAGCTCATCTTATGCCCGAAATGCTGTTGGAAGAGGGCTATGTGATATATTTGCCAGATCTGTTCCATCAAATAGATATTTGTCATTTTTGCCATGATTAATGTGTGCATGATATGCTCCTGAGCTCTACATGAGTTTTTTTTATATGCCATGCCATCTTTACAGAGGTGATTACCATGTATTTTTGTGATATATGTGGTGACTAGCACAAGCTTGCAATGTAGCGTATTCGGTAATGCTGATTTCAGGGACTTAGAATTTCTCCAAGTCCTTGTCCTGATTTTGTCATTATGCCATATGTTCATGTTGTTTCCTAGTGATCCGTGCCTCTTTTGAGGATGATCAGTAAGGATGTTTTGTTAACATTGTAGTGCTCTATCCATCCATGTCTTTGTGTGCATTTATGGAGAAACCTATCTTGTGTCAATCGAGCTCTACTTCTGCTAGTTCGTGAATCCTGGCAGATTGTTGACTTGTTAGCGATTTTGCCGAGGATGTTGCTATTGATCCGTGCATGCTATGTTGTTGTTCTTGCCATGTCTAGCTTCTATGATATGTATTCTTGATGGGTGTATGCTTAGTTTGTCATGCCATGCTCTGTAGTTTGTGCATCGAGCTCGTGAACATGCCTACTCGTTAACTGATTTGCACGCTCCAGTTTTTCACTAAGTCTGTAATCTGATTATGTTTTTGCCATGTTCACATGCTTGCAATTGTATTTTCTGATCCCTTTTGGCTCAAGGTCACTAAGGGACTTTTGTTAAGTGCTTTGAGTAGCTTCATGTCATGCCTTACTTTTCCATGTTAAGTGCCTGTAGCATGTAGTTTTCATGCTCTAAAGTGTGCTACCTGATGTTAAATTCCAGACTTGTGTTAATTTCACTAAGTCTGAAACCTGTTATCATTTGCACTTTTGCCATGCTTGTTTGAAACCTGTTATCATTGGCCGTAGATCAGTGTTCATCTTTTGTCAAGCATCATGAGTGGATCCCTACCATGTATTTTGTTGTCATGTTTGAGTGCCGTAGCATAATTATCTTGATGCTTTTAGATGGCTACTTGCTGATTATCGCAGGCTGATGCCATATTTGTTTTGCTTGCCATTTCCAAACCGTGCATCCGATTCCGGTGATCTTTATATCGATTTCAACCGAAATCACCTCACCTTTCCAGTGGCACTCTTGGATTTCCAAGTTGAGGCCAGGTTCAATCATTCCTTGTCAAATCTTGCATGTGCATCACATACCGCATCCCGCAAAACATACCATGTTCGCATCATGTTGTTTGAGCATTGCACGTGGTTGATTGTGTTACTTTTGTTTGTTTGTCTTGTTTGGGTAGAGATGGGAGACGAGTTCGCTAACGAGGAGCCCGTTGAGTTTGCTTACGAGGATTAAGTCAACTCTGACAACTTTGCAGGCAAGATGATCATACCCTCGAAATCACTTCTATCTTTGCTTGCTAGATGCTCGCTCTTTTGCTATGCCTATGCTATGATACCTACCACTTGCTTTCATGCCTCCCAAATTGCCATGTCAACCTCTAACCCACCATGTTGTAGCAAACCGTTGATTGGCTATGTTACCGCTTTGCTCAGCCCCTCTTATAGCGTTGCTAGTTGCAGGTGAAGATTGGAGATTGTTCCTTGTTGGGATATCACCATATTATCTTGTTTATATTAATGCACCTATATACTTGGTAAAGGGTGGAAGGCTCGTCCTTATGCCTAGTGTTTTGTTCCACTCTTGCCGCCCTAGTTTTCGTCATTTCGGTGTTATGTTCCCGGATTTTGCGTTCCTTACGCGGTTGGGTTATAATGGGAACCCCTTGACAGTTCGCCTTGAATAAAACTCTTCCAGCAATGCCCAACTTTGGTTTTACCATTCGCCACCTAACCTTTTTCCCTTAGGTTTCGCGGACTCAAGGGTCATCTTTATTTTAACCCCCCGGGCCAGTGCTTCTCTAAGTGTTGGTCCAACTGAGCGATGTCCGGGGCTACCAGGGGCAACTCTGGGCTGGCCTACCCGACGTCTGGCTCATCCGGTGTGCCCTGAGAACGAGATGTGTGCAGCTCCTATCGGGATTTGTCGGCACATCTGGGTGGTGTTGCTGGTTTAGTTTTACCATTGTCGAGGATGTCTTGTAAAACCGGGATGCCGAGTCTGATCGGAATGTCTCGGGAGAAGGAATATCCTTCGTTGACCGTGAGATCTTGTGATGGGCTAAGTTGGGACACCCCTGCATGGATTAGAACTTTCGAAAGTTGTGCCCGCGGTTATGGGCAGATGGGAATTTGTTAATGTCCGGTTGTAGATAACATGAAACTTAACTTAATTAAAATGAATCAACCGCGTGTGTAACCGTGATGGTCTCTTCTCGGCGGAGTCCGGGAAGTGAACACGGTGTTAGAGTAATGCTTGACGTAGGTTGTTATAGGATCACTTCTTGATCATAGTTCTTCGTTCGTGCTTTGCCTTCTCTTCTCGCGCTCTTTTGCGAACAGGTTAGCCACCATATATGCTAGTCGCTTGCTGCGGCTCCACATATTACCTTGCCTTTACCTATAAGCTTAAATAGTCTTGATCGCGAGGGTGCGAGATTGCTGAGTCCCCGTGACTCATAGATTACTTCCAAAACCAGATGCAGGGACTGATGATACCGTTCCAGACGATGCACGTGAGCTCAAGTGGGAGTTCGATGAAGACTATCATCGTTACTATGTGTCTTTCCTAGATGATCAGTAGTGGTGCCCAGTTGGGGCGATCGGGGACCGTGTCGCATGTTGGGGTTGATCTTTTATTTTGGTACCGTAGTTGGACCATGAGTGTATTGGATGATTGTAATGTTATTCATGTATTTGTGTGACATGGCGAGTGTAAGCCAACTATGTATCCTTACCCCTTTTATATATTACATGGGTTGTTGTGAAGATTACCTTACTTGCGACATTGCTTTCAATGCGGTTATGCCTCTAAGTCGTGCTTCGACACGTAGGAGATATAGCCGCATCGAGGGTGTTATATAACCTCTCACGACGTCTTTGTCACCGGAACTCCGGACTCGTCTCCGGCCGTAAGTTCCGAACCACGTGAGCCCGCGGATGCCGAACTTGATCGTTTGTCGATCTTCAAGTTAAGTGCCGCAGACATCTTCCAGCACTCGCCTTTGGGCGATGTGCTAAACTCGTTAAAGAACCTGTCCTTGGAAGAGGACTCGCAGCCGAACTATATTCGGTTCGAACTAGGGGCTGATGGTGGAGAATTTTGCTTCCCACCCGCCACCCACTTCATCGCCACAGTCGAGGATTTGACCAACACACTTGATTACAACTCCGAGGACATCGACGGTATGGACGACGATGCCGGAGAAGAAGAGGCCCAGAACCCGCCGTTCACCGGACGCTGGACGGCCATTTCCTCGTATGATGTATACATGGTGGATGCACCAAAGGAGAACAGCGGCGATGACAAGGAAGATCCAGCCGAGGATAAACCTTCCGAAATACAATCCAAGCGCCGGCGTTAGTGGCGCCGCTTTAAGTCACGCCGCAGTAAAGACATCAACACCAGCACAGGAGAAGATAATACTCTAGAAGGTGCCGAAGACAACGAAGACCCCGTTGAAACAACTAATGAACAAGATGAAAGGGGAGATGGGCAGGCTAGCCCTGGCAAGCATGCCACACACGAAGACTCAGAGGACGAAAGTTATCTTCTGCTCTCCGAGGATGAGGTGAGCCTCGGCACCGACAACTTCATCGTGCCTGAGGAATCTCTGGAGCAGGAGCGCTTCCAGCGCCAGCTAATCGCCACTGCAAGGAGCCTGAAAAAGAAGCAGCAGCAACTTCAAGCTGACCAAGATCTGCTCAATGATAAATGGACCAATGTCCTAGCAGCCGAAGAATACAACCTCATGCGCCTAACCAAAAGCTACCCAAAGCGCAAATTGCTACCTCAGTTTGACGAGGAGGCGCCGGAATACATACCTCCATCGTACAATGCAGCTGACCGACCACCACGTGGTCAGGACAAAATGGCACCTCATCCCGAACACTAGCCAGCACCGCCTCACCACACAGGTAGAGATAAATTAGCCCATGTTCATACATATGACCTCCGACAAAACCTGAACAATAAAGCAGGACATACTAGATCAATCTACGGATCGCGAGGACGTGCCTCGACACGCGACGACAGCCACCTATTCAGACGTGACGAACTTAGTCATGCGCTAGCTGAGAACAGCAGATGGACTCCATCAGAGCTACGTCATGATACGGCCCGATATAGAGGTGCCGCACACCCTTTTTGCTTCACCGATGAGGTCCTGGATCACGAATTCCTAGAAGGGTTCAAACCCGTGAATATAGAATCATACGATGGAACCACGGACCCCGCGGTGTGGATAGAAGACTTCATTCTCCACATTCATATGGCCCGCGGCGATGACCTCCACGCCATCAAATACCTCCCTTTAAAACTCAAGGGGACAGCTCAGCACTGGCTCAATAGTCTGCCTGCAAATTCTATGGGCAGTTGGGAGGACTTGGAAGAGGCCTTCCTCGATAACTTCCAAGGTACATATGTTCGACCTCCGGACGCTGATGACTTAAGCCATATAGTTCAACATCCCGGAGAGTCCGCCAGGAAATTCTAGACTAGTTTCTTAACTAAAAAGAACCAAATCGTCAATTGTCCAGATGCCGAAGCCCTAGCAGCCTTCAAACACAGTATCCGCGACGAATGGTCGCTCGCCACCTCGGCCAAGAAAATCCAAAATCCATGGCAGCCCTCACGGCACTCATGACCCGCTTTTGTGCGGGCGAGGACAGTTGGTTGACCCGTAGCAAAAACAATGCAAGCGACGCCGGCACCCCTAAAGCTAAAACTAGCAAAGACAAGTCTCGACGCAACAGATACAAGCATCGAAACAACAGTAATAACACCGAGGACACGATAGTCAATGCCGGATTCAGGGGCTCTAAGTCCGGTCAGCGGAAGAAGCCGTTCCAAAAGAATAATTCAGGCCCATCTAGCTTGGACCGCATACTTGATCGTCCGTGCCAGATTCATGGCACCCCAGACAAACCACCCAATCATACAAATAGAGATTGCTGGGTTTTTAAACAGGCCAGCAAATTAAACGCCGAGCATAGGGAAAAGGGATCGCAAAGCGAGGATGATGACGAAGAGCCCCAACAACCGAACACAGGGGGACAGAAGAAGCTTCCCCCTCAGGTCAAAATGGTGAACATGATATACGCCACCCACATCCCCAAGAGGGAGTGCAAGCGTGCGCTCAGGGAGATCTACGCGATAGAGCCAGTCGCCCCAAAATTTAATCCATGGTCGTCATGCCCGATCAGCTTTGATCGCCGGGATCATCCGACCAGTATCCTTCACGGTGGCTCAGCCGCACTGGTCCTAGACCCAATAATTGATGGGTTCCACCTAAGTCACGTCCTTATGGAAGGAGGTAGCAGGCTCAATCTGCTCTATCAGGATACATCGCGAAAAATGGGCATTAACCCATCTCGGATCAAGCCCACCAGGACTACCTTCAAAGGAGTCATACCATGTGTAGAGGCCCGCTGTACGGGCTCAATCACACCAGAGGTTGTCTTTGGATCTCCGAACAACTTCCGAAGCGAGGAGTTAATCTTTGATATCGTTCCTTTCCGCATCGGCTATCACACACTGCTCGGACGAACTGCGTTTGCTCGATTCAACGCAGTACCACACTATGCTTATCTCAAGCTCAAGATGCCCAGTCCACGTGGCGTCATAATAGTCAATGGAAATATGGAACGCCCCCTCTGTAAAGAAGAGCACACAGCTGCCTTAGCAGCAGAAGTACAGAGTGGCCTTCTCAAGCAGAACCTTAATTCGGTTGTCGAGCCCACGGACGCCGTTAAGAGGGTCCGAACTACTCTGCAGCAGGAGAGCTCAGCTCGTCAGGAGCTCATTAGCAATCCGGCCTCTGTCTTAGTCCTGATCAAGTGGTGGCATTCATGCCGCGCGTATGTAACTACGCACTCAAAATCCCATGGGCATCGACGGAGGCATAGCTAACTTGTGGTCCACAGTATGGCTCAATCGACATCGGGTACACACATACTTTCCCGTTTACTCGTTTCCTTTTCAGGTCTCAATCCCACAGGCACCATCTGGTGGTCTGGTCATCGGTCCTCTCGAAGGATAAACACACCAAGACGGCGAGAAACGGAGTCATATGGGGGACTTTTTAGGTGATTCCGTTAACGATAACTCTACCTGTTTTTATAGACCCGCGTGCAGCTCTACCTTGGTTTCGGCATGTCAAATAGCCTGTTGCTTATCGCACTACCTATATCAATGCACCTTGATGTACTAATTAAATTACAATGAGAACAATTTGCGGCTGGAGCTGTAGGACTCCAGCTTTTTACCTTTGTATCGTTTCTGGTTTTTTTCAGCTCCCCTGTGGATAACCCTATCAGGTAGCACCTGTACACTTTGGTACATTTCATGTTCGCCAGGGGCTGCACAACACCCCACACTATGGCAACAAAAGTCCGAACACTTTTTATAAGTATAGTTCGGCACCCCGAATTTAGCATTATATGCATTGGCTCCGAATCATGTCTTTGGTCAATAGTTGGGTTGCCCGGCTCTTGTGCTTGCTACCTTACGTTCCGCTATATCGGCTAAGGTAGTAAAGGGAGAACTATTGCAATTGTGCCTTGGTTTATCCAAACGAGCACCTCAGTAGAGAAAGCCGAAAACTAACTATCATGATGTGGCGAGAGCCGGTCAGCTGTTCGGAGTTTGCAAATCGTTGGAGATTTCTTCCGCATTACGTGAAGGATTGGTACCTCCCAATCAGATGCTTATAGCACTCTAGTTCGGATACTAGGGGTTGTGCCCATGTTTTTATTATCCCACTCCTATGGCTAAGTGAGGGCGTTACAGCCACATAGTCTGGTTGCCTGGTTCGTTGTGCTAAACAACTCCTTCAAGGACCATCTAATTGGATCAAGATTGTTTAGATTCCATCCCGAACACCCCTGTACTACCTACGTGGGGGTAGAAGCCGACGACTGGGTAACCCTCAGATTTCATGCAACACGGCCACACAGGAAGTAAAAAATTAAAAACATAATAAGCATTATATTGCATAAACACTTTGTTTCATCATACAAGGTAGAGGGAGCTCGAATACATTCATTCAAAGATGGTGTCCTTCGCACAATGTTAGCAACAATGCGGGACCCCTCTAAGACATGGCCGAAGTATCGCTCATGTGTGCGGTGCTCCTTGCCCTCCGGCGCCCCCCGGTCGCTAGCTTGACAACGTCCAGCTTCGCCCACCAAACCTTGCAATAAGAGAAGGCCAGACGCGCGCCCTCGATGCAGACGGACTGCTTGATGACAGCCAACCGAGGACAGGCATCCACCAGCTTCTTCACGAGGCCAAAGTAGCTTCTGGGAATAGCTTCGACTGGCCACAGCCGGATTATCATATCCTTCATGGCCAGTTCGGCCACTCTGTGCAGCTCGACCAGCTGTTTCAGCTAATCGCTCAAGGATACCGGATGTTCTGGTGTGCAATATTGCGACCAGAACAGCTTCTCTGTGGAGCTCCCTTCTTCGGCTCGGAAGAACTCCGCAGCATCGGTCACACTGCGTGGCAGATCAGCAAAGGCCCCTGGAGAACTCCGAATCCGAGTTAGTAAAAGAAATTTCCTCTTCATACTCCTGCTTTGTATATTGAATGCCTTACCCACCGCGATCTTCCTGGCCTCCTGGATCTCATGGAGGGCGTCCTAGGCTTCAATCTGGGCCGCCTCCACACTCTTACGAGCCTTGGCAAGTTCGGCCTCTTGAGCCGACGCATTGTGCTCAAAGGTCTCGCACTTCCTCACCGCGTCCTGGAGCTCCCGTTGGACTTCATTGACCCGGGCCTTGAGCCTCTTACGGGAAGCCCGCTCCTTGACAACCTTCCCCTCGGCTTCGACCAGGGCCGCTTTCAGGGCCTCGACCTCGGTCGTCGCCTCTATCCACATCATGGTATTTCGGTGATTGCATATCATTTCCCATTTTTGAATCCATAATAGGTTATTACTTACCTTGTTTTTCCTAGAGCTGCCTCTTCACCTGGCCCAGCTCCTCCTCGGCCTCCGCTAGTTTCTGCTTCAGTCCAGAGACTTCGGCAGTACGTGAGGCCGTGGCCAACTGCGATGCCTACGCATACATTTTAGACAAATTTAGTTATTTTCCTGCAATAGGAGATTGATCCCCTGTCCGGTTTTTCTTTCCGAACACCGGACAGTGTCTCAGGGGCTATTGTCTATATTGGGATTTTCTCCTTTTTTGCGCTGCTTACCTCAAAACCTGTCAACAGGCTGCTGCAGGCTTCGGTTAGTCCGCTCTTGGCGGACTGTACCCTTTCAATTACCATGCCCATAAGGACACGGTGCTCATCCATAATGGAAGCGCCTCGCAGCGCTTCCAGCAGATTATCCGGTGTCCCTGGTTGGACAGGGGTCACCGGGACAACATGCATCCCCCCTTCTTCCGAAGGAGGTCGCGTTCCGCATACCGGAGCAGCCTCGGTCTCCGGAATTGAGTCCGGCTGAGGGTCGAACTGAGTACAGCCCTCCCCACCAGTCTCCATGGGGATTGATTCCCCTTTGTGTCCGGCGACGGGGATTTCGCCTTCTGGTGCCTCCTGAGCCTCTCCCCCACCTGGAAAAGTCCTTCAGGACAGCATGTCCCCATCATCCTTGGCCTTGGGGGAGTGAGCGGCTGGCGGTGAATCGCTGGCCATCGCCTTGGAATCCAGAGAGCCTCCTGACGAGGATCGCGGGGAGCTGTTGTGGGCCGGACTACAATAACATAATCAACCGTGTTAATACAATAAGGGGGAGACACTTTATGGATGGATATAAGTCTTAGCACTTACGATGCGGCCCCAGGCTTAGTGCGGGGTGTCTCTCCAGACTGTTGTCAACGTCCCATGCGGAGTTATCCGCGAGGAAGCCTTTCCCCTTCTTGGGCGCCTCTGCCTCCAGAATTGTGGAGGCCGCCCTCTTCTTCCTCCCCCCATCAGGGGGAGAGTCTCTTTCCTCCTCCTCCTCATCCCCGTCGTCTTCGGCGGCGGGGGAACGGGTTTTGTCCTCGGACATCACGTCCGAAGTGCCTTTGTGGCGGGGGCCACTCTGGACCCCCCTGGCCTTTCCTGTGGCCTTCTTCTCTGGTGCCTTGTAAGGCGCCGGCTCCAGCATCTTCGCTATACTCGGGATGACTGGTTCTTCAGGAAGGCGAGCCGAATACCGGATCTGCTTCGCCCTCTTCAACCAATACTGAAAAAACAATGATAATAAAAGCTTAGATATTGTCCTTGAAACAAGAAAGCAGGGGATGTGTTGAAAATAACACACCTTGTTGGGGAGGTGATTTATGTCGTGACCATGGTCCGAATCTGTGGCCAGCAGTATCTCGTTGCCCTTGAAGAGCAACTTCCAGGCATCTTCGTGAGTTGTTTCGAAGAGCCTCTCCAAGGTGTGGTGATTTTCGGGTTGAAATCCCATAGAGGGCGGCTTCGGCTCTAGCAGGGGAGGATCCGATGCACCAGCATCACTTGGATTATGTCGACAAGCTTGATGTCCCTATTGATCATGCTTTGAATGCACGTTTGCAGCGCAATCAGCTCGTCTGACGAACACTAGTTCGGGCTCTTCTCGACCTAGGAGGTGAGTCGCACGGGAGCGCCGGAGTTGAATTCGGCAGCCGCGGCCCAGGTGGCATCGCAGCGTCTGGTAATGTAGAACCATTGTTTCTGCCATTCCTTGATAGACTCCACGAATGTGCCTTTTGGCCAAGAGACGTTGGTGAGCTTGCTCACCATGGCGCCCCCGCACTCTGCATGCTGGCCATCCACCACCTTCGACTTCACATTGAAGATTTTGAGCCACAACCCGAAGTGGGGTTGGATGCAGAGGAAGGCCTCGCATATGACGATGAACGCCGAGATATTAAGGAAGGAGTTCGGGGATAGGTCATGGAAGTCTATCCCGTAGTAGAACATTTTCTCGCGGACGAAGGGGTGGAGTGGAAACCCTAGCCCGCGGAGGAAATGGGGGATGGATACTACCCTCTCATTGGGCTTCGGCGTGGGAATGATTTGACCCTGGGCTGGAAGGCGGTGGGCGATTTCCTTTGCCAGGTACCCGGCCGCCCGTAGCTCGGCGATGTCCTCCTCTTTGATGGAGGAAGCCATCCACTTGCCTTGACCTTCGGATCCGGACATGGTTGAGTGCTTTCTCGAGTGGGAACAGATGAGAACTTGGGCACTGGAGCTCAAGAGTGGAAAGGTAGAAGAAGAGAGAAGGCGTAGCAAAAGAAAGGGGAATCTTATCTCCTTATAAGGGCATCGAATATCAAACGCCTTCCTGGTTGCCTTAAAACTCGCCTATTCCTGAGGGTTGTGTAAACAGCACGGTTGGGTTACCCACGCCCGTATTGATGACAATCCCGTAATAAGGGGACACAATCTCTGCTTTGACAAGACGTGCCAATGGCAACCGCATCTCGAAACGTGGAGCGGCAGACGAAAAACAGTTCGAAATTATGACCGGACGGACCTGATGTCATGTTGTAAAAAGTTGTCAGCGGATTGGACTCGTGGATTATTGTATTCTCTCTATGGTTGTGTGTGGTGTGTGTTACAGGCCTGGACACGATCAATTCGTCCAAAGACTATTTTGGAGTTCGGAAGGAGGAACCTGCCTTGCAACGTCGAAGACAGAACTACGCGCCGGATATCTTATCATTGAAGCCAGGTTCAGGGGCTACTGAGGGAGTCCTGGACTAAGGTGTCCTCGGGCGTCCGGCCTGTTAGCCATGGGCCGGACTGATGGGCTGTGAACATGCGAAGACCGAAGACTGTACCCGTGTTTGGATGGGACACTCCTTGGTGTGGAAGGCAAGCTTGGCGCCCAAATATGTAGATTCCCTTCTTTGTAACCGACCGTGTGTAACCCTAGATCCTTTCGGTGTCTATATAATCCGGAGGACTTAGTTCGGATATAGGAGATTCATTATCATAGCCATACCAGCTAGACCTCTAGGGTTTAGCCATTACGATCTTGAGGTAGATCAACTCTTGTAATACTCATATTCATCAATATCAATCAAGCAGGATGTAGGGTATTACCTCCATAGAGAGGGCCCGAACCTGGGTAAACATTGTGTCCTTTGTCTCCTGTTACCATCGACCTCAGACATACAGTTCGGGACCCCCTTCCTGAGATTCGCCGGTTTTGACACCGACACCACCCACCACCCACTTCATAGCCACTGTCGAGGACTTAACCGACATGCTCGATTACAACTCCAAAGACATCGACGGTATAGACGATGATGCCAAAGAAGAGCAAGCCCAAAGCACGCCATTTACTGGACGATGGACGGCCACCTCTTCGTATGATGTGTATATGGTGGATACACCCAAAGAGAGTAACTGCGATAATGATAAAAATCTAGTTGAGGATATACCTCCTGAGACTCAACCAAAGTACCAACATCAGCGGCATCGCTCTAACTCACGCCGTGGAAAAAGATAGCAATACTGGCACCAGAGAGAACAACACTCTAGACGACACCGGAGAACAAGAAGACCCCGTCGAGCCAACCTCCGAACAAGACGATCGGGAAGATGGGAAAATTAGGCCTGATGACCAGTCTATAAATGAAGACTCGAAGGATAGTAATTATATTCCACCCTCCGAGGTGGAGGTGAGCCTCAGCGGTGAAGACTTTATCGTGCCGGAGGAACCCCTTGAGCAGGAGTGCTTTAGGCGCATGCTAATAGCCACTGCAAGGAGCCTGAAAAAGAAGCACCGGCAGCTCCAAGCCGACCAGGATCTGCTCAATGACAGGTGGACTAACGTCCTGGCAGCCGAGGAATACGGCCTCGAGCGCCCAACCAAGATTTACCCGAAGCGTAAGCTGCTGCCTCAAGTCAACGACGAGGCGCTGGAGCCCATGCCATCAACACGTAATGTAGCCGACCGGCCACCATGTGGCTGTGACAAAACGGCAACTCAAGTGGAACACCAGCCTGCGCTACCTCACCGAAAAAGTAGACACACAACAGCTCGGGGACATACGTACGACCTGCGACAGGATTGGAAAAACAAAGCGGACCAAACCAGATCGATCTATGGATCGCGGCGGCGTGCTCCGACGCGCAAGGACGACTATCTAGCCGGGCATGACAGCCATAACCACGCCCGCACCGAAAACTGCAGACGGACTCCATCTGAGCTATGTCGTGATGTGGCCCGCTATAGAGGCGCCACACCCCCCTCTGCTTCAGTAAAGAATTAATGGAACATGAATTCCCAGAAGGGTTTAAACCCGTGAACATCAAATCATATGATGGAACAACGGATCCCGCAGTATGGATTGAGGACTTTCTCCTTCATATTCATGTGGCCCGCGGTGATGATCTTCATGCCATCAAATACCTCCTCATAAAGCTAAAGGGACCAGCTCAGCACTGGTTAAACAGCCTGCCAGAAAACTCCATTGGCAGTTGGGAGGACCTGGAAGACGCCTTCCGTGACAACTTCCAGGGTACATACGTCCGACCTCCGGATGCTGATGACTCAAGTCACATAGTCCAATAGCCCGGAGAGTCATCGAAGAAATTCTGGACTAGGTTCCTAATTAAAAAGAATCAGATCGTCGACTATCCGGATGCCGAAGCCCTAGCGGCCTTTAAGGACAACATTCGCGATGAATGGCTCGCCCGACACCTTGGCCAAGAAAAGCCAAAGTCCATGGCAGCCCTCACGGCAATTATGACCCGCTTTTGCGCGGGCGAAGATAGTTGGCTAGCCCGCAACAGCAACAATGCAAGTGAACCTGGCACTCTTGAAGCCAGAAATAGCAACGGCAAGCCCCTACACAACAGGCACAAGCGTCGAAACAACGATGTAAGGGCATATTTATCCCTTAGTTGTTTTGGTGATTGATTACAATGCTTTTGCGGACTAGTCGTGTGCATGGAGTACTTCACACATATCATGACTAGGCACAAGACGATTTGGTGCCCCTCAAAGACTATTGAAGACGACGTTTCTCTATGTTTCTTTTTGGTGGATTTGAGTCATAGGAAAGCCATACTATTAAGAGGGGGTCCACTTTGGAAAGGTTTGGGTGGAATCATCACGTACACGTCTACTCCTTTTGCACCACCTTTCCTTTGACTCTTTGGAGCATCCTCCGTCTCTCCTTGTCTATGCAAAATGAAGGTCTCCTAGTGTTGCTGAACTAGGGCATGCGGTAGTACTGCTCCTCGGAGAGGTAGTACCGCAGGCCCTTGCGGTTGTACCAGCCTCTAGCGTGGTAGTACCACAAGTGCTCACGGTAGTACTGCACCTCAAGAGCGGTAGTACCGTGGCCTCAGGCCATGCGCTGCTGCTAGTGCGGTAGTAGGGGCGGATGTAGTTTTTTACATCCGCGTCGTACGCGGTAGTACCGCACCATGGGCGCGGTAGTACCGTGCGCTCTGGCCAGGCTTAGCAGCATGAGCGGTAGTAGGGGCGTATAATTTTCTACATCCGCGCCCTACGCCGTAGTACCGCTCCACGTCTGCGGTAGTACCGTGTTGGATTTTTCCATGGATCAAAACTCAGCGGAAGTAGTCATGGATGTATTTTTATATGTCCGTGCCTTCCCGGCCTAGTAAATTCCCGCCTTGTGGTAGTACCACAAGGGGGCACGGTAGTACCACACCAGCGGTTCTACCGCTCCTTGCCTTAGCGCTTCAGGATTGGTCTTAGGCCCTGCTGTCGGTGTCAAAACCAGCGGATCTCGGGTAGGGGGTCCCGAACTGTGCGTCTAGGCCGGATGGTAATAGGAGGCAAGGGACACGAAGTTTTACCCAGGTTCGGGCCCTCTCGATGGAGGTAAAACCCTACGTCCTGCTTGATTAATATTGATGATATGGGTAGTACAAGAGTAGATCTACCACGAGATCGGAGAGGCTAAACCCTAGAAGCTAGCCTATGGTATGATTGTTGTTGGGTATGTTGTCCTACGGACTAAAACCCTCCGGTTTATATAGACACCGGAGAGGGTTAGGGTTACACAAAGTCAGTTACAATGGTAAGAGATCTACATATCCGTATCGCCAAGCTTTCCTTCCACGCCAAGGAAAGTCCCTTCCGGACACGGGACGAAGTCTTCAATCTTGTATCTTCATAGTCCAGGAGTCCGGCTGAAGGTATAGTCCGGCTATCCGAACACCCCCTAATCCAGGACTCCCTCAGTAGCCCCCGAACCAGGCTTCAATGACGACGAGTCCGGCGCGCAGATTGTCTTCGGCATTGCAAGGCGGGTTCTCCTCCAAATTCCGTGTACCTGTTGAATAAAGTCCAGTTTCTTGTAGATGTTAAGCTCCTTGGCTTCTACGCCCAATAAGGGTCGTTTCCCACGTGTCAAACGAATATGAAAAGTCTGAGTGTTTTTACATTCACACCCCTAGCCGCGTAAATGAGCTGCCCTGTTTAAGGGGACGAGGATTTTGATCCAAACCACATCTTCCCCCTTTGCGAGTGGTCATCAGAGCGCATCCGACAAAGGTCCATTCCACCATGGCCAGCCATCGCAACTCCTCCTCTCACCCTTCCAGCCCTCAGCCTGGATATTGGGAGGGATGCTCCATCCCGCATAACGAGCTAGTGACGCTCCTGAGCAAGGGATTTCTCCCCCCGGCCTATATGATCCCGGTTCGAGCCGGTCTTGCCATCTATAACGGCGGAAAGCAAGCGGAGAGTGCCCCCAATTCCTCCAAAGGAGAGCGGGTATGCCTTGTCCCTTATTTAATAAGGGGGCTCGGGTTTCCAATCCATCCATTTCTCCGGGGGCTGTTGGAGTTCTACAGCCTCCAGCTACACAGTCTCACGCCTGCCTCCGTATTTCATATCGCGGGCTTCGTAGCCCTCTGCGAGCTGTTTTTGGGTGTCGAGGCTCATTTTGGGCTATGGAAAACGTTATTCTGCCTTGTGCCCCACTCTAAGGAGGGGTCAATGTATCAAGTGGGCGGAGCCGAAGTGTGGCGCATCGCCGGGACCAGATATCTGTCCGGAACCACAAAGAAGGCGTCCGAAGACTGGCCCTTGGAATGGTTTTATATAGAAGACGTCCAGCTGCCGGATCCTGTCCATATCGGCCTCCCTGAATTCGACAGTGCTCCCTTAAAGAAGCGCCTAAGCTGGCGTCCAGGGAAAGTGACAGGGACATCATTTACCTGATGGGCCGAATAAGATTGTTAGCCCATTCCAGACTAACCATGATCGGGGTTATGGCCGAATGCATCATGCGGGGGGTGCAGCCGCTTCAGTATAGAAGCCACCCCATGTGGGACTTCAACGGGGAGGACGACGCCACCCGCTACGGCCGTAAGGGGCCGGATTCAGCTGCCGCTCTACTAAAGATCTTGTCCACTTTGTATAAGGGAGAAGAGGAGGAATTTCTCCGCGTCAACCCACAGGGTGGATTCTCTATGTACAATCCCCCAAGCTGGGTAAGCGGTCGTATTTACTTGCCCATCCGTTTTGTATTCCCATTGTTAAATATTCAGTCTGACGATTTCAATGCAGGAACTGCGTCAGGCTGTTAAGGAAATAAGCAGCCCTCCTCCACAACCCGAGGACCCAGGACGGTCCCTCGACCCGGCCTCTCAAGAGGATCCGGACATATCTGTGGAGCTGATTGATGGAGTGTTCCATCAATTGAGCAAGGACAATGCCTTGGTTGACATTACGGCCGATTACCCAGGACTGATCCCGGCCTCCCACGTAACTGAGATCGAAGTCGCAATACCCCGAATAGGTGTTCGCCCTCTCGTGTTTTTAGTTTCCTGATTACGACCGAACTTTACAGGGGAGGTTTTTAAGGCGGAAGGCTGAACCTGCGGCGACAAGCCAACGAGGGGTCGCAGGGCCCCGTGGGCAGAAAAGAAGTGCAGTCCGGACCAAGGCGTCAGCGCAAAGGTATGGCGCGCCCCCTTATCCCAGGTGTTATACCTTCGAGGCACATTGACATTCGTGCTCTCTTCAGGACAAAGAGACCTCGCCGGACTATATCCGGAGAGGCTGCCAATCGCGCCTCCACCAGCCAGGCTCCAAAGCCTGGTCCGGAGGTGGAGGCGAATGCAAGGCGCGCGCCAGACGCTGCTCCGACAGAGGATGTGGACGGGTTGTCTGCCACCAACTCTGAGGTGGAGAGTGCCATGAACCACAGGCGTCGCCGGACAATTCTTCGCGACGCTTGTTTCTCCCAAGGGGCGTTAGATGCCTTCAACTCGGGAGATGCGTACCTCCGTGCCACTCAAAATGGTATAGCCAGAGCCACGGAGCAATATGTAAAAGACATACGGGTAAGAAAATTTTGGTAATTATATATATATACCAGTAGCCCCCGAGACTTGAAACAGTTAGAATAACTGATTTAAGGATCATTTGTTATGCAGGTTCTTACAGAAAAGAATTCCCTACTGTCCAAGGAGCTGGAAGAGTGCAAAGCTCAACTTGAGGCCGCACTAGCCGCGGCAGGGGAGCCCAAGGAGACCCCCTCTAGTAATATACACTTCGAAAGATAAGTATTTTGCGAAGCACGACATAGGTGCGAATCTGACAAATGAAATTGCAGATGGCGCCGGATTGAATCCAGAAAGGCAACACCTCCTACGCCAGGTAAAGGCTGGTGAGAAGGTGCTGACAAAGGTGAGGCGGGAGAAGAATGATCTTCAAGATGCCAACACCAAGCTGGGCGTCGAGCTGAAAGATGTTCGTGCCCAGCTGTCAGACTCCGTTAAGGAGAATCAGCGGCTTCGGCGCGGCATATTTAGTAAGTGCTTGAACGAACTTTTGAAAGAAAGTTTGGCAGGGAAGTTGACTAACAGAGCAATGTCTGTAGGTGTGCTAACAGGTCGTCCTGCAGAGGAGATGCCCGGTTCTACGGGTGACCTTCTTCCCGAGCTCTCGCAACTGCTCGACCGAGTTCCGCAGGCGATGCAAGGCGTCGCCCAGGCCCTTTGGCCATCCATCTCCATGCCTGAAGGTCTTGGAGAGCTTGCGGAGAAGCTAAAGGGAGCACGGCGGCGCTTCCGATTGTGGAAGATATCGGCCTGCCGTCAAGGCGCTAGGGAGGCCTGGGCTATGGTGAAGACGCGGTACACAAAGGCTAACCCCAACCACATGGCTGTGGTCAGTCCTGTGGGGCCCGATGGGAAGGAGATCCATGTAAGCTTGGTATATGGCCAAGTAGAATTGGCCGCAAAGTATTCCCAGCAAGACTGTAAATTAGACAGCCTGTTAGATTGTATTGAAGAGGAATACAATCAGTCAGAATGACTATGTAATTTAATTGACATTTATAATGCCTTCTATCCGGATTGTAGATCATTTGTCATGGCCGACCTTTTCGCTTCAGCCTCGGGACCTGACGGTCCGGAGTGTGTCCGAATTCCCATGCGGTTATATAAGAACCGGGGAATGCATGGAGACCAGGCGTAGGGGTCATTAGTGCGTGAACAGACAAGTGCCCGACTAGTTATGTTATATTACATGGTTAGTAAGAAACATCTTCCAGGGAGAATAGTTCTATTAGGGGTTCCTTTCCCTGGGAGGCATGCCCATTCTGCGAAAAAGACGCAGGAAAAAGCATCTGGGGGCGCATAAATAAATAAGTGAAAAGATCATCTTTTAGGTCACCGACCAAGTATTCCCTTAAGAACGCTAGCTTTCGGCTTCACCCAGTCTGAGGTACACATCCGGCTTATCCGGCAGTAACAATCGAGAGGTGCTCCCTTTACCGCCTAGCCGAATAATCGGGAACGTAGGGGTAAGCACAGGAGCTAGGCAACCCAGCTTGGCCAAAACTTAAGTCATATCGATGCATATAATGGTGAAATAAAAGGTACATGCGGAAGTGTAACACATGTGTTGGGAATGAAGCCCGTATAAATAAGCTTCTGTTAAAAGAAGCCCCTAGTTTTAATGAGTGCGGATAGCACGTCATTTGATGAGCCTTTAAAGTTTATAAGAGAAAGGAAGGGGTGAAGGGGAGAAATGTAAGACAGACAGTATATATAAAAAATGAACAGAGGAAGGAGACGAACACAGAGTCTGGCGCTAGGCATAGAATCTTCGGAGACGGGCTGCGTTCCATGGGTTCGGCTCGAGTCGGTTATCCGATGCATCTCGCAGGCGGTACGCTCCACCAGTCAGGACTTTGTCAATTATGAAGGGACCTTCCCACTTGGGCTTGAGTTTGTCCTTTTTCTTGTCCGTCAAGCGTAGAACTAATTCCCCAACGTTGTAATTTTTGGCTCGTACTTCTCTGCTCTGGTATCTTTGAGCCTGCTGTTGATAGAATGCGGAACGGGCTTTTGCCACGTCGCGGTCCTCCTCCAATGCGTCCAAACTGTCCTGCCGATCGAGCTCGGCTTCTCTTTCCTCGTACATGTGCACTCAAGGTGAGTCATGAATTATGTCGCAAGGCAAAACTGCCTCTGCGCCATACACCATAAAGAATGGTGTGTATCCGATGTTGCGATTCGGCGTGGTCCACAGCCCCCAGAGTACGGAGTCGAACTCCTCTACCCAGTGCGTGTTAGATTCCTTGAGGGACCGCACTAATCTGGGTTTGATGCCGCTCATGATAAGACCATTTGCACGTTCGACCTGGCCGTTGGTTTGTGGGTGATAGACGGAAGCATAATCGAGCTTGATGCCCATGTTTTTGCACTAGAGTTTTACCTCGTCGGCCGTGAAGTTCGTGCCATTATCAGTGATGATGCTGTGGGGGACGCCATAACGGTGTACAACCCCGGATATAAAGTCTATCACTGGTCCGGATTCGGTCGTCTTAACAGGCTTGGCTTCTATCCATTTGGTGAACTTATCCACCATGACCAGTAAGTATTTTTGCTTGTGGGTTCCGCCTTTAAGGGGTCCAACCATGTCAAGCCCCCAGACCGCGAAGGGCCAAGTAGTGGGGATAGTTTGGAGGGCGGTGGGTGGCATATGGCTTTGGTTTGCAAAGAGCTGGCAACCGGTGCATCGTTGGACTAAGTCCTGAGCGTCTGCCGGGGCCGTCGGCCAATAAAAGCATGTACGGAAGGCCTTGCTTACAAGGGACCGAGCTGCAGCGTGATGACCGCCGAGTCCGACATGAATTTCTGCCAGGAGGTTCCGCCCCTCCTCTTCGGAGATGCACCTTTGAAGGACTCCGGTAGTGCTTTTCTTATAAAGCTCTCCCTCATGGACTCTGTAGGCTTTGGATCGCCGCACTATGCAGCGTGCCTCATTTTGGTCCTCGGGGAGTTCCTGCCTAGTAAGGTAGGCAAGGAATGGTTCTGTCCACGGGGCGATGACGACCATTATTACGTGGGCTGAAGGTGTTATTTCATTGGCAGAGCCTCCAATTGTGTCAGAATGTTCGGTGTCGGGCAGTGCGGTCGGGTCCGGGCTGTTATTGTTCGGCTCCCCTTCCCATACTACGGATGGCTTGAACAGCCTTTCCAAGAAGATGTTGGGGGGGACTACATCGCGTTTTGTGCCGATGCGTGCCAGGACATCTGCCGCCTGATTATTTTCCCGGGCTATATGGTGAAATTCAAGCCCCTCGAACCGACCTGACATTTTTAGGACGGCGTTGCGGTAAGCTGCCATTTTTGGATCCTTGGCATCGAAGTCTCCATTTATTTGGGATATTGCGAGGTTCGAGTCCCCGTGCACCTCTAGGCGTTGAATGCCCATGGATACTGCCATCCGGAGACCATGTAAAAGGGCCTCATATTCGGCTGCAATGTTGGAGTCCGTGTACATAATCTGGAGTACATATTGAACTGTGTCTCCTGTGGGGGACGTCAAAACGACGCCAGCCGCCAGTCCGGCCAACATCTTGGAGCCGTCGAAATGCATGATCCAATTTGTATATGTGCCATACTCTTTAGGGAGTTCGGCCTCCGTCCATTCTGTGACAAAGTCGGCCAAGACTTGCGACTTGATGGATCGCCGTGGCTTATAAGTTATGTCGAACGGGAGGATCTCAATGGCCCATTTTGCAATCCGTCCCGTTGCGTCACGGTTGTTTATAATATCTTTAAGTGGTACTTCCGAGGCTACTGTTATTGAACACTCTTGAAAGTAGTGTCGTAGCTTCCGGGATGCCATGAATACCGCATATGTAATCTTTTGATAATGCGGGTACCGTGATTTGCAGGGAGTGAGGACAGTGGACACATAATAGACTGGCTTTTGAAGGGGGAATTTGTGTCCGTCCGCTTCTCGTTCGACGACGAGCACTGCGCTTACAACCTGATGTGTTGCTGCAATGTATAATAGAATTGGTTCGCCAATGTTTGGCACGGCCAGGACTGGGTTTGTTGCCAGTATGGCTTTTATTTCGTCGAGTCCGGCCGTGGCTGCATCCGTCCATTTGAAGTGTTCGGTGCACCGAAGGAGGCGGTAAAGGGGTAGGGCCTTTTCTCCCAAGCGGGAGATAAAGCATCTTAGAGCCGCCACGCATCCGGTTAACTTTTGTATTTGTTTGAGGTCCTTTGGGATATCCTGTTGCGACAGAGCTCGGATCTTGGCTGGATTTGCTTCAATTCCTCTATCGGATACAATGAAGCCCAAGAGCTTTCCGGCTGGAACGCCGAAAACGCATTTTTCCGGGTTGAGCTTGATTTCGTATGTTCGGAGGTTATCAAATGTGAGCCTCTAGTTGTCTACTAGAGATTCGACATGTCTTGTTTTGACGATCACATCATCTACATATGCCTCCACTGTTTTGCCGATCTGGTTTGCCAGACATGTCGCGCTGATATGTTGCGCCGGCGTTTTTGAGCCCGAAGGGCATCGTGTTGAAGCAGAATGGGCCGTATGTTGTGATAAATGCCGTTGCGACTTGGTCTAGTTCTGCCATCTTGATTTGATGGTAGCTGGAATATGCGTTGAGGAAACACAACGAATCATGTCCTACGGTAGCATCGATAATTTGATTGATGCGGGGGAGGGGGAAGGGATCCTTTGGGCAAGCCTTGTTAAGGTCTTTAAAATCAACACACAGGCGCCAGGATTTGTCCTTCTTTGGTATCATCACCAGGTTTGCTAGCCAGTCCAGATGTTTTATATCTCTAATGAATCCGGCCTCCAATAGCTTTGCTAGCTCCTCTCCCATGGCCTGTCTCTTAGGTTCAGAAAAATGCCGAAGAGCCTGTTTGACAGGTTTGAATCCTGTTTGGATATTTAAGCTGTGCTCGGCCAGCTTGCGTGGGATTCCTGGCATGTCTAAAGGGTGCCAGGCGAAAATGTCCCAGTTCTCTCATAGGAACTCTCACAGTGCAGCATCTACATTAGGGTTTAACTGTGCCCCGATGGAAGCTGTTTTATTGGGGTCCGTTGGATGGACTTGGAATTTGACTATTTCGTCCGCCGGTTTAAAGGAGGTGAACTTGGATCTTTTGTCGAGTACCACATCGTCCCTATTCACCATAGAGCGCAGCGCAGTCAGTTCCTCAGCCGCCAGGGCTTCGGATAGTGCCTCGAGGGCCAGTGCGGCTGTCTTGTTTTCGGCGTGGAGTGCTATGTCCGGATCACTAGCGAGAGTGATGATTCCGTTAGGCCCAAGCATCTTGAGCTTCATGTACCCATAATAGGGTATTGCTTGGAAGATTGTAAACGCTTCCCGCCCTAGCAGAGCGTGATAACCGCTGCTGAACGGAGCCACATGGAACGTGATCTCTTCGGACCTGTAATTATCCAGCGTGCCGAACACCACATCTAGTGTGATTTTTCCTGTACAGCGCGCTTCCCGACTGGGGATTATTCCTCTAAAGGTTGTGCTGCTTCGCTCAATGCGGTTCCAGTCTATTTCCATTTTTTGAAGGGTTTCCTCATAAATGAGGTTCAATCCACTGCCGCCGTCCATGAGTACCTTGGTAAGATGAAAGCCGTCCACTATTGGACTGAGGACCAATGCGGCTGGTGCTCGGGCTGTTCGGAATTTAGGTTCATCATTGGCGTTAAAGGTAATAGCCGTGTCACTCCATGGGTTTATTGTTGCTACTTGGTAGACTTCGGCAAGGCTGCGGAGTGTCCGTTTTCGCATATTATTTGATGCGAAAGTCTCGAAGACTGTTAATACCGTATTGGTGTCTCTTGGGTGCCTTTCTGTGGCCTCCGGAATTAGGAGATTTTCCCCAATTTTGGCCACCTGTCGGAGTATCCAACATGCTCTAAGGCTGTGAGTTGGTGTGGTGTCCTCTGTACTGTGAATTTTACAGGGTCCATTAA
The DNA here is from genome assembly GCF_002162155.2 of Triticum dicoccoides. Classification (NCBI taxonomy): domain Eukaryota; kingdom Viridiplantae; phylum Streptophyta; class Magnoliopsida; order Poales; family Poaceae; genus Triticum; species Triticum dicoccoides. The sequence continues at coordinate 449,546,961 of NC_041382.1, forward strand.
GCCATCCTTCCAGTACGGTTCCATGCCCTGTAGAGGGTTTTTGCTTTTTGGTGTTTGACCCGGGTGTCTGGCGATGATGCACCCTTTTATTTCGGACTAGGTTTGTATTCAGGGCCGGATCGTCCCAAAATTCTATTTCGGTTTTCCAGGCGCTTTCCATCGCACAGTACTTTCGTACGATGGACGCCAAGTCAGCGAAGCGTGTAATATCACAGAGACTTATGGCGTTGAGGATTCCCTTGTCCGTGCAATTATTGCAAAAGATTGAGATTGTGTCTTCCTCGCGGCAGTCCTTTATCCTGTTCTTAACCAGGAGGAATCTGGCCCAGTAATAATGTACTGTTTCATCGGGCTCTTGCCTAATTTGGGATAGATCGCTTATGTTCGGGTGGGTGGGCGGAATTAAATTCGAAGCCTCACCCCATCTGAGGCTCAGAGGCCGAGGAATTTTCGAACTCGAAAATTTGGATTCCTGGATGCTGTCCAATGAATCCAGCCTGTCGCCTGACTCTAAGTTCAGGTCTTGAGTGATATCCTCCCCTCCGTGGGTATCCGATTTGGAGAGATCGGGAATCCAGACGTAGCTAGTCCTTAAGATAGATGAAGGGTCGCCGCACTGTCCCTCTACCACGGCAACGTGATGGGTGACTTGGGGAGAGTTACTCTCTCTCAGATCGAGTTTAGGCCCAATCTGGTCGTAATCCGTAGCGACTCCCAGGGCAGCGATGCGATCCAAGAGCTCGTTTAATGAGGAGAGCTCCATTGGATCTAACTGCTCGGCGAGTTCCGAGCTGACATGAAGATTGTTTTCGATGGCTCAAGAGGTCATCATCGGCGCAGAAGCCGAACAGGCGGTCATAAGAAAACCACCTAGCCGGAGGGTTTGGCCGACGGCCAAAGCTCCCTTAGCAATGGTGCCGTCTTTAAAGATGGGCAAGGCATCCTTCCTGATGGCGACGACACAGAGGAACTCTCAATGAAAGCACCAATGTCGGTGTCAAAACCGGCGGATCTCGGGTAGGGGGTCCCGAACTGTGCGTCTAGGCCGGATGGTAACAGGAGGCAAGGGACATGAAAGTTTTACCCAGGTTCGGGCCCTCTCGATGGAGGTAAAACCCTACGTCCTGCTTGATTAATATTAATGATATGGATAGTGCAAGAGTAGATCTACCACGAGATCGGAGAGGCTAAATCCTAGAAGCTAGCCTATGGTATGATTGTTGTTGGGTATGTTGTCCTATAGACTAAAACCCTCCGGTTTATATAGACACCGGAGAGGGTTAGGGTTACACAAAGTCGGTTACAATGGTAGGAGATCTACATATCCGTATCGCCAAGCTTGCCTTCCACGCCAAGGAAAGTCCCTTCCGGACACGGGGCGAAGTCTTCAATCTTGTATCTTCATAGTCCAGGAGTCCGGCAGAAGGTATAGTCCCGCTATCCGAACACCCCCTAATCCAGGACTCCCTCACCTGCCGTGGCAGCGGTAGTACCACGGTTCACCACGGTAGTACCGTGAGCCCTTGCGGTAGTACCGCTTGTTTGGTGCGGTAGTACCGCATGTCACGGGCTGGTTAAGTGGATAACGGTTGGATTTGTTCTATCACTATATAAGGGGTGTCTTCTTCTCCGAGTTAACTACCTCTTCCACCTCAAAGCTCCATTGTTGCTCTAAGCTCCATTTTCGCCCAATCTCCATCCCTAGCCGATCAAACTTTTTGATCTCCTAGGGATTGGTTGAGAAGGCCTAGATCTACACATCCACCAAGAGATATTTGATTCCCCCCACTAATCCCTCGCGGATCATGTTACTCTTGGGTGTTTGAGCACCCTAGACAGTTGAGGTCATCGCGGAGCCATACTCCATTGTGGTGAAGCTTCGTGGTGTTGTTGGGAGCCTCCAATTAAGTTGTGGGGATTGCCCCAACCTTGTTTGTAAAGGTTCGGTCACTGATGGAGTCCCGGATTAGGGGGTCTCCGGACAGCCGGACTATATCCTTTGGTCGGACTGTTGGGCTATGAAGATACAAGATTGAAGACATCGTCCCATGTACGGATGGGACTTTCCTTGGCGCGGAAGGCAAGCTAGGCAATACGGATATGTAGATCTCCTCCTTTGTAACCGACTCTGTGTAACCCTAGCCCCCTCCGGGTCTATATAAACCGGAGGGTTTAGTCTGTAGGACAACATACAATCATACCATAGGCTAGCTTCTAGGGTTTAGCCTCTACGATCTCGTGGTAGATCAACTCTTGTAATACTCATATCATCAAGAACAATCAAGCAGGACGTAGGGTATTACCTCCATCAAGAGGGCCCGAACCTGGGTAAACATCGTGTCCCTTGCCTCCTGTTACCATCCGCCTTAGACGCACAGTTCGGGACCCCCTACCAGAGATCCGCCGGTTTTGACACTGACATTGGTGCTTTCGTTGAGAGTTCCTCTGTGTCGTCACCATAAGGCTTGATGGCTCCTTCGATCATCGATAGCAATGCGGTCCAGGGTGAGGTTTTCCTCCCCGGACAGATCTTTTTATTCGGCGTCTTCGCACTGCGGGCCAATTCGCTTGGCCATCTAGAGCAGATCAAGAGCTATGCCCTGGCCATCAGGTCAGATTCGGAAACTTAAACTACACTGCCGACATCCGCGGAGACTTGATCTTCGACGAATTCGGGACCGCGTCAGGTGCGCCACACAGTCACGACGAGCACGACGTAACTCTGTCGTCGGACAGTGTTCGGGAGATCGCATCTGCAACTACTCTGACCGTCAATCCGGAGCAAATCGCGCCATCCGAGAGCGGAGGATAAACCCCGCCATGGAGGCCACACTCTCAGTGGCGATAGATCCAGGTACTGACTTCACCCCTTATGAGAGCCATATCGCCAACCCACTGGATTCTCCTCCGGCCACGGACTCCGAGCCGCTTACATCCGTGCCCGTCGAATCCGACTGGGCGCCGATCATGGAGTTCACCTCCGCGGATATCTTTCAGCACTCGCCCTTCGGCGATGTGCTAAATTCATTGAGGTCCCTCTCCCTGTCAGGAGAACCTTGGCCAAACTATGTCCGGCTAGAATGGGATGCAGACGACGAAGAAATTCGCTGCCCACCCACCACCCACTTAGTAGCCACTGTCGATGATTTAACCGACATGCTCGACTTCAACTCCAAAGACATCGACGGTATGGACAACGATGCAGGAGACGAGCAGGAACCACCGCCCACAGGGTGCTGGACTGCTACCTCATCATACGACATATATATGGTGGACACCCCTAAAGAAGGCAATGGCGACGAGACAGCAGAGGATGACCCCTCCAAGAAGCAACCCAAGCACCAACGTCAGTGGCGCCGCTCTAAGTCCCACCACAGCAAAAGTAGCGATACCGGCATAGGAGATAATAACACTTCGGATAGTGCCGAAGACAACCAAAATCCCCTCCAGCACGATGTAGAGCCGGAAGATGAACAAGCCAGCCCTCTAGAGCAGGCAGCAGATGGAGAACCGATGGAGGACAATTACATGCATCTCTCCGAAGACGAGGCGAGCCTCGGTGACGAAGAATTTATCATGCCCGAGGACCCCGTCGAACAGGAGCGCTTCAAGCGCCGGATTATGGCCACAGCAAATAGCCTGAAGAAAAAGCAACAACAGCTTCAAGCTGATCAAGACTTGCTAGCAGACAGATGGACCGAAGTCCTTGCGGCCGAGGAATATGAACTCGAGACCCCTCCAAGAGTTACCCAAAACGCAGGTTGCTACCTCACCTTGAGGAGGAAGCATTGAAACCTCATTCACTAGTGTACGATGCGGCTGACCGGCCACTGCGTGGCCGAGCCAAAGAGGCATTTCAGCCTGAAGTTCAGCCTGCACCCCGCTGCCACTCAATCAAAAATACCAAGGCTCGGGGCAACACACGGGACCTGCGAGACGTATTGGACAGTAAGGAAAAACTTGCAAGGTCAATATACGGGTCACGGGCACGCGCGCCAACACGGGACGATGATCGTCGCGCCGCATACACCAAAAGCAAATCCGACCGGGCCGAATACAGCAGCCAAGACTCATATGAACTGCGTCAGGATATAGCCCAGCACAGAGGTGCCGCACACCCCCTATGCTTCGCTGATGAAGTTATGGATCACGAATTCCCGGAGGGTTTCAAACCCATAAATATCGAATCATATCATGGCACAACAGATCCCGCTGTATGGATTGAGGATTTCCTCCTTCACACCCACATGGCTCGCGGTGATGATCTACATGCCATCAAGTACCTCCCACTAAAACTCAAAGGACCAGCTCGGCATTGGCTGAATAGCTTGCTAGCAGACTCCGTCGGCAGTTGGGAGGATCTGGAAGACGCATTCCTTGACAACTTCCACGACACTTATGTGCGACCGCCGGATGCTGATGACTTGAGCCATGTAACTCAGCAGCCAGGGGAATCTGCCAGACAATTCTGGACTTGGTTCCTGACTAAGAAAAACCAAATTGTTGACTGTCCTGATGCAGAGGCCCTAGCGGCATTCAAGCATAACATCCGTGATGCATGGCTTGCCCGCCACCTTGGCCAGGAGAAGCCAAAGTCTATGGTAGTCCTCACGACACTCATGACCCACTTTTGCGCGGGCGAGGATAGCTGGCAGGCTCGCAGCAATAACACATCGAGGAATTCGGGCACTTCGGATACCAAAGATGCCAACGGCAGACAACGTCGTAACAGACCAAAGCGCCACAATAACGGTGATAACACTGAGGATACGACAGTTAATGCCGGATTCAAAGGCTCTAGATCCGGTTAGTGGAAAAAGCCATTTAAAAGAAGTACTCTGGCTCCGTCCAGTTTGGATCGCACACTGGATCGCGCGTGTCAAATCCACGGCACCCCCGACAAGCCAGCCAATCACACCAACAGAGAATGCTGGGTGTTCAAGCAGGCCGGCAACTTAAATGCCGAAAACAAGGACAAGGGGCTGCATAGTTATGACGAGGAGGAGCCCCGGCCACCGAACACGGGAGGACAAAAGGGGTTCCCTCCACAAGTGAAGACGGTGAACATGATATACGCAACCCACATTCCCAAGAAGGAGAGGAAGCATGCACTAAGGGACGTCTATGCGATGGAGCCCGTCGCCCCAAAGTTCAACCCATGGTCTGCTTGCCCGATCACCTTGATTGCAGGGACCACCCCACTAGTATCTGTCATGGCGGATCCGCCGCACTGGTCCTAGACCCCATCATCGACGGATTTCACCTTACTCGAGTCCTTATGGAGGGCGGCAGCAGCCTGAACCTGCTCTATCAGGATACAGTGCAAAAAATGGGCATCGATCCCTTGAGGATCAAACCCACCAAAACCACCTTTAAGGGCGTCATCCCAGGTGTAGAGGCCCATTGCACGGGCTCAATCACACTGGAAGTGGTCTTCGGATCACCGGACAACTTCCGAAGCGAGGAGTTAATCTTCGACATCGTCCCATTTTGCAGTGGCTATCATGCACTGCTCGGACGAACTGCATTTACAAAATTCAATGCAGTACCGCATTACGCATACTTCAAGCTCAAGATGCCAGGACCTCGGGGGGTCATAACAGTGAATGGAAATACAGAATGCTCGCTCCGCAAGGAAGAGCACACTGCAGCCCTCGCAGCAGAAGCACAAAGCAGCCTTTCAAGGCAAAATTTGGTGATACAGCCCCCGAACACCTTCAAGCGTGTCCGGAGTAAACTGCAACAGGATTGCCTAGCACGTTCAGAGCTCGCCTAGAAATTCGGCCCCCATCCCAGTCCCAGTCAGGCGATGAAATTCGTGCCACGCGTATATAATTACACACTGAAAATACCATGGACATAGGCGGGGGCACGATCAGGGCACGTCCCGCAATGCGGCTTAACCGCCCTAGGAGTTGTATACCTTTATCATTTCTTTTCTTTTTCAGGGCCTAACTCTCTGGAAGCCCTTTCTGGCAGTACGATTGCCGCACACATTACGGGAAGGAACAACCAAGGTAGCAAGAAGCTAACATGTACACGGGAACCCCCAGATGGTCTCTAATAATAATACCCGCTTTCTACTATCCATACGCAGCTTACCCTTGGATAGGACATTTTGAATAGTCCTACTTTCTGCTTATTGCACTACCTGTACCAGTACGCTTCGACATATTATTCAAATAACAATGCATAGCATTAGTCTATTATTGCATTATTCATTCCTTTTTTTCCTTTTTATCCATTTACGACAATCCGCACCCGTAAATTCGGGCACGGTCAGTACGCCAGGGGCTTTCGTTTACCCCATAATACGACGCGAGAAGTCCGAACACTTTCGACAGTGCGGCACCCCGAACTTATAGCATTATATGCATCAGCTCCGAATCATGTCTTGGGTCAATAGTTGGGTTTGCCCGGCTCCCATGCTTTGGTACCTTACATTCCGCTATATAGGCTAAGGTAGCGGTGGGAGAACTACTGCGATTATGTCTCGGTTCTTCCGGACGAGCACCTCAGTAGAGAAAGCCGAAAACTGACTATCATGATAAGGCGAGAGACTAGTTGCTGTTCGAGAGGTCTCAAGTCCGTAAAGACTTTTCTCGCTTCGGGCGAGGAGTCGGCCTTGTCTGGCTTAGGCATGTATAGGGCCCCAAATTCGGCCTTCCGAATACTAGGGGCTTCGCCAAAATTTAAAATTGTAGACTTCTATGGCTAAGTGAGAGTGATAAAGCCCTATAGTCTGATTGCCTGGTTCGTTGCGCTGAACACCTCCCTCGAAGGACCCAAAATTGGGGTAAAGAGTGCTCAGGTTTATCTCGAACACCCCAGTACTAGTTACATGGGGGCAGAAGCTGATGACTGGCCAACTCTCAGATTTTGTAAACGGCCGCACAGAAGGTAATATTTTAAATTAAAAAAGCATTGCATAGCACAGATGAACTTGTTTCACATTACAGGATCACACGAGCATGTTCATTCAAAAATTACATCCATGGCACATTCATCCACCACAAGGCGGGAACCCTTCAGGACACTCTCATAATACATCTCGGGGCAGCGAAGCTCCTTGCCCTCTGGTGGCCCCTCCTTCACCGGCTTCACGGCATCCAGTTTCGCCCAGTGCACCTTCGCCCGGGAAAAAGCCCTGTGCGCACCCTCGATGCAGACAGACCGCTTTATGACTTCAAGCTGTGGGCAGGCGTCGACGAGCCGCCTCACCAGACCAAAGTAGCTACCGGACAGGGGCTCGCCAGGCCACATCCGGACTATAAGGCCCCTCATGGCTTGTTCGGACGCCTTGTGAAGCTCGACCAACTGCTTCAGCTTGTCGGATTTCGGGTTCCGGCAGACCCTTGAGATTCGAACACTGGGGTGCGCACGGAGATTTCGCCTTCTACCTACCTGCACCCCTCCGCCTCGCTAAGATCTAAGCTATGGAAAGAACAGCACAAGAGACACAGGGTGTATACTGGTTCGGGCCACCGTTGTGGTGTAATACCCTACTCCAGTGCGTGGTGTGATGGATTGCCTCTTGGGCTGATGATGATGAGCAATACAAGGAAGAACAGCCTCGCGAGGGTCTGTTCTTGGCTGAGGGGATGAACTGCTAGGAGGAGTTCGGTCACCCTTCTCTCTCTCTCTCTTCTTGATTCTCTCTCCTATTTTCTTCCCTCTCCGATTCCGTTTTCCATCCCCCCTCTCCCCTGGGGATGGCTAGTCCTATTTATAGGCAAAGGCCCTGGGCCTCTTCCCAAATATTGAGCGGGAAGGGCGCCAACAATTGGCCATTTTGAAGGGGAACATCTGGTACACTTATCCTGACTAAAGTTGGTCCTCGCCTGCCAAAGGCTCTGGTGGTGACGCTGGCTTGGGCTCCACAATGACTTCCTCCCTGCCGTTGGACTGGTCTTGGTCTCGTTGCACCGAAACGGGTGCCTTTGCTTGATGCTCTCGCCTGCGCTTGCTCCCTTTGCACCAAAGAGGAAAGGAGGACACTGCGCAGGCTGGAGACCGCCTGGCACCCTTGGTCGTCAAGGCTTGCGTCACGGGCACCTCGTGAGGTACCCCGCCTTGATCTCTTCGCCTTCTCGCGAGCCAGCCTGATGTGGCCATGCCTGAGGAAGCTTCGTGTCGTCCGCCCCGCGAGGCTTGGCCCCTCGCGAGGGTCTTGGGTCTATGTTGATGAAGATGGGCCATTTTGGGCCCCCCTTTGAGCCACGCCGCAGGCCGCATGCAGGCAAGTCTGGGGACCCTCGTTCCCAGAACGCCGACAGTAGCCCCCGGGCCCAAGGCGCGCCCGGACTTGGCCGTGCAGGGAGGCGAAAGGGCAAGGGCGAAGTGCCGCAGGTCCTAACAGCCTGCGGCCTTGGGCGCCGCGTGGCGGTTGATTGGACGTGAGCGTCTCCACTTCCCCACGGCGCCTCGGCAACTGCACGGATTGGACAAGTCCCTGCATGCAAAGCGGGTCATGATTACCTGCGATCGTGGAGGTCGGCAGTTGGCCTTCGCCGGCCATGCATGAGTACGGAACGGCGCGCGCCCTTCCAGTCCATCCCTTCTTGCTTCTCCTTCTTCCCGGTCCTTGCTCCATCTTGCTGCGATGGCTCCGATCCGCCAGTTCTCGACGGCAGAGAAGGGAAAGGCTCCCTGAGAGGAACCAGACCCGCTCCCGCCGAAGAAACGGCTCGCCCTCCGCGGCCGGGACGAGGGGGCCCATCTGGTGGTGTCGAGGCCCTGGTGCGAGCGGCCACCACCGGGGTTCCCGCTTCCCTTGTACGCTCACATCGAGGGCTCTTAAGGAGTCGATGCCGATCGCCACGGGCGGCGCCGCCGTCGGCACCGACGGGTCACGAAGGTGTGGATCGTCCCCCCTGGGGTCCACACCGAGGGCTCCTCCCAAGAGTTCGTGCTCCACGCCGCCATGCCTCCTCAGTCTTGGATTCACTTTCCTCCCTTCTTCGCCTCCATCATCCCGCAGGGAGAACTCCTGGAGGTTTGGCTGCAGCATGCCGGCTGCAGCACCCTCGCGACCGAGGCAAAGGTCGTGGTCGTTGCCCCGGGCGAGGTCTTCATGACTCGAGGCTGGAGCGAAGTCGCCCGGGTTTGCAGGACAAGAGGCGCCTTCGCGATCCACTTGGAGTACGACGGTGCTTCGGTGATGTTCTTCAAGGTCTTCGATGCGAACGGGCGCCGGCTGGAGTGCTGCCCCAGGAGAGGTGGTCGGGACCCTGCTGCGACGAGGACTGGGCCCGCCGACCGCTCCCTTGGCGGCTCCTCAGGCGGCAGAGGCGGCGGAGGTTCCGGCGACTCCGGCGAGCTCTTCGCGACTCCGAAGACGAGCAACGACAGCTACGAGCCCCTGAGCCGGCGCCGCTCATGGAGCAAGGCGGGCTCATCAGGCTGTCGCCGACTCTGATCTGGATGGGGTTGGCGCCGGTGCTTGACGGCCCACTGTTGATGATGGCGTCTTTTGCAGGGGCGCATGCAGTTAGCGTCCTTTTAGGATCTGTTCCCTACGAGGAATCAAAGACGCGTCCCGTGGGGGCTTGTAAGGTGCTGGAGGACGAGCTGCAAGGCCTACGGGACCAGCTCGCGAAAGAGGCCCACTTTCGCCAAGAGCAGGAAGAAGGCGTGAAGGCTCGCGAGGCGGCCTTCAAGGAGAGGGAGGTCAAGCTCAGGAGGCGCCGTGACCGCCTAGGCGCGCTGGAGCAGGAGTTGGGGGCGAGGAAGGTCGAGCTGGACGACAAGGCCCAGGTTCTTGTCGAGGACCACGTGGCCTTCGCGGAGATGGAGGCGAAGGCTCGCTCCTCGCTGAGGACGCTTTACGACAGCGGCCTGGAGAGCCCGCTCGCTAGCGCCGAGGACGGCCCCGCCAAGCTGCTTCCCTTCCTGGTTCATGCTCTTGAAGATGTCACCCTTGGCCTTGGCCCCACGGCCGAGGCCAAGGCGCGTGTCCTGTCTTCTGCAGCGCTGACGTGGGTCCTCACCCACATCTACCTTCGCGATCCCGGCGTCGACCTCGACAGCCCGCAGGAGCCAGTAAGCGGCGAGCGTGCCGCTGCCGCTGCCGAGGCCGTGAAGGGTCACGCGGAGGCTCTGCTAGGGAAGTTCCGGGCCTTCAGCACCAAGCCGAAGCAAGGTGCTGCCGACCCCGCTGCTCCATGAGGCGAACCCACTCCGCGCTGCTCCACCGCCGACAAGTGACTCCGTTGTGGCTCCTGTCCTGCCTTTAATTCCTGCACATGTATCATGCCTCGGGGAGGCGTTTAAACTTGCGTTTGGCATTGAGATAAAAGTGTGGACTGTAATATTTGCTTTTGAATGCCTTGAAATTTACGCTTTTCCTTCCTACTTGCTTATGTTCTACGCCGACAGAGCCCGTCCTCGCGCATACCTCAGCCGCCGTTAGCCCCGACCGGAAACCAGGACGGGACCAAGGAGTGAGGGGCTACGTGACAAGTTAGGCTCCTGATTCGCGATGCTCCGGAGTCCCCCTTGGCGCATGAACAACAAGTAGGGAGGTGTGATGTGGGTGGATCTACCGTTCTACGTCTGCAGAGCCCGACCGCGCGCATACCTCAACCGCCGTTAGCCTTTCGGAACTAAGGAGTGAGGGGCTATGTGACCAGTTAGGCTCCTGAGTCGCAATGCTCAGGTGTACCCCTTGACGCTCAAACGGCCTTCGTACCTTGGCTCCGCTCGGGGAGAGACGCGCGACGAACCAGGCCCGGGAGGGCCTGGCTGGGCGGCATGCATCTGGGCGTGACCCAGGCGCAGCCCCCGTGCCCAGCCCCCTAGCGCGGCACTCCCGAGGGGAGGCGTTACGATGAGGCTAGACACTAAGCTCTGGGCTCCCTGAGGTTGATGCGGCCCGGGGGCCACCCTCAGTTGTTTATCACCAGCGCGGAGCATAGCGCTTCCGTATGTGTACGGGCATAGCCGCTCCTCGGCAGTGTCGTCAACCAGCGCGGAGCATGGTGCTTCCACTGGTACGTGGGAGGGGGCTCCCCTCTGGGAGGAGCCCCCGGGGCGTGTACAGCCCCGCCCTGACACGTGGCTGGCACGGTAGGGCCTGGCGAGGTGTATCTGGGCACCCGTGAGCCAGTGCGGGACTCACGGGGCCCTACCTCTAGGCGGGTTGCGCCTGGCACTGGGCCTTATATTTTGATGTGTACCTGCAAATTTGGTTAGATGCCGGCACTCTACGTCCTCGGGTCCCGTCCCTCGAGCTGGTCTCAGCCATCGCTAGTATGCCAGGTCGCGATGCCGTGGACAAGGCCAGAGGGTGAGGGCTGGAGAGCCAGTAAGAGCCCTGAGTCGCGATGCTCAGGTACCCCCCCCCTTTAACTTGCAAGTGGTCGGCATGGAGAAGAAGAGGTGCCGTGGACCGGCATCAAATAATCAAGCATGGTGGGTCAAACGCATAGCCGGAAGTAAACGCAAAAGGGATACATGTCGTTGGGTCTAGCCCGAGCGACTTGGGGATGATGCAGCCCAAGGGGCGCCCCCAACAAAGTAAGCTAACAACATGAAATAAAAGGGATACATGCCGCAGGGACGGACCCACGCGGCCTGGGAATAATGCAGACCTGGTGGGCGCTCCCAGCTGGAAATGAAACTTGAAAGATGTCACATGTTGATGTTGAGGACGAAGGAGTGTTGGTGTAGCAGACTCGGTAGGCTGCGGAAGCCGATCCTCACGAGCCCCCAGGCCCAGGGGCCTCGGGAGGCTCCGGAGGCGCTGGTGGCTCCTCACGGACCATCTCCATCTCCGCCACGGCTGCGGAACGCCTGGCCTCTTGAGCCTCCATGATACCCCTCATGAGGCGCTGGTACGTGGCAGCCGCATTCGGCAAGCCGTAAGGCATGCGAACGTAGCTGTGGGGTGGACCTTCGCAGCGCCCCACTCGCGAGGGCCAGAGGTGCTCCAGAGAGGCGACTCGATTGAGCCCTGGTATGTCAATGCAGATGCGCAGCCCACCATCCTCGCCTGGATGGGGAGCCACAGCTAGTAGGCGGCGGCCGCCTTTCATGACTCTTGACTCCTGTAGCTCCTGAATGGCCTTGCTGACGAACTCCTGAGGGTCTAGCTCTCCTTGCCTTACTCCTTCTTAAGGGAAATGTGCTTCGAAACACGCCTCCATGTGGTGCCCAAGCGCCTCCCTCGTGACCTTAGCCAGGTCGGTGGCCCTCCAGGGGAGAGCCCCCGAGCCCTGCCTGAGGAGGGCGTCGGGCGCGCTTTCCTATGCGATGGAAGGAGGTTCCCCCTGGGCAGGCGCGGGCCCTGAGGGGCCTGCCTCCTGAGGGGCCGGGCCGGACGATGTCTTCTTCTTCTTGGGGGTGGTCTCGGGAAGCCTCCTGCTTCCGCGATCCGGGTCTTCCAGTGACGCGGCCTGAAAGGCTCGTTCCAGGGAACACACCGCGCCCTTCTCTTCACAGGGCACCGTGATGACTCCGCCACTTCCTGGCATCTTGAGGACGTTGTAGCCGTGGTGAGTTACGGCCATGAACTTGGCCAGCGCTAGGTACCCAAGGATGGCGTTGTACGGCAGGCGAATGTGAGCGACGTCGAAGTCGATGAGCTCGGTGCGGTAGTTGTCGCGTGCCCCGAAGGTGACAGGGAGGCGGACCTGCCCAATCGGGACCGTGGAGCCGTCGGCGACTCTGGAGAAAGGCTTGGTTGGCTGAAGCTGGCTGTAGGGCACTTGGAGATTGTTGAATGTTTCCACGGATAGGACGTTGAGCCCTGCCCCGCCATCGATGAGGGTCCTGGTGACCACCACATTGCTGATGATTGGGGAACAAAGCATCGGGAGGACTCTGGCTGTAGCCGCACACTTGAGCTGATCTGTTGAGCTGGACGTGATGGCGCACGGCGACCACCTGAGAGGGCGCGTGGCTTCGAGCTTGGGGAGGACTGCATTCACTTCACGGGCGAACTGCTTGAAGATGCGTTGAGAGGCTGGGGCTTGAGCCCCGCCCAGGATGTAGGCGATCGCGTGCGGCTCCTGGAAGCCCCCAGCCCCCTCATCCTGATGGCGGTCCTCGTTTCTCCTTGGCTGCGGCGGCAGCGGAGGGAGGCCTGCGTTGCCTTGCGGGTGATCCTCGCGAGGCTGATCCCTCCAGTCTCCCTCGCGAGGTGGGTCTTGCCAGCGATCCTCGCGAGGTTGATCGCGCCACCCTTGGCGCGAGCCGCGGTCTTCCCAGCGTCTTGCGTTCCTTCCTCCTCCTCGACCGTAGCCCCGGTCACCGCAGTCGGGACGACGGCCGATCCTTCCTTCTCGCACGGCTCGGAGCTCTTGACATTCGTTGGTGTTGTGGGTGTGGAGGTCGTGGTACACACAGTACCGACTGCCCTTGGAAGATTCGGGCTGATCTCTGCCCCACTTGGTGTCTGGTTCTGCCGCGAGCACGACAGCCCCCTTGCGCTTCACATCCTTGGCCTTGGGCTTCTTCTCTTCTGGGTCTGCGGCAGGCAGCTCGAGGAGGGAGATACGCCCTTCCTCAGCCCTGGCGCACTTGGTTGCCAAGTTGAACAGCTCCAAGGAAGTGCACAGGTCTTCATGCAGCGCCAGCTCCTCCTTCATCTTGACATCGCACACGCCATCGGAGAAGGCTGAGATGATGGCCTCCTCGGTCACCTTGGGAATCTTGAGGCGTGCGTTGTTGAAGCGCTGGATGTACTTCTACAGGGTCTCTCCGGGTTGTTGCTTGATGCAGTGCATGTCGCTCACGGCGGGTGGCCGGTCGCGAGTACCTTGGAAGTTGGCGATGAAGCGGGTGCGCATCTCGTCCCAAGAGGAGATCGTGCCTGGAGCCAGGTTCAGGAGCCAGGGGCGGGCCCCGTCCTTGAGCGCCATGGGAAACCAGTTCGCCATGACCTTCTCGTCTCCGTTGGCAGCTTCGATGCCCAGCTCATAGAGCTGGAGGAACTCCACAGGGTCGGCCGTGCCGTTGTAACGAGGAGGCAGGTCTGGCTTGAACTTGCCGGGCCACGCGACGCTGCGTAGCTCGGTGGTGAAGGCACGGCAGCCTGCTGTGGCCACAGGAGGCCTTGGGTGGCGGAGAGCTTGGTCTTGCATGTCCCCACGCGCTGCAACTAGGAGCAGCACGGGTTCTTGACGTGCGGGAGCAGGAGCATGGTCGCGACGTGCTGGAGCAGGGAGCACCCGGGCAGCTTCTTGCGGGCGAGGGACTTCTTGGCAGATTTGCTCTTGCCATGTTGGCACCTGACAGAGCAGGTTCCGCCTAGGGGCACGCGCCTTGGAGCCATGGCGCCTTCTTGAGGAGGAGGTGCTGGGGCGCCGCCGGAGCATCGTCGCCCGCGCGGGGCGGGGTGCGGTGCAGCGGAACGGACAGCGCAGGAGAGCCCCCTGCGGTGCGGACGAGCTCGGCGACGCGGTCAAGCCATTCTTCATAGATGTCGTCGACGGGACAGTAGCGCAGAAGCTCGTTTGCCGCGATGAGCGCAGCTCGAGCCTCCATGGGTGCGCGGAGCGCGCGGGACGAAGAACCAGTTGGGTGGGCGAGGGAGTAGCGGTGCGGCCGTCTTGCCGCACAGACGGATGCTGAGACGACGCTTGCTGCTCGTCCCCCGCCGGGCCGGTGGCGGAGTTGACAGCAGGTGAGGGGGAACAGCGAAGACACCCACCGACAGGAGCCGTCTGGGCGACGCGGGAAGCGAGAGCGGCCCGGCGCTCGGCGCAGGCCCGACGAGCGTCAGACATGGACGCGATGGTCGGAGGAGAACGGGTGGTGGAAGACGAATTCCGGCGCACCCCTACCTGGCGCGCCAAATGTCGGATTTCGGGTTCCGGCAGACCCTTGAGGTTCGAAGACTGGGGTGCGCGCGGAGATTTCGCCTTCTACCTACCTGCACACCTCCGCCTCGCTAAGATCTAAGCTATGGAAAGAACAACACAAGAGACACAGGGTTTATACTGGTTCGGGCCACCGTTGTGGTGTAATACCCAACTCCAGTGTGTGGTGTGGTGGATTGCCTCTTGGGCTGATGATGATGAGCAATACAAGGAAGAACAGCCTCGCAAGGGTCTGTTCTTGGCTGAGGGGATGAACTGCTAGGAGGAGTTCGGTCACCCTTCTCTCTCTCTCTCTTCTTGATTCTCTCTCCGATTTTCTTCCCTCTCCGATTCCGTTTTCCATCCCCCCTCTCCCCTGGGGATGGCTAGTCCTATTTATAGGCAAAGGCCCTGGGCCTCTTCCCAAATATTGAGCGGGAAGGGCGCCAACAATTGGCCATTTTGAAAGGGAACATCTGGTAC
Organism: Triticum dicoccoides; assembly: GCF_002162155.2. Taxonomy (NCBI): domain Eukaryota; kingdom Viridiplantae; phylum Streptophyta; class Magnoliopsida; order Poales; family Poaceae; genus Triticum; species Triticum dicoccoides. Next base: position 449,562,245 of record NC_041382.1, read on the forward strand.
ACTTATCCTGACTAAAGTTGGTCCTCGCCTGCCAAAGGCTCTGGTGGTGACGCTGGCTTGGGCTCCACAATGACTTCCTCCCTGCCGTTGGACTGGTCTTGGTCTCGTTGCACCGAAACGGGTGCCTTTGCTTGATGCTCTCGCCTGCGCTTGCTCCCTTTGCACCAAAGAGGAAAGGAGGACACTGCGCGGGCTGGCGCCCGCCTGGCACCCTTGGTCGTCATGGCTTGCGTCACGGGCACCTCATGAGGTACCCCGCCTTGATCTCTCCGCCTTCTCGTGAGCCAGCCTGATGAGGCCGTGCCTGAGGAAGCTCCGTGTCGTCCGCCCGGCGAGGCTTGGCCCCTCGCGAGGGTCTTGGGTCTGTGTTGATGAAGATGGGCCGTGCTGGGCCCCCCTTTGAGCCACGCCGCAGGCTGCAGGCAGGCAAGTCTGGGGACCCCCGTTCCCAGAACGCCGACACAGCTGGTCGCTCAAGGGCACAGGGTGTTCTGTCCCAGTATACTGAGACCAGAACAACTTCTCCGTCGAGCTCCCCTCCTCAGCTCGGTAAAACTCCGTGGCATCCAGTACACTGCAGGGAAGATCTGCAAACGCTCCTGGAGAGCTCCTATGCATAATGAATGCCTTACCCGCCACTATCTTCTTCGCCGCATCAATCTCCTGGAGGGCCTTGTGGGCTTCAGCCTTGGCGCTCTGGGCGCTTTCGAGCGCCTTCTCAAGCTCGGACTCTCGAGCCTTAGAGTCAAGATCCAAGGACTCGTGTTTCTTGGCGAGAGCCTCGAGCTCTTGCTGCACCTCGCCCACTGGGCTTCTTGTTTCTCCCGCTCAATGCGCTCCTTGGTCGCTTTGTCTTCGGCCTCGGACAGCGCCTTCTTCAGGGTCACCACTTCGGTCGTGGCCCTTGGAAAATTCATGATGATCCTATTAATTTACAACCGAACTTCTTTTATTTTATATAGACAAGCTATTGCTTACCTTTGCTCTCCTCGAGCTGCCTCTTGGTAAGGCCAAGCTCGTTCTCGGACCGCTCCAGGTCCTGCTTCAGCGCAGAGACCTTCGTAGTACGTGCAACAGTGGCCAGCAGTGAAGCCTGCACATACACATAGATATATTCTGATTAGACTCCTAAGTCATCATTTGATCCTCTATTTGGCCTTTCTTCTCGAACGTCGAACATAGCATCAGGGACTACTATCTATGCGGTAATATTTTCTTATATTTTGATTGCTTACCTCAAACCCTGTTAGGAGGCTGGTGCAAGCTTCAGTCAGTCCGTTTTGGCGGAATGAACTTTCTCGATCACCGCACTCATAATAGTACGGTGCTCTTCATCGATGGAAGGGCCGTGAAGCGCTTCCAGCAAGTTGTCCGGTGCCTCTGGATAGACAGAGGACACCGGCACGGGCGGCTTTCCCCCCTTAACGGGGTTCCCCCGCCGGAGTCCGGGACCACCGAAGATTTTGGTGCAGTATTCGGCTGGGGGCCGAACCTGGAGCCCATGGAAGTCCAGCTCCCTTTGCGCCCAGTGTCCGGAAGGTCGCCTCGAGGCGCCCCCAGGACTTCCTCCCCTTGGCCTGGTGCCTGTTGAGACAACACCTCGACGTTGTCCACAGGGCAAGGGGTGGAGGCGGTCGGAAGAGAACCGCTGTTCATATCCGACGAGTCCAACGAACCGCTCGACGAAGATACATCAAGATGAGCTCGGGACGAACTGCATAATCATGTTCGGCATGAGGAGAAGCAGTGCAGTAAAACATACTATGAATTACTATAGTGTCCGGATACTTACGACTTCACCAGGCGCTTGACCCTGGGTAGCCACTCGTCGCCGCTGTAGGCGGCCGTCGTGGAGCAGTCTGGAGGGAGGGTCCTGCCCTTCTTGGACCCTTCGGCCTCCCCGGTTGGGTCGGCCTTCCTTTTCTTGTCTCCCCCGGCTGGGGGAGAACTTTCCTCTTCCTCCTCCTCGGTTTCATGGGAGGAGGGCGCATCGGAGTTATCGGACGATGAGTCCGACACAACCTTGTGCCGGAGACCCTTTCGGGTCCCCGCAGCCTTCTTCTTGGCCTTCTTCACCGGCACCTCATAAGGTGCCAGAACCAGCATCTTCGTCAGGAGAGCATCTGCAGGATCTTCCGGCAGGGGGCGAGGCAATCTATCTGCTCCGCTGTCTTCACCCAGTCCTGTTAAAGGCAAGGAAGGCTTAGATCCCGCACATGATTAAACTAGGGCAAATGGATAGCATGTGAAATATAAAAAACTTACTGGATTGGCGCGGCGCTTTGCGCTGAGTCCGCGGTCCTCGGTGAAGGAAGGAGGTACCTCGGCGCCCTTGAACAACACCCTCCAGACGTCCTCATGCATCGTGCCATAGAGCTCTCGCAGCGTCTGGTGCTTGGCCAGGTCAAACTCCCACAAGTTGAATACCCGTTGTTGACACGGGAGAATCCGGCGGAAGAGCATGACCTGGACCATGTTGACGAGCTTGATTTTCTTGCTCATCATGTTCTTGATACAGGTCTGGAGTACGGTCAGCTCTACCGAGGAACCCCAGGATAGGCCCTTCTCTTTCCAGGAGGTGAGCCGTGTGGGGATTCCAGATCGGAATTCGGGGGCCGCCACCCAATTGGTATCGCGCGGCTCGGTGATGTTGAACCACCCCGATTGCCACCCCTTTATGGTCTCCACATAGGAGCCTTCGAGCCAGGTGACATTAGGCATCTTGCCCACCATGGCGCCTCCGCACCCCACTTGCTGGCCAACCGCAACCTTCGGTTTGACATTGAAGGTCCTCAGCCACATGCTGAAATGGGGCTTGATGCGGAGGAAGGCCTCGCACACGACGATAAACGCCAAGATGTTGAGGATGAAATTGGGGGCCAGATCATGAAAATCCAGCCCATAGTAGAACATGATCCCACGGACAAACGGGTGGAGAGGAAATCCCAGTCCGCGGACAAAGTGGGTAACAAAAACTACCCTCTCATAGGGTTCGTGCATTGGGATGATCTGCCCTGCATCTGGCAGCCGGTGCGCGATATCCTCGGCCAGATATCTGGCTTCCCGTAACTTTATGATGTTATCCTTCGTGACGGAGGAGTCCATACACTTTCCTCCTGCTCCGGACATGCTTGGAGTGGTTTGAGAAGAAGAACGTGAGCTTGGGCGCTAGAGCTCGAGTGTGCACGAGAATGGATAAGGGAGGAGGTAGAAGGCATGGGCAAAAGGGGGTAAATCCTTGTCCCTTTATAAGGGCGAAAGAGGTGATGCGTCTCCCCACTTGCCTGGTAAAACCTCTTATTCCCCAGGCGCCATAATTGATGTCGCGGTTGGGTTACCCACGTCCGTATTGATGAGAATCCCGTAATAAGGGGGACATGATCTCTGCTTTGACAAGACGTGTCAAGAAAACCGCCCCATGTTATGTGCGGTGCTGGTTGAGAAAAACGGTTCGAATAATGACCGAGCCATGACATGACGTCGTGCTGTCAGAACGCGTCAGCAAATTAGGTTTGTGGAAATATTATTCTCTCAGCGGTAGTATGTGGAACTTCTTTTGCAGAGCCGGACACTATTCCGGTGTTCAAAATCTTCTATGGAGTATTCGGAGGAGGAACCCGCCTTGCAATGCCGAAGACAATACTTCACGCCGGACTCATCGTCATTGAAGCCTGGTTTAGGGGCTACTGAGGGAGTCCTGGATTAGGGGGTCTCCGGACAGCCGGACTATATCCTTTGGCCGGACTGTTGGGCTATGAAGATACAATATTGAAGACTTCGTCCCATGTCCAGATGGGACTTTCCTTGGCATGGAAGGCAAGCTAGGCAATACGGATATGTAGATCTCCTCCCTTGTAACCGACTATGTTAACCCTAGCCCCCTCCGGTGTCTATATAAAATGGAGTGTTTAGTCCGTAGGACAACATACAATCATACCATAGGCTAGCTTCTAGGGTTTAGCCTCTACGATGTCATGGTAGATCAACTCTTGTAATACTCATATCATCAAGAACAATCAAGCAAGACGTAGGGTATTACCTCCATCAAGAGGGCCCGAACCTGGGTAAACATTGTGTCCCTTGCCTCCTATTACCATCCGCCTTAGACGCACAGTTCGGGAGCCCCTACCCGAGATCCACCGGCTTTGACACCGACAGTCGCCGCGTTCAAGGGCACCAATAATGGAATCACGTCATCTCGCATTGTGTGAGGGCGTGAGGAGAATACGGTGGCCCTAGTGGCTTCTTGGGGAGCATTGTGTGTCACATCCCTAGCTTCTGGTGCTGCCTGGTGTTTGCATCATGTTTAAATTTTGAAACTTGAACTGAGGAAATTTGGAAGCCTCAAAACCCTAAATAAAAGAAGGGTAAAAACCCTAAAATCTCATTCATTGTTCCAAAATGCTCTTCTTAGATGTTTAATATTTTTGGCAAGGGTTTTGATCCAAACCAAAAATAATGAACATTTTAAAAGGATTTATTTTTAGGACTTTGAATTTAAATCATTAGCTATTTGAATTTGAATTATATTCATATAATTAGAATATAATTTCAAATACCCCTGAAATATTTTATGAGATTTTGGAAAAGTCCATCTAGCAAAATAAAAATATTCAGAGGAGTTTTTGGCATTGTTTGAATTATTTTTAAATTCAAAACAGTGGCAAAACAAATTTAAAAAAAATAGAAAACAGAACAGAAATATAAAACAGAGCACTTACCTGGCGCTCACCTCGCAGCCCACCTGGTGGCCAACAGGACCGACCCAGCGCGGCCCAGCCCACCTCCTCCTGTCGTCTTCCCCGCGCCAGTAGGCAGCGCGCGTGGCCGACGGGCGCCGAAGCTGCCTCGGCCACCTCCTGCTTCCCCGGCCACCTCCTGCTTCCACCGTGACGCCACAGCCCTTCTAGCATCGCCACGCAGCCCCTGGCTCCCTCTCT
>NC_041382.1:449567542-449576001 GCF_002162155.2 Triticum dicoccoides
CAGCCACCGAGCGGAGCTCGTCGCCGCCGTCCACTGCCACCACGGCCACCGGGCCTCCCTCGCTTCCCCGACTTGCCCACAAGCTCCGCCACTCCGTCCTCGACCCACCTCACCGAGCCATGCCCCTCCAGAAGCCCCCGAACGACCTCACCGGGCTCGTCTTCTACCTCGGACCCGCCGGCCATCACTGTCAAATTCGTCGGCTCCGGACCGTCCCCGACCTCACCGAGCGTTCCGTCGTCATCGCCGTGAGCCCCTGCTCCAAACCCCTCTTCCTCCCCTTGCGTTTGTGCACTCTAGCCGCCGTTTCCACCTCACCCGAGAACTCCCCGCTGCCGGACATGGCACCGTCGTGGCTAGAGCCACAAAGGCTCGAAGCCAACCTCACTTTTGTGCTCAGCGCAGCACCAGGAGCTCGTAGCCACCACCCGCTCCTCCTCTAGTGCACCGTAGCCCTTCTCCCCTCCCCGCCGAACTCCGGCCGCCGCAAAAGCTGCCGCCGTCGTCGATTTAGCCCACTCCATCGCGAGTTATTGCCTCCGTTGGATGCGCAAGACTCCTAGCTTTCCGTAGCCGCAAACCGCGTCCAAAACCACCGCCCGAAGCTCAAATCCGAGCCGCGCCACCGTCTCGGGCCTCGCCGGCGTCGAGTCGCCGGCGGGATTGACCCCGCTGACTCAGTTGACCATGGGTGGGCCCAGTTTGACCCCTTGGGTCAATGACAGGTGGGGCCCAGCTCTGTTAGTTAATTAGGATTAGTACTAATTGAATTAGTTAAACTAATTACCCCTGCTGACACTGACAGTGGGCCCCGTGGCTATTAATTTGATTAGTTAGAATTAATTAACTCTGTTAGTCACCTGAGTCACTGACCAGTGGGCCCCACTGGTCAGGTTTGACCCAGACCAGCCCCTGTTGACCTGCTGACGTCATGCCAACGTCATGCTGACGCAGTAAATGTTTTATGGAGTTTTAAATAAATCAGAAATGATTTATTTAATTCCAGAAAATTGTATAAACTTCTAAAATTCATAGAAATTCAACCGTAACTCCAAATGAAATAAATTATATATGAAAAATGATCAGAAAAATCCAATCTATCCATCTGTACTATTTTCAGGCATGTTAGAACAACTTATAGCTTCTGTTTAGCACAAATCATATAAATGACATTTGAATTTCACATATGGAGTTTGGTTTTGAACTTAGGGTTCAAACCAACTTCATTTAACTTTGTTGCTAGCTGCATTAGCTCAAACCACAGCATATTGCCATGTCACACTCATGCATCATATTTGTTGCATTGCATTGATTGTGTTCTTTCTCTGTTGCCGGTGTTTGTCCCCTCTTGATAGACGTGGTTCGACGATTGTTCGATGACACCGATGAAGAACTATATTATCTTCAGAAGTGCCAGGCAAGCAAAACCCCCTTGTTCATTCCGATAAAATCCCACTCTCCCGCTCCTGCTCTCTTTTACTGCATTAGGACAACAACGACATATTTGTTACTTGCTGCGGTAGCTGAACCCCTTTATCCTTTGCATGACCTGTCATTGCCACAGTAAATAGATGAAACCCACTAGCATGAGTAGGAGTTGTTTGAGCCCTGATGTGCCTACTCATTCATGCTTGTTTGTCATGCCTGCTACTGCTTAGAGTTGAGTCAGGTCTGATTCATTGGGAATGAATCGGAGGTGTGTGAACATGTCCTACTGTGTGTGAGCTAAGTGTGTGAACACGATTTGGTAAAGGTAGCGGTGAGAGGCCATGTAGGAGTACATGGTGGGTTGTCTCATTGCGGCCGTCCTCAGGAACTGAGTTCTCTGTTTGTGATCCATGAACAGCTACTACCACACATTGGGATCCTTAATTGACTCTCTCGACTTATTAATCAACATGATCTCTGTCCAGGAGTTGCAACTAGTTTCTGGTGTTTGTAGGTAGTGTTAGTAGTCTACCAAGTGGCACCCGGTACAGGTGGGCTTGGGACAGACTAGGCACAGTGGCACGGTGTACCAAGTGGCACCCGGATGGTGGGCTTGGGAACCCTGCTCACATCGTTTGGGGCCATGAGCGACACCCCGGCCGGATCTCCTTGCGGATGGAACCCGAATAGGCGATAAACCTGGACGAGAGACTTGTATGGTTAGTCAGGTCGTGGCCGACTCCCTCGCCCGGCTTCCGCTTGAAGGTTGCCGAGGTACATGACGTGTACAGGGCGATAAGTGGCGAGAGCGTGTGTGAAGAAGTACACCCCTGCAGGGTTATCATTATCTATTCGAATAGCCGGATTCCTCGGATATGGAAACTTGGACCCCTTGCATAGTTCATAGACAAGTGAAAGTGGATACTCTAAAATACGCAAGATAAGCGCGAGTGCTATGGATGGCGTTCTCGTAGGGAGACGGGAGCGGATCCATAGTGGTGTATTGATATGGTGAATATGTGGACTCGTGTGCGCCACCTTAAAAGAGTTACTTGCAGTCGTAGTTCGGGATAGCCACCGAGTCAAAGCTGGCTTGCTGCAGTTAAACCCCACCATCCCCTTGTTGATAATGATGCATATGTAGTTAGATCTGATGTAAGTCTTGCTGGGTACATTTGTACTCACGTTGCTTAATTTATGTTTTTGCAGAGAGACTTCAGTCTCGCTAGTAGTACCGCGTGGACTTCAACGTTTAGCTTGTTACCTCAGCTACGGTCTTGTGCCCTCGGCAGGATCTGGTAGATAGTCAGGCTTCTCAGCCTTTTTCATTTATAGATGTCTGTACTCAGACATGATAGCTTCCGCCTGTGCCTTGATTTGTATGCTCTGAATGTTGGGTCATGAGACCCCTGTTTGTAATATCTCGCTCCTCGGTGCCTATTGAATAAATACTTGAGTCGTAGAGTCATGTTGTGATGCCATGTTGTATTTGCACATATCGAGCATATTGTGTGTATGTTATTGAAATGCTTGGTATGTGTGGGATCTGACTATCTAGTTGTTTATCCTTAGTAGCCTCTCTTACCGGGAAATGTCTCCTAGTGTTTCCACTGAGCCATGGTAGCTTGCTACTGCTCCGGAACACTTAGGCTGGCCGGCATGTGTCCTTCTTCGTTCCTGTGTCTGTTCCTTCGGGGAAATGCCACGCGATGAATATCGGAGTCCTGTTAGCCCGCTATAGCCCGGTTCACCGGAGTCCTGCTAGCCCAGTGCTACAGCCTGAATTCACTCGCTGATGACCGACACGTTCGATGCTGGGTCATGGATGCCTGTCCCTGTAAGTTAGTGCCACTTTGGGTTCACGACTAGCCATGTCAGCCCGGGTTCTTTGTCATATGGATGCTAGCGACACTATCATATACGTGAGCCAAAAGTCACAAACGGTCCTGGGCCAGGTAAGGTGGCACCCGTGGGAATACCGTGCGTGAGGCCGCAAAGTGATATGATGTGTTACATGCTAGATCGGTGTGACTTAGGATCGGGGTCCTGACAGCTTTGGTATCAGAGCTTGACTGCCTGTAGGATTACCAAGCCAAACTGGTCGAAGTTGAGTCTAGAAATTCTTTAGTTATATAAGGGAATTGATTGTGGGATGGAACGTAAGGCTCTTTTTACTCCTTATACCTTATGCCTTCTGATCTGAGTCATCTTATCTTTTCTACGGGGTTAAGAACTAGGCTTCTCGTCTATCTATCAGGATCACGTGTTACCAATCTGTAGACTTATAGGATTGATAGTTTCAAGCCTCAATTCAGTTTCTACCTCTGTATGCTAACTATTGATCTCGGAACCTTGATATTGTGCTTCTGAGTGGCTATGCCACCATTTTTGTAGCATGTCTCCAATCTTTTGAGCATTTACAGCCGTTATGCTGTCCGAGTCATCCCAGGTTTCTAAATAGTCGGATGCATTTGCAAATCCCTTCCTCCTGTTTCCGATGTGCCTTTGGTCAGATTAATCACACAAATCAGTGAGTTGAGGTACTTTATTGCCTTGACATATATGTTGGAGCTAGTATTATGACCCTAGGTGTCTTAGGGGATCATCTAGTAATTTAGCCATGATTTGTGTCCCAGTGTGATGATTCTGTCCATCATTCTTGTAAGCATCCCGTGATGCCACTTAGTTAGTAGGCATTTCACTTCTGGGTTTTGAACCCGAGATTCACCCTACTTACTTCATGTTGATAGTAATTGCTAGCTCCCTTAGGTTATTAGTAACCTTTGCGATAGTCCTTGAAGTCCGTGGTATCTTCTTCTTCCAAATACCATGAACTACTTATGGCAGAAGTTCCTCGTTGAACGGAACGATCACAACCAAAGTGCTCTTAATGAGTTCTCCATTATATATTGTGACTCTGCCAGTTCTACCTTTCCGCATGGATTGTCCGGAAGAAATATGTCGAACTCGTTCGACATGCTAATCCATGCATCCACAACTCAGGAAATCATATGTTCTTTTGAGTTGTCCCTCTGTAGTTGTATTTTGATCCTTGTCTACCAGTTGATAGTCAAGTTGATGTCGTGCATTCGTGTTCATCGATGCCTATTACTCTTGTGGTCTGTCAAGCCATTCTATTCCGGAATGACTAGGGGGAACAAACTCCAGTACCTCATCCATATTTAGGATTGGGTCAAAGTAGTTGTGTTCCGCAGATCAAGTTGCAATCCAGCTTCTGGTCTGCTCTATCTTGAGGTATTACCATCTTTATATCAGGAATATCATTGGAATTGCACACCCTCTTATGAATTCTTGTTGCAGTGATACTTCTTGCCATCATTATTCATTTCTCGGCTTCCGTGTTGTTGCAACCGGAATGCCGACGGGTGAACTATGATGTGTGAAATCAGTACCCCTAGCAACTAGTTGCTTGGTAGTAAATGGACAATATTCTCATTCTTAGCATGTTGGTTATTGAATCACCATTCTAAGATAGATTGTGCTACCTAGTCCTTATTTCCTGGTGCACTCTTTGATTGATGAGTTAGGATTTTGTCAAGACCTCGCTCATTTGATCATGTCATCTTGCCCTGAAAAGCAAGATTGTTCTCGAGCTTAGTAACATATCGGTGGTTCGTGATTTTCCGTATATCTTCTCAGAAGTATTACTAGGTTGTCACCTGACCGCTATGTTGAGTTCGTGATCAAGTTGGTTTATTCCTGTAAACCACCCCTTCTCCAAGAATCCGTGTTGGATACCCTGAGCTAGTTGGATAAGCTAAACAACAACTTGGAGAGTTGGAAGATAAAAGCTTGTCCGACTTAGTTCATGTTAAGGGATATCTTTTTGTGTGTGTGTGTGTTGAAGAAAGATGATATCTTCATCAATTGGTCCTTGTGAACAATTGTTGGATCTATTATCTTACCCAAACCTTTGATTTAAGTATGGGCATTCGTCAAATCAAATCAGAACCAACGATATTCGTAATGTTGTCTTACTCGTGGGTTTTCCTTGAGCATACACCATTATATCTTTTGGTCTGACCAATACTATCACCTTGTTCACATGATGGTGGAAGTCCAGTGATATGGAAATTCCGATGAGTTGCTGTTGAGCCTATCAGCAGCATTTTGTCTCCCCCCATGATTCATGTTGAACATCAACCTAGTGTTGGAAACTTTGTAAGCAATGCCTTCGTGTTCCGTTCATGAAGCCTATGCTTGGATGGAAGAAGTGACTTCCTCTAATTCATGTGCATTTGGTGCAAGTTGCCGCCGTGGGTTTGAGAAAGGTTTGTTTTGTTTCCTCTGGAATCGTCCCAAGTCAGTCATGCATGTGCAAAGTATACTATGGTTTGGTAGATTAATTACCTCCACTCCATATGTATTCCGTAGCACCCCAAGCCACTAATTGATTTGTTCAAGGAGAAGGAGTTCCTTCATAAGAGCTAATCCGGACTTATGAAAGAACTTCGATATCCTCAATGATGGTTCCCTACCAGAACTCGGTAGTGTTTTATTGTAAGACTACCATGTGATCATGTTTGCCTGGAACATCGTGTTCACACATGCGTAGCAGAACCAGCTCATGCTTTGGAGCTTGCTATCGTAGTTCATTTCTCGAGAATCTCGCAACGTCATCTCGTCGATTTGTGTTGCAAAATTTCATTTTTCTTCCTAGACTCGATGAGTCTGGAATATTCTAACACCAACCAGTTCTGAATCTCAGGCAGATATGATGGTTGGAACATTTCCCCAAGAACTATAATATTGGTCCCTCGATAACTGGTAAAGTGGATGTCGTGGCCAGCACCACCCAGCCGAAGGACCTATTATTGTAGTATCTTGATTGAAGAAGTTGGCCACCTTCCCATAAGGACTTCGTAGGATTTACTCCCTAGTTGTGCCTTATGATTTTTGTGTTTCCGAAGTCCGACCTTTACTTGATGTTCTAGATACCAGACCATTTCTATGAATGGGTTACACTAGCACATCAAGGAGAACATTAGAAGCGGAGTGCTAAATGTCTCTCGATCGATCATCCAGATTTTATTTCCTTGGCCCCGCCAAGGGTGAAATCTGAGAAAGTGTTATCTTTCTTTGTATCTGCATCATCCATCATCATTCATCATGGTAGCAAGTTGTGTTGCCAGGATCCTTGACACGGATATTGGTAAAATCTTGATGATTATGGAAATGCTCAAGTTCTTGAGAGCACGCGCAAGTGCTAGGTTTGATCGTCGGCATTAACTGTATAGTGCTATCAGTTTCCTCGGCAGTGCTATGACCTTTTCAAACAGTGAATTCACTCTCTGTTGTTGGGTTCTTCCCTAGTTACCAGAATCATTCCCAGCATTTGCATTTTGTTCCCAGCTTGCACCGCCAATGTGCCATTCTACCACGGGTCTCTTCCATTTCCGGTGGTAAGCAAATTCATCCATTACGTTGTCTTCAACAAGGTAATCCACATCATCCAAGTCCGAGTATGCCATTCTACCGACCCCCTCCAAACGATCGCTCAAGAATTGCCTTAGGCTGGTTTAAAGAGTTTCAATGATCTCTGAATCAAAGGTAATTCTTTTTGCCACTTAAGGGGATATATCTACGAGTCACGGTTCCTAAGGTGTCTCATTGTGGTATCATGGCAACTCAACTCCTCGCTACGTTGACAATCGTTTACCACCTTTTTAAGTGTGAAATTGTTGTCTACCTAGTGAACCTTCATCATCTGCTTCACTCCATTCCTATGGATGTGTGCTTCGTCTCTCAGCTCGAGAGATGTTGCTATGTCTCATTCCGAGAGTTAATCCTGAGTTGTTCGACCTTCGAGAAGATTGATCCTTCTAGAGTTCCCTTCTCCTCTCGTTGTCATGTTGGTTGGAGTTCTCGGAACAAGACATCAAGATAATGATGGTGAACGAATCAACGTTCATTTGAAGTGCACCCTGGACCGTGAAGTTTGTGTTAGTTTGTGTCCCCCCATCATCTTACCCTACGCTTGAATCTCGGGACGAGATTCTTGTTTAGTGGGGGCGAGTTGTCACATCCCTAGCTTCTGGTGCTGCCTGGTGTTTGCATCATGTTTAAATTTTGAAACTTGAACTGAGGAAATTTGGAAGCCTCAAAACCCTAAATAAAAGAAGGGCAAAAACCCTAAAATCTCATTCATTGTTCCAAAATGCTCTTCTTAGATGTTTACTATTTTTGGCAAGGGTTTTGATCCAAACCAAAAATAATGAACATTTTAAAAGGATTTATTTTGGGGACTTTGAATTTAAATCATTAGCTATTTGAATTTGAATTATATTCATATAATTAGAATATAATTTCAAATACCCCTGAAATATTTTATGAGCTTTTGGAAAAGTCCATCTAGCAAAATAAAAATATTCAGAGGAGTTTTTGGCATTGTTTGAATTATTTTTAAATTCAAAACAGTGGCAAAACAAATTAAAAAAAATAGAAAACAGAACAGAAATATAAAACAGAGCACTTACCTGGCGCTCACCTCGCAGCCCACCTGGTGGCCAACAGGACCGACCCAGCGCGGCCCAGCCCACCTCCTCCTGTCGTCTTCCCCGCGCCAGTAGGCAGCGCGCGTGGCCGACGGGCACCGACGCTGCCTCGGCCACCTCCTGCTTCCCCGGCCACCTCCTGCTTCCACCGCGACGCCACGGCCCTTCTAGCATCGCCACGCAGCCCCTGGCTCCCTCTCTCACTCTCCTCGCTCCTCCCCCCCCCCTCCTCTGTTTCTCGCACGCAGCCACCGAGCGGAGCTCGTCGCCGCCGTCCACTGCCACCACGGCCACCGGGCCTCCCTCGCTTCCCCGACTAGCCCACAAGCTCCGCCACTCCGTCCTCGACCCACCTCACCGAGCCACGCCCCTCCAGAAGCCCCCGAACGACCTCACCGGGCTCGTCTTCTACCTCGGACCCGCCGGCCATCACCGTCAAATTCGTCGGCTCCGGACCGTCCCCGACCTCGCCGAGCGTTCCGTCGTCACCGCCGTGAGCCCCTCTTCCTTTCCCCT